>NW_028258412.1:27802500-28102500 GCF_053883595.1 Heterocephalus glaber
ACCACCATCACTACCTCTGTTCTGAACCTGGTCAGCTGAGGTGTTCAGGGAGAGAAAATGAAAGACTGAACTGATCAGAACAACTGACCACCAGTTTCAGGAAAATGAAATCAGTAAACAGGGTCAGCTCCCTCCCTCCCAGCTAGACAGACGCTGTCTTCATATCTTGCCTGGTGGTCAGGGTTCTGAAATGTGCCACAGGCAGCACAACTCAAATAGAACCAGTGCTAACCTCACTGTACCTATGAACATAGGCTACACATTTGCATATTTTTGTTTCTAATGCTAAATAGTAATCACATTTCAATAATTAGTGTACTTACCTCTTCAGGTGTTTTGTTATATTTATTCCTTGTTTTTTTCTCAATCAAAGGGTGTGAAGAAAGCACATTGACAACTTCCACATTCCCAAACTTACAAGCAAAATGCAGTGGTGTGTCGTACCCCTGGAAAAGGTGCAGAAGAAGCACAACTATCACTCAGCTTGTTTACACTCAGCCAGGTGCAGGGATGCACAGCTCTAATCCACGCACTCAGGAGTTACTTCACACATGCAAGGCCAGCCTGAACTGCACACGGAGACCCGTGTCGAAAAACCCGGAAAAAAACAAACTCACATTCACACAGTTGCTCTCTAAGGTGAAAATAGGTATTTCTTTAAAAGCCTCAACGACAAAAGACTGTAAAAAGAACTGCTGTTACAGCTGATAAGTACCCGGTGCCAGCACCGCCCACTCTGCAAGTCCCAGCACACTGCTGCCGACACTGGGCACCTGACATACTGCCCCTTGCTGCCAGGGACCTGGACTCAGCCAGAGCTTCCGACTGGAGTTGCTCTGTAAGCTGTTGCTTCCCTGACTCGGGGCCAGCACCGTGTCATGTAAGCAGCTGTGCAGTAAGTGTGGAAGGCACTGTGCAGACTTTTAAATGCCCATGGACTCAGTCTGGCTCCTTGGAGCCTGGTGGTGGACATTACAGCGCATGGGGCACTCTTCACTCCAACTTCAGACCACCACACCATGACACTTCCCAATCGACACTCTCACCCCCACTCAGGCCAGGCACCCAGGACTCCACAGCACCCTCTGCACTCCCCACAGACATGGCTTCCTTCCCTCCTCATTCTCAGCTCACCTGCAGACCAGTGAACCTGTGACACAGTTCTCCGAGCCTGAGTTCTGGCGCAGACCCCCAGAACTCACCCCCACCTACCTGTCACGATCTTGTTCCTGCCCATCTCTCCAATGACCAGGGATGACACACTCAAGCTCTAATTCCTTCCAGCCCAGGGCACGAGACACTTGGAGCCAGGCCTGTAGCCTATACCCATGCCCACCCCCCAGGCCTCACTGGGACCTGAGTGATCTGTAAACAGCCATGGTGCTCATGTCCACCATGTCACCCGCCAGGGCACCACACTACAAAGCCTGATATCTGGTACCCAGGACCCACTGTTCTGACTGCATCTGCCCCTATCTTCAGAGGTGGCAGCTTTTTCTGTGGTGGGCTACATTCAAGGCCACCCAGTCTTGCCACTGCTCAATTGGGCCCTGGAGCAGAGTGGCCTGAGACCAGACATCAGCAGGTGAATGCAGTTCTGCTCCAGGGACAGTTGAGTCCTCCAGTTTACCTTCTACCTTGGACAACTGAGGTGCCATGGTCCCTCACTTTATTAATAATTAGTCCTCTACCCTGTCCCGCTGCTGCATTCCAAGGACACAGTATGGTCATGGGTCCACACACACTTCCGTCCGCCCCACAACCAATACCTCAGTCAGCTGGCTTCTCCCTGCTTTCCCACGGGACCTGTCCCCACCTGTCCCTGCCCGTCCACACCCCACACCCCACACCCTGCTTTCCCACAAGGACTGTCCCCACCCCACACCGAGTCCCCAAGGGAACCACTCTCACCTGCCCCACACCCTTCACCCCTACCCACTGGCCTCCCCTTTCCTCCACCAGGTAGCTACCATGCTAGGTCCTCCCCAGGTTCTGCTATACTCCCAAGCCCACTTCACACCCACCCACATTCCCCACAAACCTCAGGACTTCTAAGGGGCTGAGCTATTTTGGTAAACATTTTAATGACTCCTATCTTCAGGATTATGATAAGAGAATATGACCTGACACTTCTAATTTCATGTGTGTTTGTATTGCTGTGGATTGAACTCAGGGCCTTAGATGTACTAGATGACTGTTCTTCCACTGAGCCACATCCCCAGCACTTTTAATTTCAATAACTATAATTTTTCTTTCCTATTAAACAACAATTTCCTACTATAATGCAAATGAATGCACATTTTCCATGAATGTTGCATGGATGTTAAGAAATAAGCAGGTGTTCCTGTAGGGCTCACAGTTTTTTTTAATCACATCTACAAATACACACATGCTGACTGTCTGAATCAGGCCTCATATCCTTACTTACTCAGCTGTTCCCCTTAGAGTAACCACTGTACTTGCTTCGACCTTGTTCTTTCCTTCCTGTTTTGTGCTCACCACCACTCTTTGTAACCATCTCTGATATGGGACACAGTCATCCCCCTTCATGTCCTCAAGGCGTTGGTCCAAGAGCCACCACCTTCCCCTAAGACACCAAAGTCTCTGGACTCTCACACCCTCATGGAAAATGGTGCAGTACTTCCAGATAATCATGTATGTGCATGTGTAACCTCTGCAGTGTTTGGATATAACCACACACGAGCACACCCAATCTCCATGCATGATTAGCTCCAGCTTACTATCACAGCCAATACAATGCAAACACCATATAAGTAGTTATTACACTGCATTGTTCGGGAACTAAGGACGAGGAATAAAAAGCTTTCAATGTCCAGTGCAGACATTTTTCCAGAATATTTTCAATCTACAGGTGGTTCAATCTGTGGTGATGGACTCTTGGAAACAGTGGGCTGACTGCCTACTATTTGGCCTTCCCGACTCAGAACTCCTAAAAATCTGACAAGGGTTGTGTCTCCCATGCTAAGGAGCTGTCTGCTGTCCCAGCCCTGAGGCAGCTGTAAGATGGGGTGGGCCAGAGAAGACCAAGGCAGGATCAGAGGCTGGGAAAGGAACTGAAGGTTAAAGTGAACACCAGTTGCCAAGGAGCTAAGCACACCTATGTAACAGATCCTCCATAAAAACTCACCATAGCAGGTAAAAGCTGCTGACAGCTCAACAGTCTCGGGAGTGTGGTACAACCCGCCAGGGCGTACAATCTCCACATCCCTTCCCCCAGTCTTGGCCCTATGCATTCCTTCCTGTATCTTCTGTAATAGAAACGTGTTTCCCTGAGTTGCATGAACAAATTCATCAACCCAAGGAAGGGTCACGGGAACCCTGATAAGCGGCCAACTAACTGGTCAGTGCACATGTTGGCTGGCATCTGAGGAGACAGTCAATCTTCTGGGACTTGACTACTTGATTACTGCTGGGACTTAATGGAATTAAAGGAAACCAGGCTGGTGTCTACTACAGGACAGATTGCTTGCTCAGTGTGTGGAAACCACCAAATGTCTAACATCAGAAAGGAATCTGGGCCGGGGATTTAGCTCAGTGGTTCCGCCCCCTGCCTTGTAAGCGCAAGGACCCAAGTTCGATCCCCAGTACCAAAAAAATAAAAGAAAGAAAGAAAGGAATCTGAGGGCCAGGGATTTAGCTCAGTGGTTCCACCGCCTGCCTTGCAAGTGCAAGGTCCCAAGTTTGATCCTCGGTACCAAAAAAAAAAAAAAAAAAAAGAAAGGAGTCTTGAGAGTAGGAAAAGAAACTAATTTGTTTATTATCATTATCATCATCATTATTATCAGACCATTGCTTTCTCTTCCCTTTCTATAATTTTGTTGGTTAGGACAAATTTCTCTATATTTCCTTTCTGTCTCTCTGTCCCTGTCTCTCTCTTATTTTTTGAGACAGGGTCTTACTATGTATTCCAGGCTGGCCTTGAAGTCCCAGCAATCCTCCTGCCTCAGCCTCCCAAGTGCTGGGATTACAGCATGGGCCACCATGCTCGGCTCTCAAAATAAAATTTAAAAAAGACTGAGGATGTAGCTCAGTGCTCCCTGAGTATGACCCAGAGTGGGTGAGATGTCTGTGAGACTAAGTGTTCTTCATTTCTGTCTCTTGATAACAGATGCTTGTCTAAATCAGAAACAATAAACCAAGAGGGAAAAAGTTAGAAAAACCCCCACTTATATAAAAGGTCCCAGAGTACCACAAAATAAATAAAAATAAACTCACAGGAAATATTCCTGACGGCAACATTTGGTAAATGAACATATAAGGGATATAAGCAGAAGACTAGAATAAAGGACACTACAATTTTTCCTACCTCATTTTCTACACCTTTCAGCATCTGCTCGCCTGTCACACCTAGTCTGTGCCTCCCTGACAAGGCTGGGCGCCTCGTGGGGCACCTGATGCCATCAGCGGCCTTGTACTCCCTGCTGATCTGTGCTCTCCAGGTCAATATTCGTGCTTCTGCTCCTGACCATCCACACACCTTCCACATGTATGTAGCATGGAAACCAAGAACTCTTCCTTCCCAGGGATGTGAGTCTCCCTCCACTGCTGCAGGGCACACTCACCACCTTGTCAGGAGTGTTCAAATACAGGTCCACGAGGTACTGGATGCGCTCCTGCAACATGCCCATGTCATCATCCGGGTACATAAGCTGCATGAACTCGGGGTTTTCCAGAGTCTCCAGCGTCAGCTGGCAGATAGAAGCCTGGTTCGCCTTGGCAGCAACATGCATGACATTGTACCTACATCCTTCCTGAAAGAAAACCCGTGTTCTGAGCTCTGTTTTCACAAGTACAGTGCACAGTGGCAGGACGTGCGGGACACAGCCTCACCTGTACGATGGTTGGGGTGTCCCCTGAGCCAATTAGGTACCGGGGATTGCTCCAGACGAGGTCGGAGAAGGCCTTTTCTTCTCCCTGCTCCACGGCTTTCCGTAGCTTAGCAGTGAGGTCCTGTGTGCGGGGGCTTTTATAACTGTTTGCTCCCTCTTTGTTTATTGTTTCTGATTCGGACAAGCACAAACCATCTGAGATCAAGAGAGAAATGAAGAACACTCAGCCTTGTAGACATCTTGCCTGCTCTGAGTCTCACTGAGGGGTGAGCCCACTCTGGCCCAGCAGCCTTGGCATCGAGGTGAGATGGTGACAGTGCAGGCACACAGCTGCAGCTGCATGTCCTGCCAGTACAGCAGGAGCCAGTCACCACAGGCACCATCAGACCCAGACAAACTCCAGCCAGGAGAGCTTCTGAACAGGCATCACTTAGGGGGTTTCAAAAAGTAAGTCAGCTGTGCACGGTGGCACATACCTATACTCCCAGCACCCTGGGAGGCCGAGGTAGGAGGACTGCACATCTGATATTAGCCCAGGCAATTTAGTGACACCCTTTCTTGATTAAAAAGGGGATGCTGCTAGGGATGTAGCTTAGAGAGAAGACCCTGGTCAATCCATAGATGCCCTCCCCCCACTAAAAAAAAAAAAAAGAAAGAAAGAAAAGAAAGGAGGGAAGGAAGGAGGAAGGAAGGAAGCTCAGTCAATTTTGGTGGGTGAGGGATCAGTCACACTCGCAGCGTCTCTATGCTCAAGTGTTCCAGTCACACACATCCCACACGGCTCAACGGGACAGGAGCCTGCTCTGAGCTGAGCAGAGCATGGGATGAGATTTCTGCTCTCACAGGGAGCTTGGCTCCAGCAGGTCCAGAAGCAGATGCAGCTTCAGATGGGGAGAAGGCTGCTCTTAGCAGAGACCTTGACCCCAGCAGATAGCACTAAAGGGCCAGCGGTTCCGTCTTCCTCTGCTCTTCACCTCAGAGTCCACTCAGCCACCAGCTGCACCCTCCCATCCCCAAACCTCCCCAGACCAAGCCCTGGACCCTGGGCCTCGGCTGTCCCACCACAATGTCCTGCCACACCAGACTCTTTAGGGGAGAAAACAAGTCTCCATCATCAGGACGGAGGACACGAGGTGTTTCAGAGTAACTGCGACCATGACTCCAAGAAGGAGCCACCAAGTGGTTTACCTTTCCACCCTCCACTGCTGAAGAGTGGAGCCACCTTCCCAGGGGACAGCGGGGACGAGGCTCTGTTCGGAGAAGGAAAATAATCACAAATTCCTCTAGCAAATTTCTCAGCATCTTCTCTGGTTGGAAAAGCTTTAAACCGGGACCCTTTGATCATTTTGACAGCTTGCAATGCTTCCTTTTTATCTGCATAAACATGGATCCTTTCTGGGTGGGAAATGTGACAAAGGAAAATCAGGAATGAGTAACTGGAACCCCAGTCACTTAGCTACACCAAGGGTTTAATAGTCAAATAAAACAGTTGTTACCAAGAAACCTGATTTTATTCTTGTATCATAGTTCAGATGTTTAGTCTTGAAGAAAGAGGTCCTGAGCCAAAAGAACCCAGTTAATAAGCTTGACCACACAGAGGTGTGTGTGTAGAAACGTGACACTGTGTATTTCTACCTAATGCCAATCCCAACAAATTATACCATACTAAGAAACAGTATATGGATTAAAGACCTAATAAAAATCGATTTTAAAATTTCAATAACTTTGAAAACATTAGCAAAGAATTTAGGAGAATTTTAAGCATAATTTTGGGTGGGGTGTGCTTTTCTATGCATGCCTAGGCACATCCATAAAAGGACATCCATAATTAAAACTACAAAGAAAAAAGACTTCTGATTATACAAAAATATCAACACCCTACAGAGAACTACCACAGTCGAGTTTGTAGGGGACTATCATTAATAGTACAAGTGATGGAATGGTCAACGTCCACTGCTTGCTAACAATGGCCAATGTACATGACAAGCAATCATCGAATAGGACTAACTAGATGAGAAAGGAAAGCAGCCTAAACCCACTCAGCGAGGCCTTGCAGACACTATGGGAATGCAATAGCACACACACACTGGCTGAACTCACACTGCCACTTTCCCTTTCAAGATAAAATGAGATGCATTTTGGAGGGGGGGTTTTCAAAGTTTTACCAATGGATCCCTTTTAAGCCTGCACTTCTACATACTATTTTTTTCTTTTGGTACCGGGGATCGAACTCGGGTCCTTGCGCTTGCGCAGCAGGCGGCGAAACCACTGAGCTAAATCCCCAGCCTGCACTTTTTATTTTTATAAAAATAGTATGTAGGGGCTGGGGATTTAGCTCAGTGGTTTCGCCGCCTGCTGCGCAAGCGCAAGGACCCGAGTTCGATCCCCGGTACCCCCTCAAAAAAATAAAATAAAATAAAAAATAAAAAGTGTGGTCTGTATATTTGCATTCATACTTTAGTAAATTAAAAAATATACTTAGATCCAGCTATACCTCCTCTGGGTATCTTCCTGGAAGAATTAGACATTACATCACAGTGATCCATGTACACCCATGTTTGCAGCAGTACAGCTCATGATAGCTGAATCTCGGAAGCAGCCTATATTGTTATGCCCATGAATGGATAAAGAAAGTGTGGTATTTATACACAATGGAGTGCTACTCTGCCATAAAAAAGGACAGTCTTGGGCCAGGGATTTAGCTCAGTGGTTCTGCTGCCTGCCTCGCAAACGCAAGGTCCTGAGCTCGATCCCCAGTACCAAAAAAAGGATAAACTTAAGTCATTTGTAGGAAAATAGATGCACCTTGAGACCATAATGGTAAGTAAATCAGGCACACAAGCTTAGATACTGCATGGTTTCTTTTATATAAGAAACCCAATATATAAAGTGCAAAATAAAAGACTAATAGGAAGAAAAACAGAGAGAGAAAAAGTTACTGTAATCCAGAATAGCTGATGTACCTGAAAGTGTACCTTGATTTAGTATAATTGTCTTAGGTGTTTTATATGTTTTTTAGTTTGTTAGTCTGGCTGTTAATCTGTGTTTATGATAATTAATTTGACTTATAAAATAAATAAATGAATTTGATGCTGGCAAAAAAGAAGGGGAGGGAAAAAAAAAACAAACTGAGATGTGTTACATACATGTACCAATTTCCCACAATGAATGTATTCATTACGTACTGCAAACACGGACTAAAAAAAAAGTCGGGGGCCAGAGATTTAGCTCAGTGGCGCCACTGCCTGCCTCACAAGCGCAAAGTCCTGAGTTCGATCCCCGGTACCAAAAAAAAAATGTTGGATTTGATTTTAAAATAAATTTTACTATTCCTTGGCCAGGTATGGTGGTGCACACCTATAATCCCAGCACTTGGGAGGCCGAGGCAGGATTGCTACAAGGTCAAGGCCAGCCTAAACTACACAGCAAGACCTATTCTTGATCATAACAAATCCTATTCTTTTTTTTACAAACACTATTTTTTACAAATACTATTCTTGCTCCTAACAGTTATACATTCATAGGCCATTATATTCATTAACCCCTAGTGTTTATACTGAACAAAAGAGGGGATAATCCTGGTTCCAAACAAATTGCAGACAGCTAATCAGTATTTCTGAGTGGGACAAAACTCACAGAGCTCAGTTTCACAACAATTTAAAATTTTCTCACACAGATTTACAGAAACACAGGAAGGCAGCCAAATGTCAAAAATGGTTCATCTTTTTTTTTGTGGTACTAAGGCTGAAGGACAACCCCGGTCCTTTTCATTTTTTAATTTCAGAAGCACCCTGTTAAGTCACTAGGTTGCCCAGCTGGGGCAAACTTTTTTCTTGGGGGGGGGGGGGACCTATTTTGTGCTTTACGAATAACTCTTTAGTCTCAGGAACCAAACTTACTGGTTATTAACACCATCCAACACTTTAATCTGTATTAGGTTATCATAATTGTTTGGAGCTTTTGCTCTGTTTTCTGAGGCAGAGTCTCACTATAGTCCGGGCTTCATTCCGCTTGCCTCAGCCTCCCTGTGCTGGGATCACAGGCCTGTGCACCACATCCTGCTCAAAAGTGGTTAATCTGGACTCAAACGCTCATGGGGACCGAGCAAACTTTTCTTTTTCTCCGTAGTTTTCAGTGTTTACCCGACTTGTGTGAGGACACACATAGAGCAACTCATTACCGTTTCTCGTGGGGCCATCGTCATACACGGGGCACACACCGTAGTACAGGGCTGGTGCCTTGGTGACCGTCTCTCCAGCCTTCTGGGTGCCAATCCCAGCCGAGGCACTGAGGGGCACTGGACAGGTCTGGGACATCACGGCCTCCTCCTCTGGGGGGTTCAATCCCACATTGTAACCAAAATCTCTGTCCTCAGAGCAACTGGCCCTTGTGCCCGCAGCAGTGATCAGCATGCTCGGTGTGTCCGGGCCGACATGGTTGGGAAGGGAGGCAGGCAGTGCCCCACCCTGCTCCAGCAAAGCCTGAGCCAACTTCTTCTCAAACACAAACCGGGTGGTTGCCGTGATGGGCCCACACTTCAGGCCAGCTCTGACAATCTCTTCTCTAAGGTCATCTGGATTCAGGAGCTTCAGCCGGGCCAACACTGTCTCCATTGTCACAGTGCCTGGGGACAAGACAGCAGAGATGGATGAGCTGGGCAGTGGACACTCAGGTGGCACCTGTGCGTGGCGTATGTATGCACTTGGGGCCTATGAGACCTCCCCTCACACCACCTGTGTCCTCACTACCTTTAAGCTGGCTGCTGATGTGAGGGAGGTTTTGCTCTTGCAACGAAGCCAGCTTAGGGCTGCACCACTGTGACCTTGGGCATTTTTGAAACCCAAAGCCTGTTTCCTCACCTATAAAATGGACATCATAACAGCTATATTCTTAGGTTACAGTGAGAATTAAATAATGCATAGAAAGTCTGCACCACTGGGTCTGACACCACTCATAAATGTCAGCTGTAACTATTAAGCTATCAAGGACACAGGTTTATTCATCTTTCCCAATGAGCATGGACTGTACTAGAAGTTAGAACAAAAACAAAAAGGCAGGGCCAGGGATTTAGCTCAGTGGTTCCACCGTCTGCCTCGAAAGTGCAAGGTCCTGAGTTCGATCCCCGGTACCAGAAAAACAACAACAAGGCAGGTACACTTCCTCACACACTGACTGTAAGACACACAGAAACCCACGAGACCGCTTACCGATACGGGAGAGGTGAGAGGGCGCCAGGTTGAAAGAAGGGTGGGAGAAGGCAGCACTTCTGACTTCTGCTTTTCTAAGTTTCTGACTTTCAGAAATCTATTTGTGATTCACACATAAGAAAGAAGTCGCAAAAAAATAAAATAAAATAAAAAATAAAATAAATTAAAAAAGAAAGAAGTCGCCAGGCGTGGGGGGCTGAGGCAGAATTTCTAATTTCAGGCCAGCCTGGACTACACAGTGATAGAAAAGAACAGAACAGAACAGAACAGAGGAAAAGGAAAGGAGAAAGAAAGAAGTAAAAAAACAAAAAGATGGTGGAGACACTCAGATGGAACATAAAACAAATGACCCTGACTTGCAAATGAGTAACAGAAGAATGGGGGAGAACTAACCTACGTGATTGGAAAACAGTATGCGAGATGAACTCAAAGACAAAAGAACTGTATGCAACTGTATCCTCTAGCAAGTAGACGTTTCCCACAATGGTACCCAGAGGCATTCTGAAGCTACTGAGACAGGAGACAGAAAAGCAGGGAGTTAGGACAGGGCCCAAGTAAACTGAGACAAACTCTGGGAAGTTGGAATGCTAGGCAAGCCTGCCCTCCTAACATGAGAGGCCTAGCCAAAAGCAGCAACTGCACTGTTCTTTGTTTCATTTTCACACCAAGGTCTACATATCTGGACATAGGCCTTCCGTAGCATCTTCCTTTGGAGCTCCTCTTGGCCAACCAAGAGCCTTTCTTTGTTCTAATAAACTACACTGTTGTGTTCAGGACCCAGGGGGAGAAGAGAACTGGTTACATTGCTGGCACCCAACAGGGGCACTTCTCTCTCTATGGAGAAGTGTACCAGAATGACCAGACCTCACATTCCTTCTCCTTCTTTTTTACACCCTAAGAAACTGTGGGTACCCTACCAATTAGTTAAAAGCGACTAGAGCAGTTGCTGCTCCCACAACAGAGGACAGGCTCCCTAGCAACCTCCTGCTGGGAATGCTGGCCTGGCAGGGAGCTGGATTTCTGAGGCAGATCTCTGGATGCGAGGAACTGGTGAAAGCCAGTGTGACCGCTGCGAGGCTCAGGCTGGGGCTGCTCCCCCGTGAGTGCACAGGTCCTCCAGTGGAAGCAGGGCCACAGCAGCCTGACCCCCGACCTGCCCGCTGTGCAGCTTGCACTCTTCCACGGGGTGACAGGTAAACTCACTCTGTGCTCTCCAGGCACCCCTTTCCAGGTGACCCGAGACCTCTTCCATCAGAGCCTTCTTGGAAGCCTTCACTAAGAGTTGAACTGCAGGTCTGGGCTTTTCTTTCTCTGCTAAAATGGCTGACTCCCTCTTCTCCAGATGTCTTGACAGATTTACTGTCCCAGAACATAGGATCCTAGCCCACATCCTGGGCTTCCCCAGTCCTGGGTGTCCCCGGTGCCTGGGCTCCTGCCATCACATTCAGGAGGCCCATACCTGGCAAATGGTGCCCTAGATTTCCCAGGGCAGGTATCTTTTTTTCTTTATTAAATTTTCACATAAAAAGAAGAAGTACACAGGGCACTAATTATAAGTAACATCATAACGGATGGGGCATCATCCCTCTGTAAAGACAGACAAGTGAGGTACCACTTTAGTAACATTTTTTCCTGGTCCTTTACCTTCTGTACCCTCTTTTCTTGATCTCTGATCATTGAAGACATTGCTTTAGCAGAATCAAGTGAGGGAGTGGTTTTGGTAGATCTGCACTGTGATGAGGAACCTACTGCATCTTCAGCTGAACTCGTGAGCAGTGAATGCACTGGAGACTTCTTAGGGGAAGTGAATGATTGGGAAGCTAAAGTTTTCACAGACAGGCTTGCTGTAGACGGGAACATGAAGCAACTAGATCTAGGATCTTCCAGTTCTGCATGTAACGGAACTGGCTCCCTGCTGAGAGTTCCACTTGACTTGCTGCCTTCCATGGAGTCCCTTAATGAGTTATTGCTTCTATGGCATATGTCTGATCTTAGGCTTGATTCGATAACACAATCTCTTACCCTATCATCCAAGGCCCCAAGCGACAGTGCTCTCCCCTTGTCTTCTGCCTTGCTCAGCTGCACAGCCGGCTCCTCATTTATCACGCTTCTCAGCTCCTGCAGAAGCTGTTTCAGGTCCCTCATGGGGTCTTCCTTCAGTGCGGTGGTCTTCCCAGAGTGATGCAAGAGGAAGCTGGCTGTAGACTGGGAATGGTCACTCACTCTGGCCTCAAGCTCCCGAATCTTGGCATCTTTCTTATCTTTTAAAATTTTAAACTCCTGCAGCTCCAGTCTCCTATCATTTATCTCTTTCCCAGCTGGGCCTTTTCTACCTGCATGGGCCCCACTGTGTGTCCGTGCTGGTCCACTGCATCATGTTTTCAATCTGCTGGCATAGAATCTTGATCACTCTGTCTTTCTCTGCATCTGCAGCCACAGGGCCTCGCATTCTGTCTGTGCATGCCGCAGGTTCTCCCCCTCAGTCTTCAGGTGCTGCAGTTCCTGCAGCTTCAGGTCCACGCGGGAGCGAAGCTGGTGATTTCTGTGTTGGTAGCCTCTATGGCCTGCTCTTTCTCCTGCAGGGAAGCTCTCAGGTCTGATACCGTCCTCTCCGAGCTCTCCAGGGTCATCTTCTTGGCTGTCAGCTCTTCCACCACTTTGTGCAGCTTCTCCTTGGTGGACTCGAGCTGCACAGTCAGGGAGGACACTTTCTCCAGACTCTCATTCTTCCCCTGGATCGCTGCCATCTGCCGCTCCATCTGGCCCTGGTGCTCGCTCTTCATGGCCTTGAGCAGGGCCTCCAGGTGCTGCACCTCCAGCTCCCACAGAGCAGGTATCTTGCAACCAAGGACAAGGCTGTGGGAGAGTCCTGTCATAACACACTGGAGATGAGTTTGGTTCTGGTCTGGCACCTTTCCCGGTGCTCATGGGGAGTCAATTTTAGATCCGGTCTTGCAGATACCTGTTTCTTCAACCAGATCACGAGGTGGGCCTGCCTCCTCAGTTTCAGTCAGGTTATTGAAGAGACCAATATTGGCTCCATTGTGATATGGACCATTTTCATCAATTCCTGAGAGAAAAACTCCTGTCCCCCGGACAGTGACCCTCCTTATGGAGGTTGGACTATGGGATACCCTCATGAGGGCCTTTTGTGCCTCCCGAGACGCCCTCCAAATAACTGCTATCGAACCCAATTACCCATCACAAGGATCATACTCCGAGCGAAGCCTCCCAGGGTGACACTTCGACACATATCGCAACTAATGTTCTGCTGTCCTGAGCAGAGAGAAGTGAAGAAAAAGAGCAACGGGATGTAAAGGGGACACCCGTTTCCTCCCTGCCTTTCTTACAGATGAGGAACACTCAGTCTCAGAGCTTTCCAGTTACCGCCACATTTGACCCTCAGACCTTGAAGAAAACGTGCCTAATCCTCTATACCCACGCGTGCCCTGGCTATCCCTTGAGTGATGAAGAAAATGGCCGACAGAAGGGAATAATAATAATACAGTCCTCCAACTGGACTTATTTTGCAAAAGGCAGGCCAAATGGTCCAAAGTGCCCCATGTGCAGGCTTTCTTTGCTTTGAGAAACAATCCTGATTGCTGCAGGTCATGTGGCATAGACTTGGCCCTGCTGGCAGCCCTTATCTCCTCAGCTCAAGGGGACCCCCGCACCCCAAGAAAAATCTCCTGAGCCAGGCGTGGTGGTACATTCTTGGGAGGCTGACACAGGAGGATTGCCACAGAGTTTGGGGCCAGCCTGGGCTACATAGTGAGTTCAGGACCAGCCTGAACTACATAGCAAGACCCTGTGTCTCAAAACACCAAAAACAAAACAAAACAAAACAAACAACTCCCAAGGAGCCCCCCGTTCTTACTCCTCTCTCCCAGAAAGAACCTCCTAAAGAGTCTTCCTGTCTCCCTATCTTGGGTCCATGGTGCCAGGGTAGAGGCAAAGATACCCCACTCTGCTTCCCCTCCAAGTGACGGAAGAATGGCCAGAAGGAGCTGCCCACCTGAGGTGAGCTTAGGTCCCATTCCCCCTGGGAGACCCAGGACAGAACGAGACAGGCCTAGGCAAGTTTTCAGAGGACCCCGATAGACCTCTCTTGGAGGAATGCGATGCTCCTTTTGAGCCAAATCCTCTCCAACTCAGAAAAAAGAGGCAGCTCTGAGAGAAGCACAGGTTTTGGGGATGAACAATACACTGCCCGACAAGCAGGTGAAACCCATTTCCAGCTGGGGACAGTAACAGTTCCCCATAAGGAGCCCCTAGGGGACCTTAGCAATTCAATGGGATCAGGATTTTGGAAACAGACATTTCCTGGTCAGCATATTAGAGGGCCTCCAAAGGACCTGAGTCAAACCTCTAAACCATTCCAAACTGTCAATGGCGACACAGGGAAAGGAAGAGAGTCCTTCAGCCTTCCTCAAGCAACTCAAGGGAGCCCTAATCAAACATATCTTCCTGCAACCTGAGTCACCAGGGAGAAAACTTACTTTAAAGGATAAATTCATTGCCCCATTTGCCCCTGGCATTTGGGAAAAGCTACAGAAGTTAGCTATAGGACCAGAGCAAACTGTCAACCATCTACAAAGATTCGCCACCATGGTTTTTGTCAATCAGGATCAGGGAAGAAAGCCAAAGAGCAGGAATGAAGGGACAAGAAGAGGGGCACCTTGTTAGCAGCTGCCCTACGGACCCACCTGGCCGGGGTTCCCAGCAGTCTTCCACAGACAGATGTTATAAATGCACAAAGCCTAGACACTTTAAAAAGGAGTGCAACCAGCCTGCACCCAGGACCTGCCCTACTCGCCAAGGAGACTCCTGGAAGGGTGTTTGTCTTCAGGGATGAAGGGCCCAAAGGCAGACCAGTCTGACATAATGCTCCAGCAGGACTGGCAGGCCTAGGAACTTCCCTCAGCTCCCAAGACCCAGAGCCTCAACCTCCAGGAGCCCCAGCTAACCCTAACGGTGGAGGGTCAAACGGTCATCTGCATCCCGCACACTGGTGGTGCTTTATCGCCTCTTTCTTCCCTGCAAGCATGACGGTGAGAGGGTTATCAGAAAAGGCAGTCACTTGGTTTTTCACATTCCCCTTAAAATGCAGCTGGGGAGCTCTTTTATTTACCCACTCCTTTCTGGTTATGCAGAGAGCCCCAACCCACCCCACGGCTGGGAGGTTGGCACCACTACCCTAATTGCCCCAGGACAGGCTTCTCCTGCCCTCAGAAGAGACTAAGACTAACCCCAAAGTATCAGCCTCAACAGGAAAAACAAGCTAGGCTTTAATTAACTGCCCAGCCAGTAAGGATCCACGTTAAGGACTCAGCCCCCTTCCCACCGTGGAGAATACATCCCCTAAGGGCAGACCCCAGATAAAGATTGAGAAAGATCTTCAAAGACCCAGGGCTCAGGGTTTAAAGGTCCCTGGCCTCCTAACCCCTTGTAATATCCCTTGCAGTGCCCCAATCCTGGAAGTCCAAGAGGCCAATGGGGAGTGGAGGCTACTACAAGACCTCCAACTTATTTTATTAATGAGGCTGCAATTCCCATGCACCCTGTGATCCCCAACCCTCATACTCTGCTGACCCAGGTCACCAAGGGGTCTGAATGGTTTGCAATGTTAGACCTAAAGGATGTTTTCTTTTGTATTCCTCTCAACCCTTTCCTATTTGCTTTTGAGGACCCTTCAAATCAAATGATCCAACTTATTTAGACTGTCCTCCCACAGGGATCCGGGGACAGACCTCACCTCTTTGGGCAGCCTTGTCCCAGGAGTCTCCTACCCCGAGAATAAGGTTCTGCAGTATGTAGATGACCTGCTGGCATGTGCTCCACCTGAGGTGGATTCCCAGAAGGGAAACCAGATCATTCTCAATTTCCTCGCAGATAGGGAATACAAGATCTCCAAGAGTAAGGCTCAGCTATGCCAGTCTTCGGGACAATAGTTGGACCTCACTATATCTGAGGGCTCTAGGGCTTTCAGCAAAGATCAAATTGACCCCCTCTTATCCTTCCTCCTCCCTAAACCTTAAAACAGCTAAGAGGATTCCTGAGTACCACTGGCTTCTGTCGCCTATGGTTCCCAGGCTATACTTTATCAAATGGTCAGACACACAGACACACAAAAAAGCCCATCCTACCAAGAGAACCAGGTAGGCCTTCTAAGCATTAAAAAGTTCTCCTTGGGCCAGGGATATAGCCCAGTAGCACCTCACCTGCCTTGAAAGCCCAAGGTCCTGAGTTCGATCCCCAGTATTGCAAAAAAAAAAAAAAGAAAGAAAGAAAAAAGAACTAGTTGCTCTCACCTAGGCTCTTAAACTAAGCAAAGGCAAGAGGGCTAACACATACACAGACTCAAAGTATGTCCTTCCAGTCCTTCATGCCCTCAGTGCCATCTGGAAAGAACAAAATTTCCTCCCAACCACAGGGTCTCTAATAAAATATCACCAAGAAATTGACCACCTGCTATGCACAGTATCCCTCCCTTGAGAAACAGCAACAACCCACTATAAAGGACACCAAAAGGGAGCTCACAGTAACAGGAAATAGGGCAGCTGATGCTGTAGCTCAAGCAGCAGCACAAAAGCTCCTCCAGAGGCCACTTAAATCCCTTACTTTGGGAATACTCCTTAATTGAGACAAAACCCCAGTGCTCTCAGGCAGAAACTGAAGAGGCTCTTGCCAATGGGCTGCATTTACAGCCTTCAGGATGGTTTCAAACAGAAAAAAAGGAAAACTACTCCCATCAGCTAGCCAATGAAAAGTCCTGAAGGCTCTTCATCAATCTTCCCATTTGGGGAAGGAGGGGATTCATCAGATGGCAAATAAACTATTTACAGGATTAGGCATTAACACACTCATGACAGGGCCATAATTCATATCTCTTTCCTGGGAAGCTCTGATTTGACCGTGTTACGTTCCCACCGGCTTGAGCCACTGGTTGCACATACATGACATCCCACTGAGTGGCTTGTACTACCTGTGGTACAAGCCAGCAGAAACATGTTTTTAAAAACTGTATATTTTAGGGGAAAGGAAAGAGGGAAAAGAAAAAATATGAGAAAAGGAAAAAATGGAAACAAAGTCATTGTAGATAGGGAAGGGTAAAGGGGGTGAAGGGAGGGCAGGGGAAGGGGAAAACATAAGAACCAAGATACTCATGTAAAGGTACAAGATCCCACTGGTGAAAGTAACTGTACTGTATACCTAAAATGTACCAATAAACTTAATGAAGAAAAAAACCTGTAAGTTAAACTGTCAGGTCATGCGAGTTGTGCCAGAAAGACCACCCTCTCTCTCTCTCACAGGAAGGCCCTCATCCTGCTCCAGAATCCAACAAAAGGAGACCTAACCTGGGGAAGGCTGACAGATTTTACCTCCCTGCCCAGAGTAAAGGGGATCCAGTTTCTCTTGACCTGGGCAGGCATTCACCAGTGGACAGACATTCCCTTGCATGACTGAAAAGTCCAGAGGTGGTACAAGCCTTACTAAACGAGACTATGCCCAATATGGCCTGGTCTGAGGGCTGCAAGGTGACAATGGTCCTCCTTCCAGGCAGCAGTTATTCAGGGAGTCGCCACAGCCCTGGGTATACGTTATCACCTACACTGTGCCTGGAGCTCAGTCTGTAGGAAAAGTAGAGAGGGACGGTGGGATTTTAAAACCCATCAGCACAAATTAACCTAGGAGACCCAGCTTCCCTGAATGCCCTGCCCTCTTCCCCATCGTACTACTTAGGACAAGGACCTCCACTCAGCAGTCCGGCCTCAGGGGCTCTCTCTTCCTAATGACTTCCATTAGATCCACAAGTTCCTCCCCAGATGAAACATGACCTCCAAGAGAAGACAGAGGCCCAACCCAGAGAGGACAAACCCCCTCTTTTCAACCCAAGGGACCTGGTCTCAGTGACATCTTGGCCTATCCCCACTCCCTTTCTTGACCCATCACAGGAGAGACCCTGTAGAATTCTCCCACCCCTTCAGTGGCAAAGCTCTCCAAACATGACTCCTGGATCCACCATGCACCTAAAACCGTGGTCAGTGAACCAGAAAAACTTCTCACTGGATGAGCCAGCAAGAGAAGAACAGCTTACCAGATACTCTTGCAAACCACTAAAAGATTTTAAATTTCTCCTTAAGAAAATACCATCTCCTTCTCTAAAAGATAAGTAATGATCAACAGGGAGATGCCCTGACTCATCCCGCTCAGGTTAAACCCCCTGCTAGAAATCCTCATTCTGATTTTCCTCTGGTGTCTCAACCTGTCAGCTCCTCGGAGGGTGGAGTCATTTTCACTGTCAAGTTAGATAAGTCCTGCTCTAATTAAAAAACTAGCTCCACCCTGAAAATATATCCCAAGATCCAAAAGCTGATGGTCTCAGAGTTTCATGTCTCTCTTGGTCCTACTTTGTCCATTTACCTTTGACCTCCTCTCTGTCCTACAATGTTACCCCACCCCCTCTAGCTCTACCTCACCAATACTACAGTAATATCACAACTCATGAACACTTCTGTTTCCAAAAAATTCAGTCTGCAAACAGAGCATTTGGCAAAGTTTTGCTTCCATTTGTGAACTCTGAGGAACACAAATGCAGCCATCTTCCCCAGAATCATGGAACAAATTAAGTTTGTGAACCAAGGTACCACTGTAGACACCTTCCTATCTCTTGTACACAAACTATGGCTCCATGGCGCCTTCCAAGAGTTTTCACCCATCCAAACCTTGTTCTTCTGCTTCTGTCTTTGTTGTTAGTGTAAACTCACCAACCCAATCTACCATTCCCACCAGGACACCCACCCATTCCCACCCAGGATAAAACTCTTAGATCGCACTCTCAATTTTACCCATCACCTTCTCAACCAGTCTAACCCTACACTAGCAAAAATCTGCTAGTTACGCCTATCCTCTACTGCCACAGCCCACTGTGGGGTCCTCATACTGCCCTCCACCTGGCCCCATGTAAAGGCATCCATCACGCACACATTCAATTACAATTCTTTCTCAAAGGCAGTGGCTGGGGCCCAGGACCTTGCTACACAGCTCACCTCTCAAGCTGAAGATCCTCAAACCCTTTAACCCATCACAGGATCCCTGCTTACAAACCTCAATATCTTGACTCCCACAGACCTCTGCACAAACATC
Source organism: Heterocephalus glaber (assembly GCF_053883595.1). Lineage (NCBI taxonomy): Eukaryota > Metazoa > Chordata > Mammalia > Rodentia > Bathyergidae > Heterocephalus > Heterocephalus glaber. The sequence goes on from NW_028258412.1 coordinate 27,821,705, forward strand.
TCCTCCCAAAGACCCACACTTTCTCTCAAACCCCAGGGATTCAGGATCTCTGGTGTGACTCTACTCTCACCATTTACCTACTGATCACATGAAACACTTATGTTCCTAAGACCTACTGGGTCCCTGGACTCACACACATAAGGGAAAACTTAAAACCAGCTCAACATTCAGTCACACAGACAACTCTCACTACAGACTCACAGCCAACTGCCCAGATTCAAAACCCCAGAACTAGGCAAATGGTTCCCAAACACAAAAACTTGTGCCCAGCTCACACACGTAGAGGACAAGACTAATCTTTCTATCTAGATGAGAAAAAGCTGACCCTCTCCCTTATAAACAAAGCAGATATGCAATCAAAACAGTAGCAGGTTCCCTTTCAGGCCCTCACAGGGCAGCCTGGGCCAATTACTTCAAGCGTGGACCACACTCAGCGTACTGGCCACCGCAGGGATTAGCCCCCGTGCTGCCTTAACCCCACTGCCTTACTGTCCTTCCAAAACCTGCTTTCACTTGATCTTTCAACATGATTGGAGACTAGACATGTCTGCATATTTTTGCCTGCCTACCAATTTGCATTAGGTTATCTATTCCCCCAAGACAACTTCCTTAAAGGCTCCCAGCCAGTCCTTGTTCTGATCAAACTAATGACCCTACAAAAACAAAAAAGGGCAATCCACTTTAGCGCCGGCCGTACTGATAGGACCAGGGATAACAGTGGAGACTGACAGATTTCCCTCTGATTTAGGGTGGCTGCTGTATCTAATAGCTACCTCCTTCTTCCCAACACGGCCCTACTCCCACAAAAGAGTAACCTGACACTTGCTCTCCTCCTAGCAGCTAGTGACCCAGCCACTACCTCACTCAGCCCCACCCCAGCTCCTGTAAGAAGCACTGCCCATCCTGGCCATGTTGCCTTTGTCTCTTTGTTCAGAGACAGCCCGGCAGATCATCCCTACAAATAAAGGCTTGTTGTGGCCTGGTCTGGTCTTGGTTTTCAGCTTTTTTACCTAACATATCTGGTGCCAGAAACCCGGGAGGTAGATGGTCCATTAAGAGACGATCCCCCGCGGGATGGGGTCAATTGGCCTTTTGGCCACCTCCTCCCGACCACATCTGCCGAGCCAGGACCCTCTCGGGGCTCTCTGCCTTTGCCACTGCTGACGCTGCACATCCACACCGGTCACCAGTCTCTGGGTACTAGACAGTTCAGCCTTCCTCTCATTGGGTCCTCTGTCTCGTTCTCATTCTCTCCCTCTGGGGACTTCTCAGAAATCCAAGTGCTTGGTCAGAGTCCCCTCGGCTGATGGGCCCAGGACCGTGCCCCTGGGAGATGCCCCATCGACCCGGCTGCTCTCATTCTCCCCTCCCCTCCGGGAGACTCACTCGGAGATTGTCAAAGGGGATAAGGATGCTCCTCCCTTTTGCTCTTCTCCCAGGGAGCTGCCTCCTGCTCACTCGCCCTAACATGGGAGACCAACAACCCAACCCCGGCTCCTCAACGCCTCAAGGCTGCCTCCTGGGACAACTCAGGCCGCTTGGATTGTTGGGATTATACTTTAAGCCCAAAAGACCTGTTTTCTCTCTTTTTTATTTCTTTTTTTTTTTTTTGGTACTGGGGATGAACTCGGATCCTTGTGCTTTCAAGACAAGTGGCATAACCACTGAGCTAACCTGGCCCACTTGTTTTCTACTGTAATTAGGTTTGGCCTCAGTACAAATTAGACAATGGGTCTCAATGGCCCGAAAATGGCACTTTCGATTTTCACATATTGAGTGATTTACATTTATTTCTGTCAACGCAATGGCAAATGGTCAGAAATCCCCTACCTACAAGCCTTCTTCTACTTATGCTCAACTCTATGTCAAACCTGTTCACCTTCTCAGGTACTTCGAGCCCAAATTCTTTCGCCTTCCCCTCCTGACTCCAATGCGTTCGATCCAGCCAATTACTCACCGCCCGCCAACACCTCCCATTTCCCCTCCTCACACCAGCACCCAATATCCCACCCTTCCGGCCTCCCCGGGGCTACCATCATGCCCCTCTGGGAGGTGGCAGGAACGGAAGGTATTATCAGAGTCCAAGTCCCTTTCTCACTCAGATCTTTCTCAAATTAAAAAGCGTCTTGGCTCGTTTTCCTCTGACCCTGACTCTTACATCAAAAAATTTCATTACTTGACTCTGTCCTATGATCTGTCTTGACACAATATCTATGTGATGCTGACTTCTACCCTTCCCCCCAGGACAAGAAAAGAGTTTGGATGGTGGCCCAGACCACAGCAGATACATTTTATGCTGCTGATAACACCAAGCCAGTGGAAACACAGGCCGTCACCCCAAAAGACCCACAATAGCACTCTCAGCTAGGCCAGGCAGATAGAGGCCGCAGAGACCATATGACTCTGCCTCATAAAAGGTTTAAAAAAACCCAGCTCACCAGTCTTAACTTTGATAAGATTAAAAAATAACTCAGACCCATGAAAAAAATCTGACACAGTTTCTGTCACGGCTCACTGAGGCCCTTCAAAAATATAGCAAAATTGATCCTACCTCCCAGGCTGACATGATCATCATTAACACTCACTTTATCTCTCAGTCAGCCCCTGATATTAAGAGAAAGATAAAAAAGATTAAAGAGGGTCGAGCAGGGCTTGGACTAAGATTTTTTTAAAAAAGAAAAAAAAAAGTAAGTGGTGGATTAAAAACAGCTAGAAAAGCTCTGAAGAGCATAAAACAAACTAGTGAGAAAAACACTCATGACTTTAAAAGCCAAGGTGAGCACTGTGCTATCCCAAAACGAAGCCAGAGAAACTACACTGCGCTCTACCAGACGTCAAGAGATTTTAAACGAAAATTGAGTTACAGATTTTAGCTAGTTGATACATGTGTTTGTTTCAATTTGAGTTGATGTTTAATTGATGTGCTTAAAACACTTCTTGTGCATTGCAAATTCTTGAATAGTAATCATAGGGCTAACTTGCTCTTTTCTGTATTTTGTTGATAAAAAACTCAAGGTTACTACTGTTGACAACCAGTCAAATTTTAACATGTAACAGTCTGAGAACAGGAAGAAAAAAAAAAAGGACACTTTAAAATTTTAACAGCTAAAGACAAGTTTGTTATAGAGGGTTTATAATGAGTTGGAGGAAAAATATTTAAAAAGCTATAAGTAAAAGATGTATATTTTTGATATAAAAGGATTTTATATGTTTGTCTTGTTAGAAGGACAGGACCAAAAGGCCGAGATACGCTGAGAAGGTATGCAGAAGTGATTTATGAAGGAAACATATATGTTTACTTGTTGGTTTCAAGTTTGTTATAAAAGGTTTACAGGAATAGAGTTTTCATTCCTTCTGATTCTAATTCTACAAGAGATCTCTGTTAATTGACTTACAAAAAGTTTTAAATAGTCTTATTTATAATTATAAACCTAAAAATTATAAAGAGATAAAATTCCATTGGGCTAAATATATTTGAGTGCACTCTAGTTTTAGAAATTGTCTTATACTTTTTTTGTCCAATCATACAGCTGTTTTGTTTATAGATAAAGGTTATTAAGTTCAAGGCATGCTCCCCTTGGTGAACAGAGGAGCAGCCGCATGGAAATATTTTCCAGGCTTTGTTCACTAGGGGGACCTCAACAGTTTTCATCTTACAACAGACTGACCCGATAGTTTTCCTAGCCTTATAAAAGACTTACAAGAATAAATATTACTTAAATATATTATTGTACCATGTTTACATCGACTGTCATCAAAGGGGTAAATTCTAAATATGTTATGGTATGTTTACACCGGTCATTTTCAAAGGACTAAATTTCCTGTAAAAAACAACAATAACAAGGTTTTATTTTTTCTGGTGTACAAATGTATTTATACTTTCTGACTGTACAGGTTTTCTAATATGTTGTTTATGATAATCTTTTTGATTCAGGTATTTGCCTTTTTCATACACTCCAGCTATTTATGATAACAGGTATATCTATGGGCTGAAATATTTTCTTTAGATAGTATCCTATCAAAAGACAATAATTTAGATGAAAACTTTTGATGTTTTTAAAAAATGAGCATGTTTAACAATGGCTATTTTATATCAAGATGGACATTTAAATATGTTACAAAGGTAAGGTCATCATGATTGTCATGTTAAAATATTATTTGTGACTCTTTTTCTAATTCTTTTTTTTGTACCAGGAATCGAACTTGGGACCTTGTGTTTGCAAGGCAGGAGGCAGAACCACTGCGCTAAATCCCAGGCCCATCTTTTTCTGTTAATATTCTACAGGAATTCAACTACTAGAACAACCATGACTGATAAGAATAACAGTTCTCTATATTTTAAATTCCAAAATGCTTGCTATTCAGGTAAAATTGTAATAGTTAAGTTCATTACTCTTGTTGCAATGCTAATGCTACTGACCTTCTCTCCTGGGTGTTCAACAACTAAAGTTTGGAGACCAAAACTAGAAAGTAACTGGGCTATGAGGACAGCAATATTTTGGCCCTGGCCCCTCAAGGTCAACAAAGATCCAGGATACGAGGGAACCTTCTCTACAGGGTCCTACATCTTTGGTAAGTCACTCAACCTCCTGAACAGGGAGATTGCTGGGCACCAGAGGACAATGTACTGTGTGCCAAAGGAGGGTCACCAAGAAAAAATCTCCCATGCTTTCACTGAAAGCAACTTGGTCAAGCAAGGCCGTGACCCATCCTGACGGCTGACACTAACAGAGGAGCACAGAGGCACTATGCATGGTTCCACAGTAATGGCCTGGGGACACTTAACTGACCTTGATAGACAGCAAGAGGTTCATATTGATTGACACAGGCCTCACTTTAACTTGGCCTTAAACACCTGGCAGAAATAAATAACCAAAAGAGGTATAAAATAATGACATAATAATAAAGCTAGACTTCAGAGAAATTAAGACATAGCCCACCCATAAAAATCTTTTGGTTCACTCATAACACAGCCATTAAAAAATAAAAATAAAAAAAACACACAAAACTTTGGGGACAAAATAGAAGGGAAAATCATTAATTAGCTACAAGTGTGTACAGATTCTTTTCAGAAAAATTAAAATAAGCTCTTTGCAGGTGTCCAATCCTAGAAACCATTGGTCTCCAGATCTCTCCTTCTATTTATTTTTTTGGTAGCGGGGATCGAACTTGGGTCCTTCTGCTTGTGAAGCACGCGGCAGAACCACTGAGCTAAATCCCCAGCCCAAGATCTCTCCTTTTAGATAAATGTTTTTCTGATTCTGTGATAACTAATTAACTATCATGTAGTGATAAAAAAAATACAGTAAGAGTATTGGGGAGAAGATCAACTGCTTGTCAGCCACAGCCAGGATAAGTTCTATAACAAGCAGCTACAAGATTTATTCTCTTTAAAATAATGTACATCCTTGTTCTGTTTATGATGCCTCTTCTCTCACTGTGCTCATATTTCCTGGATACCTACCCGTGTCTGAAAAGATCAAGCCTTTTATGTTACACTTGATCTCCTTAAGTTGGCCAGTGTCCTTGTTGAGGTTATCAGTTCTCTTTATTTTTAAATATATCTAGGAGGCTTCCAAAAACTGAGAGATACAGGAATAAAACTGTCCTTTATACAACTATTCCATGGCTTTGCTGGAACTATCAACCTAAAATGTGTGTTTTCATGGCCTTGAATTTAGAGGACAAGTCAGATTCATAGTAACACTGCACTCATTGGTATGCTGGCCTCCAAAAGACATCTGCTCAGTTACATGCACCTTTTATATTCCAAAGAAAGATTACAGAGATTATAAAGATTACATAAATTGTGTTTATCACTCTTCCACTCATTCTCTCAGAGCATGGACATGACACATGGGCCCTTGGATCATGGGCTATGATCTCTTACTTCTATAACAGTCTCTTACTTCTTTAACAGACAGGCCCCTAAACATCCAGCTGTCTCTGTAAGACCTATGTAGATAATGAGAGAAATTACATATCAAATGAGGGAAAGACTTAGGACTCAGTGGGCCAGATATTACCCCCAAGGTGCTAATCAATGATGGGATATATTTGGTTCCTGGAGCTCATGGCTCCCCTGGCTATTACTGTTCTTGGGACCCCTCAGCATTATCTGTCTGATCCTCTGCTTTGAACCATGCTTGTTTCACTGTTTTCAAAATTTCCTGCAGGAACACATGAGGGCATTTACCAACCAGACAGTCACGGAGCTCATGATGGCGGGGTACCAGCCACTGCAGCAGACGGAAAAAGCCCCTACCTACCACTCCCCCCATCAGATCCAGGTTTAGCCCTAACCTTCGCCCCTTTGTCAGCTTGAAGCAGCTCCAGAAGAAGAGACCTTCGCCCAACAACCATAAAACAAGAGCCTGGAATGACAGATTTCCCTCCAATTTAGGGTGGCTGCTGTATCTAATAGCTACCTTCCTCTTCCCAACATGCCCCTACTCCCACAAAAGAGTAACCTAATACTTGGCTCTCCTCCTAATACCTAGTGACATCACAGGCTCCCCCAGTCCCTAGCCACTACCCTCACTCAGCCCCACCCCAGCTCCTGTAAGAAGCACTGCCCATCCTGGCCATATTGCTTTTCTCTCTCCTTTGTTCAGAGACAGCCTGGCAGATTGTCCCTACAATAAAGGCTTGTTGCGGCCTGGTCTGGTCTTAGTTTTCGGCTTTTTTACCTGACAGAGACCAGTACAGAATTAGTGGGTCTCACCATATCCCTTACTACTTCAATAAACTCTCTCTTGATCTTGCTAAAAGTCTACAACAGATGACACAGAGCCTAACAACCCTTCAAAACCAATCAGACTCACTAACACCAGTGGCTCTACAAAACTGAAGGGGATTAGACCTTCTAAATACTAAAAAAGAGGAATGATGTCTATTCCTAGAAAAAAATAATGCTGCTTTTATGCCAACCAGTCTAAATAAGAGATGCAACACACAAACTAACTGATCATCCTTCTAAGATCCATTAAAAATTATCTGGGCCATAGGGATCCTGGTCAGGGATCTGAAATTAGACATTCTGGTCTAATTTGGGATTACTGGGAAATTACTTCCCCTGGCAATTCCTTTGATAATGTTTCTTACTTACACCCTTATTATTTGGACCATGCATGCACAATCTCAGTCAAATTTGGCTGTTTCTCAGTTGCCATCTTTAAAGCTACTGATGATAATGCAGACAAAACCGATGGATCCACCTCCCGGTTTCTACTCAGGGCCCTTAGGTAGGCCTCACAATGCTGGACCCTGACTGTTGCCCTAGTAATGTCCCTTCTTCAGCCAAAAGCAGCAAAAACAGCTGAGGGCCCCTCGCCACTAGTGGCACTTAGGAGTATCACTGTTGAGGGGTACTGAGAGCCGGAGACAGAAAAACAACCCAAAGTTAGAACGAGGGTCTGAGTAAACTGAGACAAGCTCCAGGAAGTCAGATGGAAAGGAAGGCTACGCTGCTGATGTCAGAGGCCTAGCTACAAGTGGCGACCACACTGTTCAAAGAACAAGGGCCTACATAAACTGAGATAAGCCCTAGGAAGTCGGGGTTAAGGGAAGTTTGCCACCCTGAAGTCAGAGGCCTCCATAAAAGTGCAACAGTATGGTTTCACTGTTGAACTTTCACACCAAAGTCTACATATAAACTCCTAGACTTAGGCCCTCCATAGCATTCTTCCTCCTAGCCCCTCTCTACCAGCCAGCAAGAGCTTTTCTTTGTTCTTCCTAATAAACTAAACCTGGGTCACTCTCCACTGTTGTGTTTGTGGACTTCATTTTTTGTCTTGTTCAAAACAGAAACCCAGAGAAAAGAAAAAATTGATAACACTATTTTATGTGTCCCTATGATGAAGCAAATAAGCTTCTCCCTGACAAAGAGATGGAGGGGAAGGAGAACCGGGGTCAGTGAAGCACTCCAGGGACCACCAGAGAGCCCAGATCTGCAGCTCTGTGAGCAACACAGCCTCTCCAGCATCAGGAACCCGTGCAGACCACACACAAGGACAAGGACAGAGCTGTGCTCCAAGACTTCACTCACAAGACAGCTGTGAGTACGGTTCACAGATTCTTGGGCTGGGATAAACTCAAAGATGGGAACTGGAAGTATCTGTACAAACAGACACAGTCACGAAAAATTGAGTTTAGGTCTGCAGACTGAACAGAGTTCCATCAACATCAACTTTCTGGTTTTCACACTTGATGCTGACAGTTAGGGAAGCTAAGTGAACAGTATAAAGAATTTCTGTAACTTTTTACTTTGAAATAATTACAAGAAGATGCAAAATTGTACAGAGATACACCCTGGACCACCCAACTTTGCACTAAGGCTGACATTTACCTAACTGTAGTATGTTATCAAAACCTGGAAGTTAGCAGGTCATAGGGACATTGCCTGAGGCTGAAGCAGGAGGATCTTGAGTTGAGGCCAGCTTAGGCTACATAGTGAATTCAAGGCCAGGCTTCACCTTATACAATATTGTGAACAGACTTAAGACCTCACCAGCTCCGTAGGCCCTCTTTTTAATTCAAGAAACCTGACATCACACACAGATATGTGACCCACCACGAGAAGTGAGCAGTTCCATCACCAAACATCTCCTTCTTGCTGCACCTTACAGTGAATCCAATCTCCCCACTGTCCCTACCCCTTGACAATTATTAATTGCCATGTCATAACTGCTTCATTTTGAGAATATTCTCAAAATGGAATCATAAGGCCAGGGATTTAGCTCAGTGGTTCCGGCACCTGCCTCACAAGCACCAGGTCCCGAGTTCAATCTCCGATACCAAAAAAAAATAGCAGTAATTCAAAATGGAACCATACAGAGAGGAGGGGAGCCACTCCCAGCACACAAGAGGCTTCCAGGCCACGGTACCACCCCCGGAAGCACAGAGGAGGTGAGCCACTCCCAGAGCACAAGAGGAGGCTTCCAGGCCACCGTACCACCTCTGCAAGCACAGAGGAGGTGAGCCACAGGTGCCAGCAGCACCCCCTTCCTCAGAATGAGAAGGCACCTAAACAAGTCTCAAAACCAGACTTCCAGATCATCTACAGCAATCCCAAAGGGACACAAGATGGAACACTCTGATACTCAACCACCTGGACTCCCTGAACTGGCAACAAAAGAGGATCTGGAAAAAATGAAATCAGAAATAATTTCTCAGACAACTGCAGAGATTGTGCTCATAGTGTAAGACATGATTAATAAATCTACAGAGGAGCTCAGGAACATGATGAAATCCCAACATAGGAAACAAATGGAATCCATAAAACAGATATAAACAGATTTCCAGGATATTAAAATCTCCATTGAAAATCTACGCAGCAGAATGAGCCAATGTGAGGACAGAATTTCAAATATAGAAGATAAGATTGCATTTAGTGACCAGGAAAAGAAAAATTGCTTTAAAATTGTAAGGAACCATGAGAAATCAATCCAGCAGCTGCTAGATGATGCAAAGAAGAATAACATAAGACTGACTGGAGTCAATGAAGAAACAGGAGAGCGTGCAGATGACATAAAAAAACTGTTCACATAAGTGATGGCAGAAAATTTCCCAAGCAGGGAAAAGAACTTGACATACAGATAAGTGAGGCATATAAGACTCCAAATAGCCTTGATCAAAAAAAATCTACACATAGGGATATAATTGTTAAGATTCCAGAAAACCAACAGAAGAACAAAATTCTACAAGCAGTTAGAGAAAAGAAATAAATCACATACAAAGGAAAGCCCAAAAGAATCACAGCAGACTTCTCAACACAAACCCTCAAGGCAAGAAGAGCTTGGAGTGATGTATTTCAAGCCAAAATTATCTTTCAAAATTGATGGAGAAATAAGATACTTTCATGACAAAGAACACCTTAGGAACTTCATGAATACCAAACCAGCATTCCAAAAAAGTTTAGATAGTATCCTAGGAAAAGACAAGGATCACAACCCCAGGAAGCCCAGCAGAATGAATCCATTGGGCGCAACAAGAAATTAAACACAAAGGGAGAGAATCCAACAAAAAGAAAAAGTCATGACAAAGATGTCAATATGTATGAGTTATAACCATCAACGTTAATGGTCTCAATTCATCAATCAAAAGAAAGAGACTGGCAGGATGGGTCAAGAAGCAAGATCCAACAATATGCTGCATACAAGAAACACAATTCAAAGAGAAACTCATAGACTGAAAGTTAAAGGGTGGAAAACAATACTCCATGTGACAGGAACCTGGAAAAAAAAAAAGCAGGAATAGCTATCCTCTTTGCAGATCAAGCGGATTTCAAATGAAAATATGAAACACTCTGGTCCCAAGGATTTCAGATAAGGGATACTCAACGTGTATGTACAAATCTACTGTGAACATATATTTTCAGTCCTTTTAAGTAAATCTTAAGAACAGAGCTGTTGGTTCTTAACAGTAATACAAGAAATTTCTATATTGTTTTCCAAAACAGTTTTATCATTTTACATTCACATTAGCAGTATTGGAAAGTTCTAACTGGTTCACAATTAAGCTGACATTTGTTCTTTTAAAACTTTTAATCTCATCTCCCTAATGAGTGTATAATTCAATCTTGTTATTGTACTGATTAGTATTTTTCTGATTCTAGTGTTGCACACCTTTCCTTGTGTTGTACTGGTTATTTATCATCATCTGGTGTCTACTTTTTAATTCGGTTGTCTATTAATCAGCTGTAAGAGTTCTTTATATATTCTGGTCATAGGTTATATGCATTATAAATATAGTCTGTTTAAGGACTACTTTTCATTTTCTTAACGATATCATTTAAAGTTCTAAATTTTGATGGACTCTCAGTTTCCTGTTTGTTTTTTGGGGGTTTTTTTGGTACCAGAGATCGAACTTGGGACCTTGAGCTTGCGAGGCAGGCACCAGAACCACTGAGCTAAATCCCCGGCCCTGATGGACTCTCATTTATCAATTTTTTTCTTTTATACATCATGTTTTTTATATCCCAGGAAATTCTTGCCACCCTAAATTCATAAACATTTTCCCTTATAATTTCTCCTTAAAGTTGTATAGTTTTAGTCTTTCATATTTAGGTTCACAGATTCTTTCAAGTTATTTTTATGAATGGAAATAAAGGGTTGAGGTTAACTTTTTATATACGGATATCAGGTGTTCTAGTGCCATTTGCTGAAAACCCTATTTTTTCCTCTTCTCTTGAATTGAGTTTATGTTCTATAAAATGTTAACGTTAAATAATCTTTCAAAACTCAGTGGACCATATATGTGTGATTCTATTTCTAGATTCTGTTTTATTCAAATGATCTATATGTCTTTCCTTACACCAACAATGCCTTGATTACTGTAGCTTTAGAGGAAGTCTTAAGATTAGGTACTAAACATCTTCCAACACTGTTTTTCTTTTTCTCTTTACTTTTCTAGGTCCTTTGTATTCCTACATAACTTAAATTTCAATATCCAATTCTTCTTTTATAGGAAGTATACATAGACCTGAATTTTTATATATACATTGTTTTCTAATCCTGCTAAATTCAAATACAAGTTCTAGGGGCTCCTAGAGATTTCTTAGTATTTTCTCTGTAGATGATCATTTCAACTACATATAAAAATTTTACTTCTATCTTGCCCTCCTATCCTGTGTCATTTTATTGCCAGGCTATTTTGGTTTGGGCCTATGTTTCAAAATTTAATGGACAGATGAAGAGTAGGCATATCTGCCCTTGTTCCCCACCTTAGGGAGAAAGCATTGTATCTTCTCCATTCATATAAGGCGTTTTTGCTGGAAGTATGGAGTACATGTCTTTGATCTGTTGAGAAGGTTCTGTTCTACTTCCGGTCTCCTGATAGCTTTTACCATGAACAGGTGTAGAATTTAGTCCAATACTTTTTCTCCAACTACTGACAGGATCATATGGCTTTTTCCTTTCCTCTGTAAAAATGATGACTTTTGGGGGTGGATCTTCCAATGCTGAACCAACACTGCCGTCCCTATAATAAAAGCACTTTCTACATACTGCCAGATCTGACTTCTAATAGTTTGTTTTGTTAAACAAATTTCTGTCTATGTTCATACTTTTTTCTTCTATTATCTTTATCTAGTTTTAGTATTAGCACAATGTTGATTTCCTAAAATGAGGGGAGAAGTGTTCCCTTTTTCTGCTTTAAATGTTTGACATAATTTATCAGTTAAAATGTATATGATAGATAGGTTTTCAAGCTAGGAATATACTTTAATAGGTGCTATTCAAATTTTATATTTCCTCCAGAGTTAGTTTCATTAATTTGTCTTCCAAGGTACTTCTTAGAAGGTGTCAAATGTATTTCAAAAAAGATTTTTGTAATATGCTTTCTATACCCTTTTAAATTCTGTAAAAATCTGTGGTAATGTCTTCTAGATCTTGATATTGTATTTTGGTGGGGTTTTTTGGTACTGGGGATCAAACTAGGGTCCTTGCACTTGCAGGGCAGGCAACGGAACCACTGAAGTAAATCCCCAGCCCCTAGATCTTGATATTGTAATTTTTAAAACGTATAATTGATATTGTGTAACAGGAAGAAAAGGTCTAAAGGAGTAGGGGAAGTGGGTGGGGTGGGGGAAAGGAAAGAAGGGAAAAGAAAAAATATGAGAAAAGGAATAAAATGGAAACAAAGTCTTTGCAAATCAGGAAGGGTGGAGGGGGTGAAGGGAGGGCAGGGGAAGGGGAAAAAAATAAGAACCAAGATACTCATATAAAGGTACAAGATCCCAATGATGAATGTAACTATTTTATACATAAAATATACCAATAAACTTAATGAGAATAAAAAAAACAAATGGAATCATATAGAACAGACCTATTGAGATTGACTTTTCTTATTCAACACAAAGTCCCTGAGATCCACCCAGGTTGAATGAACCCTGTTAAGGAGTATGCCAGAGTACAAACCTACCACTGTTTATTTAACCAGTTACTTTCTCCTTGAAGTTCACCCATGTTGTTTCCAGTTCCAGCAATCACAAATATAGAACTATGAACATTCATAGATGGGTTTAAGTATGAAAATAAGGTTTCTTTTCACTAGGACAAAAACTGAGGAGTGAAAGAAACTGCAAGAGATGTATAAGAGACACAGCTTCTTGACATCTCTGCAGATTTTGGAAATGTAAGGTGTTATGATAGTTTGTGTTTAGATGTCCCCCCAAAGCCTCATGCCGATGAGGTGGGACTTTCTTTTTGTGTGATACTGGTGTTAAAGGCATGTAATTACTAAACCACTACATGTGAGTGGATTAGTTTGGCACTGCCCTAATCCCAGTAGTCTGAATAAGATAAAAGGGGCAGGGCCGGGGATTTAGCTCAGTGGTTCTGCCCATGCAAGGACCTGAGTTTGATCCCTGGTACCAAAAAAAAAGATAAAAGGGACAGAAAAGTGCTGGTAACGCTCTCTTGTTACCTTTGCTGCCTTGTGTGCACCATGTTGTTTCTTTTCTGCCATGCCTGTTTGTCATCCCTGCCTTGGAGTCTGCTGATTATGGACTGAAACTTCTGGAAACTATAAGCCAAATAAACCCCTTCCCTTTTAACTTTGGCTGTCGGGTATTTTGTCTCAGCAACAAGAGGAAAGTAATTAACACATAAGGTTTTTTGTCTTTTTAAGCCATTCTAACAGGTGTGCAGTGCTATCTCATTTTAGGGATAACTTTTATTTCCCTACCAGCTGGCAACGTTGAACATCTTTTCACATGTTCAGGTAGTTTGTACTATTTTTGCAATCTTTTATACATCTCAAATGAAAAACAAAATAAAAAAGAAATTCTTAATGAAAAAAACACTGAAAATTCTAATGCCTTAGCCTTAACTCTACTAGCATATACTTCATTCTACCTCGTGTTTGGGCAATTTTCAGTATCAGTCCTGTTACCAGCTGCTTAAGCTCATACACTCAGGTTTGAGTGTAGGCTAAAAATGAGCAAGTGGGCCGGGCATTGTGGCACATGCCTATAATCCCAGTATCTGGGAGGTTGAGGCAGGAGGACTGCCCCAAGTTCAAGGTTGGCCTGGGCTACATAGTGACTTCAAACCCAGCCTGAACTACACAGCGAGACCCACTTTCAAAAAACGAAAAAATAAAAGTAAAATAAGGGGAAAATTGTAAAGAACAATTTCTGTAAAACACAATTCCAAACTTTCTCCTGTTGAGCACATAGCAACATCCTCCCCACTTCAGCTCAAAAGAAGTGACAGAAAATGCAGATACCAGTCCTAGGAGGCCAGGAAACTGGCTTGTTTCCCACAAGAGGATGGCCAGAGATTTAGCTCAGTGGTGCCACACCTGCCTTGAAAGCGCAAGGTCCTGAGTTCGATACCCAGTACCAAAAAAAGGAAAGAAACAAGGATGAGCTGAAGATGGCTGAAAGTGATGAAGCAAGTGACTCTGCACTGTCTCTGTGCTTCTTCCCCTCTGCTCCTTACTATATAAAAGACCCATGCCCACCTCAGGCAGTGAGATGGTGATTTGAAGCAAAAAGGGACCCCACCTACCCAGAACTAGTTTTAAATAAATCTTTTTTTCTTCCTTTTTACTTAAATATACGGCCTCCTTTGATATGGTTAGCGGCAAGGAGACAAACCTGAGCGTATGAGCATAAATGGCTAGTAACAGTCCAGCCGAATTTTTCCAAGTGTTGACAGTGTAAATGGACAAATCAGCACTCTACTTAACAAAGATGTCCCTGACGCTTGCTTAAGAGGATGAAAAAAAGGTACAACTCAATACAACGGAGAGTGTTGGACCCAGTACCCATAGACCTGCATCCCATCTGGCCTCTGCCATAATCCTGTATGATTCCAGAAGGATCCTGACCTTCCTGGGACCTCTTTCTTTGGTTGTAAAACCAACAAATGAGAAATAAGTTACTCAAAGAACCTCTTTTAACCTAACGTTTTGAAGTAGAGTTACCAGTTTTGTTTTTGTTTTTCATTTTCCTATAACAGTACCTTCTAGAAAGACATCGGACTCAGAGCAAGAGCAAGGATTCATAGTCTGGCAAGGAGGTGGAGGGCTGAGGGAGCTAGCCACGGGCTTTAGAGGAGTGGAGCCCGACCAAGGGTTCCCCAAAGCAACTAAAACCCTGCCGATATGACCCCATGTGAGCTTCCAGCCTTACAGCTTACCCACTCTCTGCGCCTGAGGACGCCTGAGTTTCATCTCCAAAACTTGGCTGGGAACACTAGACTAAAACGTGAAACTGCCGCCTCAGCCGCTCCACAGGGCGGTGGGGGTCTCGACAACAACGACAGCACTTAGTACTGCACGACCCACCTCTCATAATCCCTCACTAGCTGAGCTCTTACTACTTCTACCTTGCTCAGGAGCAACCTGCCCAATGCCGAGAAGGCCCAAGGAGGCCGCGGTGGAGCCAGAACACAGCCCGCAGTCGCACGGCTGCTCCTGTGTTCCGGACCCAGCTCCCTTCTCTCCCTACCCAGGGCGATGAATGACAACCTGGCTCCCGTCTTCCGGCATCAAACCCGAGCCACACTAGACTTTTCTCTCTTACTACGTCCACTCAGCAGTAATCCCGCTTGGTTTCACACTTCAAACGCCCTCAGAGCCAAGCCAGCTCTCACCGCTGGCCTGGTTGAAGCCACCGGCCGGCTTTGCTTCCACGACAGCGAGAACCTGCTCCACGCTACCGTACCAGGCTCGGCCCAACTCCTCAGAAGAGAGGGTTTTCCAGGGTCGGAACCCGGCCCGCCCCAGGCAGCCCCGCTCCCCTCCAGCTCCATCAGGGCCGGGCGAGGCGCCTACCTGGGCCAGGGCCGGTGGGAGCGCGGCACGGCGGAGTGGGGGTCCCGCCCCAGTCCAGATCCCGCGGCCGCTTCTCCAGCCGCCGCACCAGCCAGCGCACGGCGAAGAGCAGCACCGAGGCGCCCAGCAGCTCCCAGGCCAGCGCCACCCACTCGGACGCTACCAGTCGCGGCCACAGCATCGCCGCACCAAGCAGAGCTAGTCTCGGCCGCCGCCCGCCGCACCGCCCGCCACACCGCCCGCCGCGCCGCCCGTCCTGTCAGGACCCAAGCCGCCCGGCCGCCCGCCTGCTGCGCCGCGACGGGGAGGGCAGAGCCCAGCGGGACTAAACGCGGGTACCGCGTCTCTCTGTCCACGTCCCAGCAAACGACCGCGGCTCCAGTCCCGCCCCTAGGCGGCGCGAGGCGTGGGGTTCTAGTCCTCGCAAGGCACCGTCAGGCAGCGCCACGGCCAGCTGCGGGTCCTGACTCAGGCGCGTCGCCTCGGAACTCCGGTAGACCGGGTCAGGCAGCGCCCTGGGTGGCCAGCTGGGGACGCCCGCCTCGCTCCGCGTCCCTGGACCTCAAGCACCCGGGCAGGGGAGCCAGGCAGGGAGGACCTTCCCTGAGCCGGAGAGGACCGGGCTGGGCCCGAGGAGAATGAGAGGAACCATGGTGGTGGTGGTGGGGGGGGGTCCTCGCAGGATGCGGAGTCAGGAGCTGGGTAGGTGTGATTTCCACCGGAAGCCACGCAGGGCCTGCCTGGCGTCCACGTCAGGTCTGAACAGAGGAGCTGGCCAATTAGGGGGTGAACGTACACAGCAGCGCCCAGAAACCCTTGCCCAGCTGTGCTAGGTGGCGCATGCCTGTAATACCAACAGCCTGGGAGGCTGCGCAGTTTAGCGATTTAGGGAGACCCTGTCTCAAAGTAAAATTTTAAAAGGGAGGGGTACGTAGCCCAGTGCACACAAAGGCCCGGGATTCAATCCCCAGTGCCCAAACAGAAACCCCTGCCTTGGAGCTCGGCCCAGCGTGACAAACACTGCTGCTTCTCTGGGGCGAAGTGACTTAAAGCCTTCAGGAAGATGCTGGACTTTAGAGATCAAGTTCCCCCACGGCGGGTATGGGGAGCTGCACTGTACTGGTGTGCTAGGAAAACATTTTCACCGAGTTACAGCCCCAGTTCCTTTTTATCTTTTTTTTTTTGTACAGAGGATCGAACTCAGGACCTTGCGCTTGCGAGGCAGGCAGCGGAACCACTGAGGTAAATCCCTGGACCCCCTTTTATTATTGTATTTTATTTTGCCAGTGTTAGAGATTCAACCTAGGGTCTTGTTGCGCCAAATCGAAATGATCTTTCAGAGACAGGAGAGTTGGGTAAAATAAAAAAAAAAAGAAGTTTATTCCCAGGCAATGGACAGCCTCAGGAAACGAGTCCTTCTAGGCTGACCTCAAGTTAAGATAGTTTTTCCTTTTTATACCTTATCATAGCCTACAGGGTAGCTTGAGTTGCGGTTATACAGAATGTAGCAAGGACGTGGCAAAGCAGCATTAGGTACGGGGTACTTAGACACTTCAAAGCTAACTTTTAATCTCTCCGGGAGCTGCCCCCACAAGAGGGAGGAGGCTCACCCAGAGTTTCCAAGCAGGGACAATTTCACACAAGTTTCAAGCAGCGTTTTAGCAGAGTTCATTATCAAATATTTTACAATAATTGTCCATTCCAAGTTATGTTTGGCAGCTCTTTCTGCCTCAGTCTTAGCAGTTGAGCTATATCCCCAGCCATTTATTTGTTTGAGACAATATCTTGCTAAGTCACCCAGACTGAATTCAAACTTTGGGTCCTCCTGCCTCACCCTCCCAAAGTGCTAGAATTTCAGATGGGCACCACCATGCCATGCTAATTTTCAGACAGGGTCTTGCTGAGTTTGCCCAGGATGGCTTCAAACTCGCTATTCTACCTCATCCTCTCCAGTAGCTGAGATTACAGACATGCCACCAACCAAAGCTAGAGAAGAAAGTTTTTCAGTGAGTAAAAATGCTGTCCAGTCGCAGTGCACACTTGAGAAATAGTTTGCTGTTTCTAGTCCGAATTACTTGTTACATGTCATCCCCTATCCTTGAGGGCACGGAAAGCTTCCCTGAGGAGTAGGTGACTTTAACTGTCCCATATCACAGATCCCACCCACAGACATTCATGCAGAGCGGCAGAAGACAACCAGGTTTTACATTTATTAAGGTTATGAAAAGAAAAGGAACACACTCTTCAGAGTGAGTGTGGGCCAAAGAAAGAAAAGAAATACACCCTGCAGAGGTGAGCCACTGACAAGAGTTAGCAGTGGTGCCCAGCTTGATGGAGTCTGTCTTTTGTGTCTCCCCCTCAAGCCGACATCAGGTTTAGGCTGTCCGATAAAAACCTGTTTGAGGGCTGGGGATTTAGCTCAGTGGTTCCTCTGCCTGCTTCGAAAGTGCACGATCCTGAGTTTAATCCCCGGTACCAAAAAAAACCCAAAACTTGTTTGAGTTCTCCTGAGAAGAATTGAAGACACCACTTTGATTGGTTTCAGGTACAGGGATTTGGGACCTGTTCTGAGCATGTGTCCTGTAACTGATTTTTGAGAGGTCACCCCCACTTGCTCAGTGAGTTTGCCATGCCTTAATCTCCTGCCTTATTTGGACACAAGAGTACATACATGATTCCAGTTTTGAGTCTTAAGAACAGGCAGAACTTTTTGGTGAAAGAAATCAGAACAGCAGTTGTCCCTGGAGGCAGTTGTCCTGGAGGGAGCCAGTTGGCTAAAAAGGGACACAAAGAAAACATCCTTTAGGGGGCCAGGGATTTAGCTCAGTGGTTCCACCACCTGCCTCTCAAGCACAAGGTCCTGAGTTCAATCCTCAGTACCAAAACAAACGAAAATGCCCTTTAGCTTTTTTGGGTTTATAGTGAACCACACATTTGTCTAAACTCATCAAACTGTACACTGAAAAATCTGTGCTTTTTTATTGTAAATTATGCCATTTTTTTAAAAAGTGCCTTGTTTGAATGAATGCTTACCATTTGTTGTTTTTAATTAGGCTAGAAAGTCCTCTTACAATGGTTTGACTCATGAATTTTCAGCTTTGCTGAATGATAAATTTTCAGAAGCAACCACACTTGGAGAAGCTGGCATAAGACCCAGCGTTTGCTGCTCTAGGGCCCACCTCCATCCAGGGCTGCCTAGGAGCCTGCTTTGGCCTAGAGATGACTGGCAGGGACATCAATGCTTAATGTAAAATAACCAGGAAGCAGAAATGAGCTCTACTGTAGAGGATGGACAGACATCCTGGTACATCCACAGTGGGGTCCTAGTGAGCATTAGGTGCCAGTACAGGAAGCCATGGAGATGAATCTTAAAAGCCTTAGGTAAGTGAAGCAACCCAGGAGCAAAAATGAAATACTTTTAAGATTTTACTTGAATTCTAGTAAAGGCAGTACCATAGCCACAGGAAGCTGGTGCTGGGCCTGGGGAGGGGATTGACTCTCAAGGGCATGACAGACTTTTGGTGGTGGTGAAATCATCCTGCAACTTGATTTTGGTGGTGGTTTCATGATAGTATACACTTTGAAAATTCACTGCATTATACACTTAAAACTGGTAAACTTTGCTGTATATGTTATACTGAAATAAAGCTGTTTAAAAAATACAGAAAACATACTTTGAATTTTGATATGCAATGAGATCCTCCTGTGGTGCTGGGCAGTGCAGCAAGCTGCAGCTCCCTGCTAGCCCTTCATGTGCAGCATGTGACAGTGCTGAGCAGCTGCTTTGTAGTTTAGGTGTATTAAATGCATTTTGGACTTGCAGCATTTTCAACCTGTGATGGACTCAAGTAACACCATCATACATCCTCTCTCCCCCAGCCTCTCCCCAACGCTGGAGTGTTCATGAATGTACCACTGTGCATTCATGGTTGGTGGCCCAACCGCCTAGCTCCTGGGTGACTTGCTGGATTAATTTTCCTGTGCTTCGGTTTTCCCAGTGGTAGCTAGGGACTGCAATAGTATGTCTTAGAGCTGAAGCAGCACGTGCCACACTCGGTATAGAGCCCCTACAACGGCTGGCTTAACTACTCATGGTTCAAACATGAATTGAAAGTGTGTGTCTGTGTGTGTGTGTGTGTGTGTGTGTGTGTGTGCACATGCACACGCACTTTTAAGAGTGGCAGAGTCCTCCCCAATTATAAGGGATTTTGTGACCTGAACCAAAAATCCAAGTACTCTAAGAGAACCGATTCGAAAAACGATGAACAGCATAGTCAGTTGCCAGCCAGGATTCGCCTCCATTCTCCAGTTGTAGCTGGACACACTGCAGCAGGAAGACAGCCACTGTGCTGTTATCAACAGGTGTCCTATGCCCTTGGCCCCTAACCTGGGACACCAGACAGCAGGTGGAACCCAGCACAGCTGTCCCCAGAGATAGAGGCAGCTTTGTTCTCAGCCCTGCTCTCACCTGGTGTTTTTATCCTTGAGCTGTTTACGGGAATGAGAAACTGACAAGTCTTGGGTCTCTGGTCCAGCATCCTCAGCAGCCTGATCAATACCTTCTCACCTAGATTCCTGTAGATCCAGCCAAAAAGGATCCAGGTAGGGCTGTCTCACCACCCCCATCAAGCTGTTAAATAGATATGGTTATCTGTGGTTAAATAGAATAATTGTGGGGAAAATGGATAAAAACCCTGTTAATGGCCACTGTGGACTGAGAAGTGCTGGCCTGAATTTCCAATGTTTCACAGCCTCAGGATTTACTTTATTGCAACATAAATTTAGATACATTTCAATTTAATCTTCACTACAGACTGATGCTGGTGGAATGCAGTAATATTAATCTTCTAAGAATACAGGCTCAGGAGTAAGCCCCAGATCGGCAGGGAGCAGCTAATGATGTTTTTCATTCGTTTATTCTCAGTATTAATTGAACTTCTTAATTTAAAAGGATACATGCAAAAGTCCTGGGTTCCATCCCCAGTACTAAACAAGAAAAAGGAATATATGTTCATTGAGATTGTTACCAGCAATGTTTTGAACCTGTAGAAATCCAGTCATATAGTATGTTGTGTAGAGAGAAAACAGGGCTCAGGCCAGGGGACTCGGGACTGAGATCCTCTAGCAGAACACGCTGGCTCCTCTCCTCAGCTGAGCAGCATGGGCACCATGGGAGGGGCTGGGCAGGCTGTGTGGCAGTCACAGGGAGCAGAGTCAGAGACGGCCCACAGAGGGTCTTCCCCAACTCAGGACAGACACTGAAAGGGCATCTAGGTACTGGGGAAACTCAGAAGTGTGTTTGATGTGGAGAAGTGACGTTTACCACATGAGAAGCTTCCTGGGAGGTTGTGAGGTGGGACCACCCCTCAGTAGATCTGCACGCTTTAGGGTATTCAGACATGACAGTCCTGTGCAAAACACCCACAAAGCATCCCTTGTGGATTCCTGGATGAGAGGGCTGGACAGCTGAACACCCCAGGGTGCCTGTAAACCTGCCCCTGCCTGGGAGGTGCTGGGAGCTCTGTCTTCAGGAGGTGTCAGCCCCTGCTCCCCACCCAAAATTGCAGATGGTCAGCGTGTGGTGGGGCCAGGCTTGAGCCCACCCATCCTATGGGATGTGGGGATAGAGATGGCAACAGTTACACCCCCACACACAAACAGGTGGATATAGGATATCGAAAAGAATGGCAGAGACAGCTTGGCAACACAGTTTAATAGTGCCCACTGCTTCCAGGAAAAAGACCTTTATCAAAGCACACTTTTTATCAGAGTCTGCAACAGTCACTGCTGAGTGAAAACATGCATAATGCCAGGCAGAGTTCCAATAAATGCTTCTGCTTTTAGGAGCTATTGATTGCTATACTAAGAATTTCTTCTCATCTAGGAAAGGCTTGGGGACCCTTCTAGCAACTATCATGTTTACCCAGCAAACTGGATGGCAGAGGTGTAAATAACCCTGTTTTACAGGTTCCCCCATCATCTGCTTCCTGGGATTGCATGAGGGGTCAGATGCTGAGTGACCTGGAGATTTTTAAAAACTGAGCTCCCCCAGGGTTCCCTAACAGTGCTGCCACCACTCCGTGCCAGGAAGTGGCTACTACAGTCTGCCAGTCATTCCCACAGTGGCCACTGTGCAACCTGTGGGTGGATGGAGCGTGGAGCATCTACTGCATGACGCAGATACTGCCTGAAAATATAATTCCAACTAGTCCAGTCCCTGCAGAAGCTTAGCAATTTTATAGACAAGAGCAAAAAGTTCAGACACATACAAGCCCCTTAATAGTTATTGCAGGGCTGGAGATTTAGCTCAGTGGTTCTGGCGCCTGCCTCGCACGCCAAGGTCCCGAGTTCGATCCTCAGTACCAAAAAAAAATTAGTTATTGCAGACAAAGTATATTGCATTTCCCATATTTCAGGAGGTTAAGGCCACTGAAGAAGGTGGACAGGGGATTTTCACTTACACTGTAGAGGATCCTCATCACCTGACCCTCCTATCAAAGGTGAAACATTGGAGCCACAGGGGAGAGAGAATGGGGCCAAGTCAAATCCTGTGACTTATTTCTTCTTTTCTAGACTTTGTAAAAATGAGTGGGTTAGCCAGGTGTAGTGGCGCACACTTGTAATCCCATTACTCAGGAGGCCGAGGCAGGAGGATTGCTCTGAGTTCGAGGTCAGCCTGGGCTACACAGTGAGTTCAAGGCCAGCTTGAACTACATAGACTTTGTCTCAAAAAACAAAACAAAAAACACATGGGCTATTAATAGTAGCATTTAGGTGAAAACTCTACACCTGGCTAACTTTTTGATCAAAACTAAAGGACGGCTGATGGAGACAAGAGGAGCTGGGAGGCAGCACTGAGATGAGCAGGAGGGCGTGGCCGGGCAGGCTCAGCGCCCACTGTCCCCTCAACACACTCTCCCCAGGGCTCCCGGCCTGCCGCAATGGTGAATACAGGTCAGCGAGGGAGCAGCATGTAACCTGCTGCTCTTGCCTGTTCTAAAGCAACAATTGCCTCAAACTTTGCAGAACAGAATTCTCTGTTAAAACATACTGGGACCAGGTGTGCAACCACATGAGGTAAAAAGGATACTCTAAAATATGACAATATAACTATTAAAATAAAGCCCCCCAATGAAATATGAAAACCTTTACCAAAAATAGTTTATTGCACAAAATTTAAGGAATTCCCAAGCACGTTTATATTCATAAAAAAAATCAACATGCTTCTTAAAGGTACAAACTGTTACACATGGTGACACTTCCCCAGAACTGTCCCAATCTGACCAACTCTATTTTGTGAGGAATCTTTTTTATAGAAATGAGCAACTAAGAACTCTGGAGACCTTTGAAAACAGCCCTCAAGGATCCTGTCTGAAGCTGAGCCCACCACAGGTTGAGATAGAGTAAGACTCACACCACAGCTATTTACGTCAGGGGCCCTTTAAAGGAATGCCCCAGGACAGTTCTCTTTCAAATATGCAGGTCCTTTTCACTCTCAGAATCTTTACACACAACGCTTAAATTTTTGTTAAAAAAAAACCTCATAGAAATAGGAATAATATATGTCATTGTTATTCTGTCTCTGAAATTTTTTTTTTTTTGGTACCAGGGATCAAACTTGGAACCTTGCGCTTGCAAGGCATTTGGCGGAACCACCGAGCTAAATCCCCGGAAATATTATTGTTATTCTGTAGGCTCATGGCTTTTGCAGTAACCGTATACCAAGGAAAGGAAGTTTAAACTGAGAAAGAGTTTAGCACAAGCTTCCTGATGTGGTATACTACAGTGTCTTCTTAGAAGGCTAATCCTGTCCCTTGGACCCAGGCCTGAGTCTAGCTTCACGTCCTATTGAAAACACTGCCTGTTACTTCTTCCAACAAAGGTGTATAAGTCTGTGAGATCCGTGGCTTTGATTGACATATACCATGAAAAATACTTGATGGATACCACATTGAAATAAATTTTCTTTTGAACATAAGAAAAACAAGGAATGGGCCGGGGATTTAGCTCAGTGGTTCCAGCGCCTGCCTTGAAAGCACAAGGTCCTGAGTTCAATTCCCGGTACCAAAAAAAAAAAAAAAAAAAGAAAGCAAAACAAGGAATGACATCATAAGTGCCCAAGACAATACTCCCTGCAACAGGATTCGACAGACAGTGTGTAGGAGTCACATGCACACATGCACTGCAGTGGAAGGCTCTCACACAGTAGTACTCTAGACAGAACTGGTCACCCACAAGCGAATCTTGTAACTCCCACTTCTGCCCACAAGCACAATCTTTGCAGTCACGAAGAATCTAGCTCTGGGAGGTAGAAGTGCAGTAGAGACCCCTGGAGATAGGAAAAATCCCTCAGTGATCAAAAGCAGGCCACTTACAAACCCAACCTCTCTTCAAGGTAACTTTGAAAGGAAGCATGAAGGGAGCACCAGCTTGGGCACAGGGCCTCAGGTCCAGCATGGCAGGCGTGTGCAAAACAAGCACACAGAGACAGACACGGGCTAGGGCCAAGACGGCCAGGCCCTTGGAACCAAGAGGGCCAGGCAATGGGGTGGGCACAGCTAGAGACGAGCCAGGTGTGAGGGACGAAGCGGCACAGAGCAGAGCCGCTTTTCCTGAATGGAGGAGTCAGGGTAGCCTGTTCTTTCCTCACAGGAAAGCACAGCAGCTCAGGAGAAGGCAGCTCTGCCACAGACTGTGCCCAAGGGTTACCTCCTGGTTTAAGACTAACACAAAAGATAATATAACAGAAATAAATAAGAAGGCATATTACCATTTCTCTTATCTAATGGTACAAAAACAATTTTGTCAAAACAATGTCCAACTTAGGTAAAAAGTAGGATATATTTATAATGAAGTTGTCAAGTATTATTTCAAGATTAACCCTGTACAAATGATATATACATTTAAGAAAT
This sequence comes from Heterocephalus glaber, assembly GCF_053883595.1. Taxonomy (NCBI): domain Eukaryota; kingdom Metazoa; phylum Chordata; class Mammalia; order Rodentia; family Bathyergidae; genus Heterocephalus; species Heterocephalus glaber. The sequence goes on from NW_028258412.1 coordinate 27,846,400, forward strand.
TACAATACTTGCTAAGGAATTCTTTTTAAAACACCAAACATCTTTGTTGTTAATGCTACTTTAACCATATCAATTAACCTTCCAATAGTACATTACAAAAGAACATAAACACCTTAAAAATTCCTTACTGTTTTCTCCACAAAATAGATACAAGCAATCTACTAACCGTGCACACTGGGACTGACCAGTAACTCCAGAACTTCATTTCAGAGGCTACTGGACCTCCCTCCCTCTCTTCCTCCTAACTCCTAACAATAAGTATCATTTTAGATTTTCTTAGTAACTAGGGGGTAAGTTTAAAGACCTCATCTCTCCCAGTCAGTCTGCAGCATTAGGACCTTAGGTGGAAAACATCCCAGTAAAATCGCCTCACTTGGTGCTAATCTTAAACAAGGCATCTGTCTTTGAGCCTCCGTTCCAAGGAGACTGCAGCCACTTGCCTGTGGTACCTGCAAGTCTCTTCTAGACATCAGAGCTGATTCCAGGTGATGCTGGCATCCACCACATCACAGGGCCCGGGGAACACTGTCTCAGGAGGCCTGCAGCCCACGTGTGAGTCAGGCCCTCCTCCTCCCCTGCTTTCTTCCACACCCTGTGCCCCCACATGCCAGGTCCTTGCTTCATCTGCCTGGCAGTCAGCCAAGATGGACCACGCCAGGCCAGCAGCCTGACAGGCCAATGTTGTAAACTATGAGGAGACTGGGGAGGAAGTAAAAACCCTCAGAAAAAAGTGAAACTAAAACAATAAAGAATCTTTTCTGTGCAAGAATATTTGGCTTTAGAAGGTGCAGTAAATAAAATATACCTCTTAAAATACAGTTTTTTGACTGACATCCCTAAATCCTACATGTACATTATTACCCAAAAGCAAATTTTCAAATGGCAATCAATAAAAAGATAATCAGTTCTTCTTAAATAATATACGCGTATGCTTTTACAAGATTATGATTTTCAGTGCTTATACACATCCTATGGTGAGATGGCTATTAAAAAAAAGAGAACTAAAAAGCCAAAGGTGCAAATCAAACATTTCTGCAGAAAAGTAAAGCTCTTGCTAAGTGGGATGGAAGAACTGCCTGGGTCCCTGGCGCTGCTGCCCCCAGACCCTGCCCTGCAAAGCCTCTGCCAGAAACCAGTGATGAATGTCACTCATGCCCACTGACACCTCCTCCTGCACAGCACCCACCAGACAGACATCCAGAAACTCCCTCCTGAGCTCTAAACCCGGCTTCTAAGATTTGGTCATTTCATGGGAAAAGCTAGCTGTGGTTTGCAATGACTATTTCTCTAAACCTTGGCTCTTACTCTGTTATTTCACTCCTTTTCAAAGGCAAAAGCAAAACTTAAAATTTCATCTCTCAGGAAAATGTAGAGCACACAATCAAATAAATAGTATTAGAAACGGTACATCCCTGCACACAGCAGCACACTGCCCTCAGTGGTTGGTTGTCACTGCTCCAGGCCTTCTCTGGGTGCCCTGCTGCGACCCTGCTGCTGGGTGTCTCCCCGGGGGTGGGCGTGCTCTCCCAGGGGTGCTTCCACCTGGGTCCAGGAAGACAGAGACTCATGCACAGTGATGGTGTGTTCCTCCATCTGCCGCTGCAGGCTGTCCATCTCCTGCCTGGGGAGAAGGAGAAGGCAAAGGAACAGACCCAGATCACACAAGGGTCAGAAACAAGCCATCAGCTACAGCCTCCTCTGACAAACTTGAGCCCACGGCACCTGGGTCCCTAGCATAGGTGGTACCTCCAAGACCATGGAACTCCTATCCAGGGCCAGCAGAACCAGCCAAGGTCGGAGGTCAGAGTTCTTGGCACTTCCATCCTGTGCTTCAACTTTAGGCAGATACCTGGAACTATGCAAATGACAGACCCAAGGGCCTGATGCCCACCAAGTCACTCTGAGACCCTTGCTACCTGAGGCCAGTGTCACACATGACTTCCACTTACAGGGTAACCTGCCCCTGGGGACCCACATGACCATGACACTGGCCTTTCCTGTCTGACAGCTGATGGGTGCAGAACATCAGGGCTTCATTTTCTGAAGGAACATTGGGAACATTCAATCCCAGCAACCTTCACCTCACAACACGAAGGAGAGGCCCTGCCCATGAGAAGCTCCCACTTCCTGACCACTTACGGTAGCATTGCTTCCTCCCTGCAGCATAGGAGCAATTTCTCCAAGTCAACCCTGCCACACATCTTTACAGTTAATGCAGGGGGCCACAGGGCATACTTAAGCTGCTGCAGACAGCTGTTCAGGTTCTTGAGGGGCTCCTTGTTCACAGCAGGCGGGGGTCTCAGCAGCTCCTCTAGCAGTGAGGCTGGGACGGGGCAGTCTGGGATCTTGATGGGTGTCGCTGGGCTAGAGGAGCTGGCCTCACTCTTCGGTTCTTTCCTCTGTTTGTAAACACATATCATTAGCTTGGGCAGCGGATTTGGCTCAGTGGTTCCAGCGCCTGCCTTGCAAGCACAAGGTCCTGAGTTCAATCCTCTGTACCAAAAAACAAGCAAACAAACAAACAAATAACCAAAAAACCCCAAACATATCATTAGCTGCCCAAGGGCCCTGTCAGTTTCCCCATCACAACCTGAGTCAGATGGGTGCTTGCCCTGGGGGGACTGTCCTGCTCTTTGTATCAGCACAGCCTGACCATCGCTGGAGTTCAAGAAACACTGGCTGAGCTGCATATGGAGCCACAAGCCTGTACAAATCCCAGCACTCTGGGAGGCTGAAACAGGTGGAACACAAGTTTGAGCATAGCCTGGGCAACTTAGCAAGACCCTGTCTCAAAATAAAAAATAATATAAAAAGGGGAGGGAGGGATGTAGCTTGGTACAAAGGCCATAGGTTCAATTTCCAGTACGAAAAACAGGAAGAAAAAAAGGTAGACAGGTAGGTTGGTCACAGGGTGGCAAAGCTTTATTCCTAACGTACATGACAAAGCAGAAATGACCTAAGTCAGGATACTCAAAAAGGATATGGCTGGATCCTAAAATGAAGTTCAGACAGAAGCTTCCAGAGATCCATGGTCTCTATGAGCTTTCCTAAGAAATTAAGTAGTGCTCCCAACTTAGTAAACACCCTTCTCTATGACAGATAGCTTTTTCCCCCCTTCTTCAGGGAGACTGATTCTAGAGAGCACTGAGCTACATCCTCAACACTTATTTTGAGACAGGCTCTCCCTAAGTTGCCTGGGTTGGCCTCAAACTTGTAATTCTCCTGTCTCAGCCTCCTGAATAGCTGGGACTAAAGGCCTGTATGATCAAACCCAGCTAGGACATACAACTTTTTTTTTTTTAGGACATACAACTTTTGACAGACAGCAAATGATGCTAAATAAACCTGAGTCAGCGAGAGCTCTTTGCCTCTGCCCCTGGCTGATTCACATGGACTGAGTGGAAATCTGCTGCTGTGCTGGCACCTGAGCAGGGCTGGCAATGTAGCCAGGGGCCCAGCCTGAACCACATGTCACTGCAGCAGGATAGCAGAGCCATTTCAGCACAGTCACTCTCTCATCTGGCTTACAAAGCTTATTGAAACAAAATGGTACTTGGATTCATGAAAAACAGCAAACTTTCTATGGGAAAAGGCACCAAAGTAAAATGATTTGGCCTGGTATCCAAGCAGAATCTACTATTATTATGTATTTTCACACACAACTGTCCAGTGCACCCGGGTTAGCCCAGGGCACACGAACCCGAAACCCACCTTGGCCACGCCACGGCGGAGATCTTGCTGGAGTTGCTGGTTTTGTTGAAGCAGAGTCTTCATGTTGTTCTTTAGCTCAGACACTTTAGCTTGGAGCATGAATTTATCCTTCTGGGTCATGGACAGATCTTCCTGCACCATCTCTAGCTCACACCTGATATTCTACAGAGAGTGAATTGAGATTTTTAAATGCAAAAAGATCTGAAACACACTGTTGAGACCTTCGTTTGTAAATCACTTCTAGCGGAGTGATATTTATTTTTATTTTTTGAGGAAGTTAGGAGAGTTTTTACTGGAAATAAGGAGAAGGAGAATAACTCCTGGGTTTTCAGGACGGGTCTCAAGTGGGGTGGCCTTGGACTGATTTTTATAGGATGAAATGTGAGATGTCTCCCTCTCAGCAGTTTCCTCTCTGGACACCAAGACTTTGAAGGGCCCAGTGACAATCATACCCTAACATCTCACTGAAACTCCAGAGCTGTACCCAGACACAAGCAATATCCATCTAGTTGCCTTGCATAGCCAGCCTCAAGAATTTAATCATTTCTGGGTGACAAATGAGCTCTGACTGTGACTGTGGCCATTTACTTCCACATGAGGAATCTTAGCAAGCCCTACCAGCTTCACAGAAAAGCTGACCCAGGGGACAGACACCTGCCACGAGTGCCACCAGAGCCCAGGAACAGACACCTGTAGCAGCTGCTGTATTCCTTCCAGCTCCTTTCTGCCCTGTTGCTCCGTCAGGTTCAGCTGCTGCTTCAGAGACTGGAGGTCCCGCTCTTTCTGATCCAGCTCCCACTTGAGATTTTCCATCTGAAGGGGGAAGGTTACACGACCAAGGGAATTATAAAGTTGGAGCTCTTATACTGGAACATGGCTGTATGCTATTTCTGCCTATCTTTTAATATTTAGGAAAACATACAGATTCCTTTCCAAGTACGCAGGGCTTGGAGTAAGGGGTCCAGTAGTCACCTCTTGGCTTCCCGCAGGCTGCTGGCTCAGCTGCTCATCCAGCTTCTGCTGCAGGACCTGGAGCTGGGTCCGGGCCTCTGCCAGGTCCACCTGGAACTGTGCTATCTCCTGGGAGTGTTTCCGCTCCTGAATCCTGACATTAGAAAAGGTAAGAATGAAATGACAGCATCTTCCCAGCTTGCCTTCCACTCTGGATATGGCCTGTGGATTGCAGCCATCCTGGTGAGCTCCAGACTGCTCACTTCAGGCTGCAGATGGTGCTGGATGCTTGTAATACTCCCCTGACCCTGCAAATCCCTCTGGAAGACAAGCTCTGTCCATACCATTCAGGGTACAGTGCTGACCACCCATTCACAGATCACATAGTGAGCAGAGGACACCAGGGCTGCAGTGTACATGGCCATGCCCCAGTGTGTCTGAGTTGATGCTATGCTATTGTGGAGCTACAAGGACCTCTTGGTGCCCGGGACACAGTCTAACAGTGAGTGCTCATATAGCTCCCTGTCCCAGGGAGGAAGAGCAAGGCAGGAACGCACCAGGGGAATGAGGCTTCCTGGGATGAGAGTCAGGTAATGGCTCCCTTGATTGATCCCTTAAGCAATTTGGTAAAAGCTAAGTGATTCGAAAGCGGGAGACCCTGGCAGCTTGGCCTCTACCATATCACTGCACTGGGCAGGTGGCTGCCCCATCCCCTCTGGGTTGCCACATGGCCCATCACTCACTGCAGCTCATCAGCCTCGGCCTGCAGTGTCTGCACCAGGTGCTCCTTGGCCTGCAGCTCCTTCTTCACCTCACTCAGCTCCATGGTGGCTGCCTTGAAGTGCCGGCGATTATGGCCAGCTTCCACCCTGGCAGCAGCCACCTATAATGAAGGAGGAAGCTGGCATTACCCACACATGAGGTGCTCTGTGGGGCACCTGAGGCTTGACGGGCAATAAGCACCAGCAGGCAGAGCTGCTCCCAATCCAACACGAGTTCCCCAAAGAACTGAGGGTGCCTGCCACGATGCTCAGCATGCAGCAAGCAAACAGGATGCAGTTGCTAGTGTCCGCTGAATGAACACATTAATTCTTGACTGTCAAGATATCTCCATCTTTCTATTTTATTCATGTATTCTGAGAGCAATTTACCTTCCCATCATACTGTCAAGTCTATCATGTAACTAGTCTCCTTTCTGAAATTTTAATATTTTTCAGACCTAACAGATTCTGTCAAGATTTCTAAGAGGAAAGCAAATTCTTGAAAGTATCCAAAAAATGTAATGGGTGAGGCTGAGGCAGGAGGATCATTAGTTTGACGCCAGCCTGAGCTAAACCCAGTTTCAAAAAATCTAAAAAATTGGGCCAGGGATTTAGTTCAGTGGTTCTACCGCCTGCCTCACAAGCACAAGGTCCTGAGTTCGATCCCTGGTACCAAAACAACAAACAAACCTAAAAAACAAACAAACCAATAAAAAAGAAAAAGAGAGATCAATTTTTAATAATTTAGTTTCCTTGTCTAATGGCACTAACATGCACTTTATTTAAAAGAACTCTTACAAATCATTAAAACAACAACCCCAGGTGGGGGTATGCATAGCATAGCTCAGTGGTAGAGTACTTGCCCCGCAAGCACAAAGCCCTGGGTTAAATCCCCAGCATCACAAAAGAAAAAGAACACAACTCGAATGGAAGGTACTGACAGTATTGTCACTAGGTGGAGATGTGAGATGATCTAACTCTCATCTTTGTGCTTTTTAAAATGCTTAACCACTGTGTACTATTGTTAAATCAGGGTAAGCCTAAATGCATTTACAGGAAAAAATAAGTAAAATTCACAAGTCTTCTAAAAAAAGAAAGAAATCAAAGTCACATACACGTCATTTACTTCCCCCAGCACTTTTATTTATAAATTGTCTTTTTTTCTTTTTTTGTAGTACTGGTTTAGGGCCTTGTGCATGCTAGGCATGTGTTCTACCATTACATCCCCAGCCCTTTTTACGGTTTGTTTGTTTTTTTGGTACTGGGGCTCGAACTCGGGACCTTATGCTTGCAAGGCAGGCACTGGAACCACTGAGCTAAATCCCCGGCCCCCATTTTATGTTTTTTAATTTGGGACAGGATCTTGCTAAGTTGCCTAGGCTGGCCTTGAATTTTCATTCCTCCTGCCTTGGTCTCTTGAATAGTTGGTGTTACAGGCATGTGCAACCACATCTGGCTATTTATGCCTTCTTTTAAGGTAAGAATAAACTTTCAGCAGGAAGCTCAGGTTCCAATGGTGAAGAAAAAAGCCCGGGCCAGAGGAGGTCGCCATCAGCTTCTGCACAAAGGGGTGCAAGTGGCATCTTTCTTGTCTGCACATCACCCACATGGGCAGTGTGTGTCTAAATCAGCACTGCAGGACATGGATACCTGTTCCTAACAGAGACTAATATGCTCAGTCCATCCCCCTTAGGACATAACTGTGTAGCCATCTAATATGATGCCACCTTGCAGCCTGTCACCATCACACAGCATGGACAACACTGAGCCCCAGAAGGAGCAGAGTGGGAAAGGTGCCTCCCAGGCCCCTGCGGGCTGTGGGTGGGCAGCTGGCCACGCACCTGCTTCTTGAGGCTGCTCACTTCTGCCTTCTCTCTCTCCAGTGAGGCTTGCAAGGCCTGGACAAGCTGCTTCATCTGGCGATCCTCTTCCTCTTTACGCTGCAAAACTGCCTGCACCTAGACCACATTGCAGAAGGATGGCAAGGAGGCACCATTGCAAGAAACTGGCAGAGCCCACAGTGGGTGCCGTGCAGGAAGCCCCGCAGGCTGAGCACACGCACCACAGGACATTACGGAGAGGAACAGTGAAGAGAGCCCCTGCTATGGCAGCAGGCATCTGAGGTCACGGGGTACAGTCACATGGTCCCAGTGACACATGTATGTTGGGGTACAAACACAAACGTCATCATGTGTGGCAGTAGAGAATGGGAGTGGTGGGAAGAAGGGTAAAGAAAATACTCTCTGGAAGGGGTAAGGGGGCACAATGTGGCCCTCTCTGAAGACTCCCAGAAGTCCCAGCCATCCCTCAGGCCACAAAGCAGATGTGGAACCCAGGAGCTAAGAACAGTCTGGGTTAGACCCAGTTCTGACCTGTGTGAGGACAAAGGTGAATATCCACTGCCCCTGTGACTGCCTAGGACTGGAGGACAGCCTGCCTGCCCTGCCAGGATCACCATGCAAAAGGAATGAATGATCTCTGGTTTCACATTCAGAACTCCCCACTTTACCCCTGCAGCTCAGAGATCTAGGCTTGCGAGTTAACCAGACTCCCCAAGCTCTTGTTTGTTTCTCCCTAAGACAAGGAGGTCATGTTCCCGTGAGTGCTCACAGTGACATGATGTGTGCAACACTGATAGTGTACTAGGCCCACCAGCTCTCATTACCCTGGCACCTGAGTCTAAATACCTGCAGATTCAGCTGGACCAGGTCAGCTTCCCTCTTGGCTAGCGCTGTCTCTAAGACGCTGTTGTGCTCCCGCAGGGCTGCATTGGACTGTCCAAGGCCTGTGAGTCTCCCTCTCTCATGTTCCAACTCAAGAGCCAACTTCTTATTTGACTCCTCAAGGCGCTTTATCTTCTTTCTGAAGCCTCTGGACTCTTGAAGCTAAAACGTCAAAGTGACTGAAATGACCTGTTGTGCTACATGGAATCACTGTGCTCCCAGAAACAGGAGGGTGGTTTTCAGCAGGAAACAGCTGGCAGTAGAGCCAGCACACATTGCCCTCGATCCATGACTGAGGCTGCAGGGGCTATGGCAGCTACTCTCCAGGGACCATAGCTTCCCGGGAAGAGGGTGCAGGGACTGTGCAGCCAGCGGAGCCACTGCACAGATGAACATGAACTGGGCTGACCTCAGCAACACATTTCAAGATGAGACAGATTGCTGAATGAAGCAGGCAGCCCTGGAGGGACAGATGGCCCCCTGGAACTCCTGGTGGAGGGGCCAGGGGCTACCATGGCTCAGTGACAGCATCGAGCTGCAGTACATGCCACCTGAAGCTAGAATTGCTTCTCACTCTGAGTTCTTTTAAAGGTTCAAGTTAGAGTTTGTAACCAAAGCCTTCTAACCAAGTAGAAGTTTCCAGTACGAATCCCAGTGACCATTCCACTGGATATAAATGGCTGACAATGTCGCAACCCTCCATAGAGTGTGGGGGACAGTCTGGCCTGCCTCTGTGCTCTGTGCTGGGTACAGCTCGGGGTTACCTCGTCCTCCAGCTCTAGCACCTTCTCCCGGGACTCCTCCAGCTCCTGGCTCGTCATGGCAATCACCTCCTGAAGCTCCTTCTCCAGCATCAGCTTGCTGTGGCCAATGCTCTGCAGTTCCACCTCCAGTGCCTGGATCCTCTCCTACAGTAGATGGCGCAGTGTGGCTGGTCATCAACCCATGACAGGTCCTCACCCCAAGCCTCCCATGAAACTCTGGCCCTGAAGCTGCCTGGCCTCGTGCCAGTCATGCTCTCACACACTTCTTCTCGCGAAAGGGTCTGAGGTCACCAACCACAGCATTCATACACTATGACACAGACAGGTACCACCCACACAGACAACAGATCATCCCATTAAACAGTAAATGCTCTGGGAAAACAGAAAAAAAGTCTAACCAGCAGTAAGGGCTCTGTGGTGTGTGAGCTGCACTCTGGATCACGAACATAACACACACTTGTTCATACACGCAGGCACATGTTCACACGTGGGCAGATGTGCACACACTACACACATGCTTACACATGCCAGACACACTTGCTGCCACCATGGTGGAGGTCCTGTTCTGAACACGCTTCTGGTTCCACTCAACTACTTCCTGAGGAAGGTTCTAACCCCTACCTGCTCTGATTTCCTCTGACTGAGGATCAAAGACACATGGTAACACTACAGACCAAACCCATGACTGTCAGCTGCAGGTTCCAGCTGATCCAAAGGAGTAAAGAAGAGAGATTTTAAAGTAATAAGAAACATGACAATTGAATAGATGCTCTCTCAGGATTTTCTTGCCATACTTAGGGATTGAACCCAGGGCCTTGTACATGGTAGGCAAGTGCTCCACTACTGAGTTACATCCTTTACTTTCTTTTATTCTAAGGCAGGGTCTTGCTAAACACCCGAGGCTGGCCTCACAGTTGAGATCCTCTTGCCACAGTCTCTCAAGGAGTCGGGATCACAGGTGTGCCCCACCATACACAGCACCCTTGATATTTTATAGTCACTAAGGGGGAGGAGTATTTACTCAATTGAACAAGAAAGCACCATGTTATGATATAGTCTCTTCCAACTCATGAACTCTTTAAGTGGACAGGAGACAGGAAAATTTCACATGAGAAATGCAATGATAAGCCGGCATGGCAGCACATGCCTATGATCCTAGCACTCTGAAGCTGAGGCAGGAGAATTACCATGAGTTCACACAGTGAGTTTAAGGCTAGTGAGACCTTGTCTCAAACAATAAAACAAAAACAAAAAAAGAGTAACAATTTTTTAAAAAAGAAAAAGAAATACAATGATAAAGAAATGTAACCAGTATAATTCAAACAAATTCACTCCGGAAAAATTTAACCCCTTCTAGTAAAAGTAGAAAACAGTAAGCTTCAAAGCTGGCAAGGATGAGAGGACTGTGAGCTTCTGCATGTGAAGACTACGGGGTTCTGCAGGTGCCCATCTCTCGCCAGCAAGGCTGGCACAGGTACACCGGGGCCCCCATAAGCACCGGCTTCCCCTTGACCCCAGGGCCTCCATCCTCCCCAGGACATGGCCCTGCTGTTCATCCCAGCAGATGGAAGCAGGGGGTTCCTTGCACACAGTGCTACGCGCAGGAGGGGCAGCTCCAGTCACGGCCCCAGCCCAGTCCCCTTCTGAGGCTCCTTCTCCCCACCCAACCTCCTGCACCTCACTCTGATCTCAACGCCGCCCCTCCCCATGGAGCCCAAATCTGCCCACTCCGTTGTCCTCTTCTACTGCCCTTGGTGGCCTGTTTCCTGTCCTGCTCTTTCCACTTCTGGACCACTGTGGCAGAATCAGTGCTGCCTCTTGCCTGTCTCTCCCATCTCAGGGTCCTAACCCACTGCCTGCTGGTGCCCAATACAGGACAGGAGGAGCCCCACAGGTAGCTGTCTGGGCTTCATTATCAGCAAGGCCAAGCCCAAGCTCCTTCCACCTAAAATGCCCTCTTTGCCTCTCCAGGGCATCCTCCTCCTGCCAAACACTGGCCCAGCCCCACTGTACCCGTACCCCTCCCTCGCTCAGCCACTCCTCTGTCCACACTCCAGGACCCTGGGCTGCATGGCCAGAGCAGAGTGCAGGGCAGGTCCTACTTGTGCCTCGCAGCCAGAGCACAGTTTCTCCAGACCATGGAGGCTTCTCGGTGAAAACAGTTCCCCACTACACACTGCTGAGGGATGACGAGGCTATGGGTACTGTGCACAAGTCACTAACGATACCTGTGTATTTCAAAGAAATGCTACCCACACTTTTCAGTTCTACCAGCTTTAAAAATTCTCTTTTAGATGGGTTTAGGGGGAGAAAATGTTTATAAAACATCTTTGCCCTACACTCAAAGAGTCTCCATGGCTCTGGGAGAGCGAGGTGGGGTTTACCTACATGTAGGACAGGGTCACTGTCACTGCTGGTGCTCTGGGCTCTGAGCTGGCTCAGCTCCATGTCTGCAGCCTCTTTGGCAGCCAGAGCCTCTTGCAAGCGGCGGCTGAGGATGCTCACAGCATTCTCGTAGGCCTTGTGCTTGGTCTTCATCTCCTTCTGGGCACTGGTCAGATCTGAGCCCAGCTGCTTCATCTTCTGCTTCTGCTCTGTGATGGCCCTGGGACATGAAGGAGACACAGAGGAGGCGGCTGACCTCCAATGCCGTTGCCCAGTTTCCTGGCCTTCCTGCCCAGTGCTAAGGGCTAGTGAATGGCATCCTGTTCACCCTCAAGGGCTGGGCGGGGCTTAGACCCAAGCTTAGCCCAATCCCGATTACTGCCCCAGCCTGGCTGCCAAGGGGAGCATGAGGGCAGGCAGCAGGTGAGTACCTGTCCTGGAGGCCCTGGGAGGTGAAGGAACACGCATGGCAGGGACCTCTGGAAGCCACAGAGGAAGCAAGAGCTTCAGGAGTTTGAGTCATGTCTGCTAGACCTGCCCTCCTCCTGGAGCAGTTCTGAAATGACCTGGTAAGGGCAGGGTAACAGCCCGCTCCTACCTAACAGAAGTGCACCCAGCATTCTTCCTGATAGTCAGCAGGAAATCCCACAACTAGGCTCATTAGGGAATCAGCCAAAAGAGACAAGCAGCACAGGCCATGGTATGTAGGTAAAAAGCCTCAAAGGCTATCTGCACATGTGTGCACATGTGTGCACAAGTACACACGTATGTGCCTGTGAAGGCTTGTGTTCAGGATTATGTGAGCACAAAATGAGGTATAGGAGGAATACCACTGTGTTGCCCTTGGTGAGAGAGCAGGAGCTGCAGGATGTTGCTGTAAGTATGTGGCACAAAAAGCTGAAAGAAAAGAGAAAGGAACGGGAGTGTCTGGGCTGGGGTGTGTCTCATGGTAGAGACTGCTTAGCAAGCACAAGGCTCTGGGGCGGATCCCTAGCACCATCAAAAATAATTTTAAAAGGTAGCTCTTGTTAAAGGATGCATGAGTAAACCAGCTTAGGAACTCCAGGACTATTTTGTAGAAAAAGCAAGTGCTCAGTATTGGTGGAGCTTTAAACTTGGACCTGAATGCCCTCAGCTACCTCTCCAGAGGCAGAGTTAGTCCTCATTGAGGGCATCACCCACAACCACAGACACGCTGTGTGCAGACTCACTTTTTGGCCTCTTGCTGCAGTGCTTCTATTTGCTCCTTCAGTGCCTCGTTGGCCTCTGTAAGAGTGACCATCTGCTCTTTGTCAAACTGCAAAGACTTCAAAGAAAAAAAGGCCTGTGAGAAGTGCAAAGCCACTTGCTGCAGATGTCTGCCTTTGACAAATGAAAGTTTGTAGAGTTCCCATTACTGTGTCTGGAGCATGAGCAGTATGGTGAGGAAGGGTAGGTTGGCAGGAAATTCACTTTCCTTGTGTACCTGCCTGGATTCCCCAGGGCCCTCCTAGGCCTCACTGCAAACCGCTGAATGATGGGCATCTGTCCCCTCCCTTTGCCGGACATTTTGGTCCTTTCTATGTTGTGAATCTCATGGAGACCGACAGGGTTCTGCATGCACTCTGCCCTAGACCTGGGCCACCCTCCAACTGCTCCCTGCACACAGGAAACCCCGCCCCACACATTTCAGGCAGACCTGCAGGTATGTCTCCATCTCGTCTCGCTCCTTCTGTGCTGACTGGAGGTGCTCCTCAAGGTCAGCCATCTGCTGGTGGGCCAGGGACACTTCCTTCTGCAAGCGAGAGTACTCCACCTCCACGGCCCTCTTCCCTCCCTGCAGCCTGAGCAGCTCCTGCCTCAGCTCCTTCATCTCCAGGTCCAGTCGCTTTTTTGTGGCCTTCAGCTCACTAATGAGCTCGTCTTTAGAGGTGGTATCCCGCCGGTAGGCCTCCACCATCACCTGCACACAACACTGCTAGAGTTGGTGCCCAGTGGGGGCTTACCAGGGGCATGACAGCTTAAAACAACTCATTTACCGGGGCTGGGGATTTAGCTCAGTGGTGCCATGCCTGCCCTGCAAGCCAAAGGTCCTGAATTCAATCCCTGGTCCCCCCCAAAAAACAAAAACAAAACAAAACAAAAAAACCAACTCATTTACCATTCAGCTAGAGCATAACATTTGAGCTAAAGACAATGTATTTCACCCAGTGTAAGACACTACCCACTGAGGTATCCCACTGCTCTGCACTAGGAGAGGCAGCATCCTAGTGACCTGGGCCTTACAGGGGGCGAGGGCCCTTGTCCATCTGAGGGACCTTGGCTGCATGGCTGCAAGGTTCTCCCTTACAGGCCAGTAAGTGACAAACCAAAACACCACTTAAATAAAGCACAGCTTCCTCTCACAGCCTCCTGGGGCACCTGGGCGGGCCCCTGTGAGGAGTGTGAATCAGAGGCATCCTCCATAGGAAACACTGCTTCCACACACAGAATCTGTGTCTCATGTCTTCCGGGGACACTAATCTGTTGTAATGTTGGACCGCGGCAAGCACTTTTCAAAGATACTTCACATGACAGACAACAACCTGCACACAACGTTCAACACACATGGCTCTCTGGAGTGACAGTAACAGGGTGCTGTGACAAACACCACAGTGGTAAGTGCCTCGCATGGCCCACACGGGGACATGCTGACCTCACAGACTGTGACAGGACGTGTGGAGGATCTGGATCTTTCCATCCTTCTGAATGATTTCATTCTACCAAAGCCAACAGACCACAAAGGGCTGCATCTGACACGTGTTTCACTTGAGAAAACTATGTCCTACCTTCTGCTGAAGGAACTGCTCCTTCACCTTCTGTGTCTGCTTTCTCAGGGAGGCCGCCTCCTGTTGCAGGTGCTCCACCTACGGGACGGGTTTGCACATAGGTGGCCTCAGGGGTCTAGGAGGCCTGTGCTCTGGCAGCACAAAGAGGAAACCCCATGCAGGCCAGTAGTCCAGGTGCGCAGGCAGGACACAGCCCCACATCCTTTTTCCTCACCCCATAACAGCACCAAGATGGGGGAGTGAGGAGGGGTGTGGAGGGAGCGTTCTGGACTAGATATCCACAGCCCTCCCTGGAATGGCCAGTGGGCCATGCATCTGCTGCAACTTCTCTGGTCAGGTCCTGCAGCACAAAAGCAGCCACAAACACTATGTAGAGAACAGTGAGGCTGAGCTCCAGAGAACCTCAGCATGCAGGGGCCCCAGGCCCTGCAGCCTCCCACCTAAAGGGTCAGAGAGCTCACCAAGCTACACCCAACCACATGGAGATGCTTCTGAAGAAGCCACGTGACACGAGGGCCCTCGTGGCACATAGCAAGAAAGGCACAGGTCCACATCAAATGACAGTCATGCTGCGATGTGACAGCCCCCCGAAGCCATCACAGTGAAACGTTGTTCACCACGCAGCAGCTGGTCTGGGTCAGTGCATCTGCCTGGGTCACTGTCCTGAAGATGCGGTCAGTGTGCCTGAATGGGTCGCTGTCCTGGGGTGTGGAGGTCACTGTGCTCATCTTGTTCACTGTCCTGGGGGTGTGGGGGTCAGTGTGCCCACCTGGGTCACCATTCTAGGGGTGTAGGGTCAGCGTGCGTGTGTCTGGGTCACTGTCCTGGAGGTATGGGGTCAGCACATCTGTCCCAGTTAGGGAAGAGGCTGTTTCTGTTTTCTCCTTTGAGACTAGAACATGTTCCACAGGAGCATGTGATCACTTGGGCCCAGTGAGGAATGAACATTCTTTCCTGCAATATGGAGGTGGCTCTAAGCTTCTCCATCAGGAACTATCCACGAAGGACCAAGGCACCAGTTGTTCCAGATACATCATTTATCCCCTGTAAGCATCCTTGTCACGTTCCCCTGACCCTGTGCAGTTCCACAGAAAAGGCAGAAGAAAGGGACCCAGGCCAAAGGCAGCCCGTGTGGACAGGGCAGTCTCAGGGATGCCCAAGGATGAGCATCCATGCCAGTGAGGGCCACAGGGACTGATACCCAGCAGGCTGGAGGCTGGGGAACAGTCATATTTCTTCATTAGGCTGCCTCTGGTTCTCAGGTCAGGAAGAGACTTCAGAATTAGAAAGACAGTAGCTCAGGGTGAAAGTAACACCACCCTGCTACCTTCCATCTCATTAGGAAAAGCATCATAACTCAAGGGCACCTGCAACCAGCTTTGTCAGTAACAATGCAGGTAAAATGCTGATATGATCAACACTGTCTAGTGCTAGCCCAGGTCTCCCTAACCAAGATACGAATCAGTAGAGAACCCTGATGACCCTTCTAAATGAACACCCCAAAGGAAACAGATCAGAGCCCCTCTTACACTTGACCCTGTGGAGGGAGATGTAAGGGCTGAGCCATTCCCTAATGTTAATTTTACTTCCTGCACATCCTTCTTCACTCTGTCCAGATTTTAAAAATACATTTGCCTACACCCAACTGTGTTGCACTATTAGCTGACTGGTTCCTGCCAGGTATGACCTGCTGCCAGGCTGTGGTCTCAGTACTGGGATCCCAGGGTGGCTGACAGGTCCTCCCTGCCCCTCCCTGTGCCCTATCTCACCTCAAGAAACTAAGTTTCTTATAGCTCCTCCCTAGGCTCAGGTCCATATCCTCAGCAGACAGAAGATGGTATTTCTTGGCAGATGACTTTTAAAAGCCCTAAACCAAACTCAGGCTCCCAGTTCTGTGTTTTTCTCATCCAGAAGCCTAGGTGGAGCTGGGGCAGAGCATGAGCCACTGGGGCCCCTGCCCTACAGAATTCTCCCACATGCATGGGAGGATGATCACAACATGGTGTTGCCCCGGTTACCTGGCTGGACTTGACAGCCAACTCTTGTCTCAGCTGCTCTAAAAGTCCTGATGTCTCCTCAGTACCTTCTTCCAAGCGCCTCGCTTCCCTATCAAGCTCCTCCTTGCCACTCCTGGCTGCCTGCAGAGCCACCTCCAAGACAATCTTCTCGTTCTGCAGGAAGCGGACCGTGTCCTCCCTGACAGCAGCCTCCCCTTGCAGCTCCTCCAGCTGTGCCTGTAGCTCATTGTATCGGGTGTGAAGGTCTTCTAGGGACTGTTCCCGAGCCTGCAGGGCCTCCTGCGCCAAGGTGAGCTGTTTCGCCAGGCCCAAGTGCTCCTGCTGCAGCGCCACGAGCTGCTGGTCTCGCTGCTGCTGAGTCAGCTTCACCTGCAAACAGAAGTAAGTTCACCCTGCTGTCCTCACCCCTGCATTGACAAGTTTTTCCCTGTTCAGGATCTAAATAACTTCGATGGGCTCTTTGGAGGGTCTTTTTAAAGCCAAATTCTGAGCCAGGCACGGTGCTACATGCCTATAATCCAGCACTTGGGAAGCTGAGGCCAGAGGACTGCCACAAGTTCAAGGCCAGCCTGGGATACATAGTGCTTTCAAACTTCACCCTGAACTACATAGTGAGACTCTGTCTCAAAAAAAAAAAAAAAAAGCAAAATTCTGATGCAGAGCATGAACAGAGGTAACCTGGCACTCATGGTCTGATGGTAATCCTTTGCACATATTCCACAAACAACCCAACACAACCCACACTGCCTAGCAGCCTCACAGGAGAGGTCACTACACAGGCTGGCTGTAGTCAGCCCTGGTTGTGCACACTGGTCGGGCCCATGGCCACAGGGCCTCTGTGTGCCTGAGTCCAGGGCTGCAGCAGGTACTTGCCTGTTCTAACTGCTGCTCCAGGGCCACTGCTGAGTCTGCCACCTTCTGCAGCTGCTCCCGTTCGGTCTCAAACTCTTCTAGCCTCCTCTGAAGATCCTCCTCCACCATTGTCTTTGCCTCCCGAATCTGCACAAAGGCTGCTTCCTGATCCAACATGTCAGCCTGGGCCCAGGAAACAGTATTTAAAAAGCAGGGAAAACAGCAGCCTAGGGTTAGGGAAACCTGCTGGGCTGAAATGCCCTTTGTTCACATCTCTATCCTGTGTACAAGCTACTCAGTGAGGGGCTCATGCTGCTCACCTGCCACAGGGTGACTCCTAGCATGGGACTGACCCAAGGGAGTGGCAGGCAAACACCAGTGTTAAGAAGGGGGATCTGGGGCCGGGGATTTAGCTCAGTGGTTCTGCCGCCTGCCTCGCAAGTGCAAGAACCCAAGTTCGATCCCTGGCACCAAAAAAAAAAAAAAAGAAGGGGGATCTGCCTAGCACAGTGGTGCAAACTTGCAGCCCCAGCAACTTGGGAGGCTGAGGCAGGAAGATCACTTGAGCCCACAAGACTGACAACAGCTTGGGCAACAGCTAGACCCAGGCTTAGAAAAAAAGAACTGGGATCAAGGGATGGATTAGCCTCCTTGGTATTTCTAGTGGGAGAACAGCGGGCAGCATGTTCCACCTTCCGGAATATAGTACATAAAATTTTCTCTTTGACAAGACTGCTGCTCTGTATCACTTAGTAAAACAAAGTAAGAGAAGGAACCATAGGATATGGTACTCATTCCATTCTGACTGTGTGAATGAGACCTGGCATCTTAGTACATTTCTTAGGGAAAAAGACTAGTTAATAACTCAAAATGGGCCAGGGATTTAGCTCAGTGGCACCGTGCCTGCCTCAAAAGCAAGCATAAGGTCCTGAGTTTGATCCCTGGTACCAAAAAAAAACAATCTCAAAATGTTTTTGGTCTTTTTAACTGAGCCCTTTGCCATTACATTGATATGATGATGACTCTCTTCCATTATCCAAGCCAAAGAGCCCCGTGATTCACACAGAAAAGGAGGCAGGTACAAAGTAGCAAGATGAGAAAAGAGAAAAGTCTGAGGAAAGTGGACTTTCTGTATGACTTTTTACAAAAGGGCAGGAACAAAACTTATAGCAGCACTCTCAGCACAAGGTGAGAGTGTTACATGTTACAGTTTCTTCTTTATGTTTTCTAAAAAGGACATTAAACAAGTTTACTATCTATTTTATAAAAGAGGAAACCAGGCTCTGAGTGATTAAGAAATCTCCCAGGTTCTCACAGGCACAAAAAGCAAGCAGGAGGGCTGGGGATTTAGCTCAGTGGCACCATGTATCACGTAAAGATGACTGGGCAGACAGCAGCAGCAGTAATAAAGACCTCATGTGGTGCGGGAAGACGAACTAGCAACACAGGTGAAGTGTGTGGAATAAACACAAAAGCCTACACGAAGAAACACCATGTCATCCAGCATGCAAGACACAGCAAGACCCTGCTCCCCCCATCCACTCTTTCCAGCCCGGGCCCCAAGGTGACACCGACATGCAGGTCCAACACAGGGTGGGGCCCCTGAGCCCTACGCAGCTTTTAGAAACATCCATGTTTACATATATACATAATATAAGATGTATGCATGCTTATGTTTACGTGCACATATTATGCTTAGGACTAAGTGCAGTGTGTTTTCTCACTCTTGCCAGTGACACCAAAGGCAAACAGAAACTGGCACCCACCACAGCCCAACCCTCACCTCAATGCTCTGGAGCTGCACAGCTATGCGCTCCTTCTCCTTGATGGACCTGTGCTGTGTCTCTGTCAGCTGCTGGGACAGAGACACATTCTCAAGCTTCAGGTGCTCCAGGAGGCCAGCCTGGGTCATCTGTCCAACCTTCAAAGAAAGACACGAGGGTAGAAAGCTGCGCAGCTTCAGACGTTAAGTGCAGAACATCCTGTCCCAAGCTATCAGGGTAAGAGTCTCTGCCCACCAACAGCACCAGCTTCCCTCTTGATGGCCTGTGCAGCAGGGCCTGCCCCACCCCGGGACTCACCCACAGGCTGCCCTGCTCCAGTCTGGGGCCTGCCTCAGCTGACCGTCTCCCCATGAAAAGGGGCCTGGGGCCAGCTCCCCAGGGGCGAGGGCAACACTGACAGGCCTGTGGCTGGACTGCCCCCCCAACTCTAGTCCCAGCGGTTGTCTGGACTGAGGGTGGAAGGTGTGACAGTGAGGACAGCTTTGGGCTGAAAAGAAGCCGCTGGGGCAAGGGAAGGTGGCATGGCCGTGTGGTGTCGAGGCACAGAAGGACGGCAGTCTGCTCCACGCGTTTCACCCTGTGAACAGCTACTGGGAACCAAGGGAGAATTAGGGGCAAACCAGCAAAAAACCCTAATTCCACAACAGTGAACCTGGGCACCAAAAGAAAGCAAGAAGGTTCTCAAACGGCCACTTCCTTTGGTTCCCCCTTTATTTCTGTCTTCCAAATTGCATTTCTGACTTGTTTACACAGAAAATCTTGCTCATTTCTCTAAATGCTTTACCCTGGTACAAATGCACTGCAGCTTGTGGTGCATTAATTTGCATAATGACTGATGTTCAAGTACACTGGAGTATAAGAAATACTTTTCCATATGGTCCTTTAGCTTAAAAAATGTAATATAAACTTAAGAACACTTCTGCTTTGCATTTGTAAACTCTAGATAAAAAAGAAAAGGAGGGCCAGGGATTCAGCTCAGTGGTTCCAGCACCTGCCTTGCAAGCGCAAGGTCCCGTGTTCGATCCCCAGTACCAAAAAAAAAAAAAGAAAAGGAACATTTGGTGGAGATGGTATTTTATATGCTGTACTTGAAAAATAAAATTTCAATGAATCTGTAATATTTTATCTGGGGAAAAAAAAAAGCCCACAGTTAAATTTTCAGAAGGTTGACCAAAAGTACTCTTCAGCTACTTCACTCTAGGCACTAAGCTTCAGAGCAAAGTGCATTCCAGCAGCTTCCTGTTCCTCCCCTCATCTCCAAAGCACGCTACCTGAGACTGCCAGCCTCATGCCGACGTGCACATACATCAATGCCACCCCATCCAGTGACACACAGAATAACACATGTTCACCAAGATGCATTATATAAAAGTACAATTCCCAATGAGAAATGTAATTGTGTTGTATACCTACAATGTACCAATAAAAGAATTTAATACAAAAAAAAAAAAAAAAAGAATAACACATGTTCCCACATAAGGAGAACCAAAGGCTGGTGTGGCCAGCATCTAGTAACAAAGCAAAGAAAATGTCCTCTATACAGTCAAAAGAAAAGAAAAAAGAAAATGTCCTCTACAGGACCTGGAAGTAAGAGTTCACATAGGAATAATTTGGTGATTATATATTCCTCAGTTCAAGCAGCCAAGGCCAGGAAGGGAACGCCTGCCATACTGTGTGCCTGATGGAGAATGTCACAGGGGAGGGATGCAGGGCAAGGCGCCCAGGTGGGGGACCCCTGAGACCCAGCAGGTGTGAATTTGAGGGAAGAGTTACCCTTCAAAAGAGGGCTGAAGCTGACTAGCAGAGCCTGGGGCATCCCAGAGCAGGCATTTCAGAATGAAAGACTCAGGTAGAAGCCAGAAGGCTCTGTGTGAGAAGGTCATGCAGAGGAGTACCCTGCACAGGAGGGGTACAGAGCACACTCATGGATAGCACACTTTAATGGAAACATCCTTTTAGTTTAAGATAAAAGTATGGTTCCCCAAGGTACAGGGCATATGCCTGTCGTGCTGAACGAAGTCCATGGGCCATACCTGGATATGGGCCACCTCACCCTGCAGCCTGACCCGGGCCTCCTGGGCCAGGGCAAGCTGCTCCTGGTACCACTGCCGGGCATGCTGCAGAGATGCGATCTCAGCCTGCGATGCCTGCAGCTTGCTGGTCAGCGTCGTGCGCTCCAGCTGCACTTGCTGGAGCTGGCTCTGCAGGGCTGCCATCTGCTGTCGGAGGTCATGCACTGAAAGGGAGAAAGCACAGACCACTTAGGCCTGCCAGCAGCACAGGAGGGCATGAGCTCTTTGGGCATCTGACAAGAAGCTGGCCCTACAGAGAGCAGGGAAGGTGGACCTGGCTATCTCAGGAGCCAGGCGCTACAAAGTTGCCACTGCACTGTGGATGTAGACCACTGCTCCTGGGAGACACAGGGCTGGGTTCTGGCAAGCTTTCAGTCACATATTCATCAAGCCACGTGTAACCTTTATTTACATGTGGCTGTTTAAAGACACCTTAATATCTGTTTTCTTTCCTCAATATCGAGCTGATGGCCAGTAGCTATGAGTCAGCCATGGCTGCTGAGCAAAGTTCCCCTAACCAACACATCTTCTCCACTAATAGCTCACAGTCCCTCACACTGAGCACACCAGTGTTTGGGGGCATTTTAAGCAGCAAAACCACTGTGAGGAACAGACACACAAGTCTGGCCCTGAAAAGACTACAGAAAGGACCTAGCTCATAGCCTGAGCTGAGGGAAAGTCTTGGGGAAGGGAAGACCTGAGGCAAACAAGAGGGCAGCACACTCCTGCAGCCAGCCACAGGTACATTGGGAACTCAAGTTTTTGTCACTCTCCACATGTCCACAAAAGGCCACGAAGAGCTATGAGTACTGGATTGGGAGCTGCAAATAAATTTAAGCAAGTAGGCAAATTCAGTTATGGAATCTCAAGTACTGCAAACCAACTGTGTGCACGAGATTGCCATGGACACCCTGGCACTGCCTTCAAACCACCTGGCCATGGCTGTCAGCTACCAGCAAACGCAGCAGTAGAGTCCTGGGCCGGCTGCCCCCAACTCTTGCTGGTCTGCATGTGTGGCCAATTCTTAACATCAGCAAGGGCAGGGCAGGAGGAGCACAAAGGGAGCCAGGAAGGCGCTGATAGCCCAAATCACAGAACCAAAAACTCAGGTACTTTTATACCTAAATTATACCCCAAACTAAAGAATGCAGTTATCATTCCGAAGATATTTTTCAAAATTTTTATTTTTTAAAATGTATTTTATTGTCTGTCCGTCCCCCCACCCCCCAGTAGTGGGGATCGAACTTAGGACCTTGCCCTTACCAGGCAGGCATGGAGCCACTGAGCTACATCCCTGGCCCATTTTACTGGTTTTTTGGAAACAGTCTCACTACGTGGCCCAGGTTGGCCGTGAACTCACAGAGATCCTCCTGCCTCAGTCTCCTGAGTGCTGGGATTACAGGCAAAGCCAATTTCTGAGACCTAACTCATTCCCCTGGATGTTCATGCAAAAATGTACAGAATCATGTCAGTTCAACCAAAGCTGTATTCACTTTAGCAAGTAGACACCCAGTATCAGTCATACGTTAATGCCACCTGCAGCTGAGTTCACCAGGAGGCCAGGTGCCAGGTCCAGCAGCAGCAGCTCGAGCCCAGCCTCACCTGTGTTGTCCTTGCTGAGGATGCTTCTCTGCATGTCCTCAACTTTGGCCATCAGTCTCCGGTACTGTTCCTCTGCCACCTGTAGGTCATTGTTTGAAGATGCCAGGCTGGCATTCTTGGCTTCCAACATGTTCTGCAGGTCAGTCATGGCCTGCTCCAGGTCCCAGCAGGACTGCTTCAGGGTGTCCACCTCGGAGCTGAGGGAGTCCTGCTTCTGCTGGCTGCTGTGGCTCCGCTCTACCTGGGCCTGCAGCCTGGTGTGTAGGGCAGCCAGCTGGGCCTGCAGCTCTGCCTTTTCCTGAAGTGCCTGGAAGTATCAAGCAACCACACACTTTCAGAAAAGTGAGTCACTTCTGTCCAGTGTGTTAACAAGACTGCCAATACAGGGAGACAACCGTGACTCACAAGTGTGGCCAGTCCAGAGGCAGCTCACAAACACTTGCAAAACTGTACCCAACAAAGAACCACACATTCTTTTCAAAGACTGGACAATCACACACTCAAACATCCCTTACCTGACTGGCCTCTAGTGATAAAGCCTCCAGCTGTCCTTCAAGTCTCATTTTTTCTTTAAGAACCTGCAACATTTCATCCTGTGCTTCAGCAAGGGAGCTCTCCATGGACACACTGAGGACAGAGGCACAAGGTCAAGAGATGGGATCATGCCAAGGATCCTTCTTTTAACACTTCACTCTGTTCCCCAATTCCACAAGCCCTGCTGTTCTCCCCCAAATTTTTAAAAATAAATAAGTAGACTTCAGTAATGAGCTGAGCTCAGACAGAGTGGCCTCCCATAGGAGGCCTTTCCAGCAATTGCCACTGGAGCAGGCTCTGGAAGTATGAGCTTCATGAACATAAGTGTAGACACAGAGACAGGGCTACAAACACTGGAAGACAGTATGTGCCAATAACTCAAGCAGTTGCTGATTGGATCTGGGTCCTTTTTTTTTTTCTTGGTACTGGGGATCAAACTCGGGACCTTGCACTTGCAAGGCAGGCACAGTGCCACTGAGCTAAATCCCTAGCCCTAGATCTGATTCTACTTTCAAAGCACAGAGCTGTAAATGAAACGCTTTTGTGAACACTACAGGTGGTGTTAAGAAAGGAACACTGTGCCTGGCAATGGTCTGAGAGCAGTGCAGGAGGCTGAGCCACTGCCCACCTGCTGCAGATACTGTCTCTGCGGCTCTGCACCTCCCCGTTGACCTCCTGCCCCTGGTCTTGGTACTCTGCTGCCGAGGCCTGGAGGATATCCTTAATTGAAGGGAAATGGCCCAGGGTCTCTGTGGCAATCTCCTGGCCATTAACCATGTAGGCAGCTCCCTGTGTGACCATCATGTTCCCCAGGACACTGCAGGTTCCGCGGGTGGAGAGGCTGCTGTGTGAGGAGCTGTCACTCTCGTTTCCGTCGGCCTCTGACACACTGTCCCCAGTCAATGAGGCATTCTCAAGACGGCCATCAGTCTCGGGGGACAGGCTGACCTCAGACACCACTGAGGTGCTGCCCCTGCTCTGCTTCAGGGAGCTCCCAATACAGTCAGCAGCAGGAGCAAGGCCACCGGAACCACTTCCATCTTCAGTTCTATAATCAGCCAGAGACCGGATTTTGCTTGATCTGGAACTCTTTTTCTCCTTGGCATGTGTCAGCAGCCCTAAGCTGCCCACCTTGGGCCCCCGAGGGACGCTGGTGCGCAGGAAGGAGTACTCTTTGGTCATAGCTACAGTACTGGCCCTTGGCAAGTTTTCTGGGTGCAACATGAGCTCAGGATCAAGAGTGCTGAAGAGTCTCATTTTTGTTGAAGGTTGGCTGGACTGAGAAGGAAAACAAAAGCACAAAAATATGTTAAAATTTGCAAGCAGCATTCTAAAATTGTCACCCAGAGAGCCCGCACAACTAACATCTCTTGGCATGATGAACAGGCTTCCAGGAGCCCGGCAGGCACCCAGGCCCACTAATTCTCAAGCTCTCATGCTCCAGCAGGGCCTTGAGGCCACCTGGCCTGAAGCACACCTCTAAGAAGCGGCTTTTGGCACACTGCAACACCAGTTTTAGAGAAAGCCCCTCATACCACACTTCCTCCATGGAACTTCCCTGCCTCTTCGCCTATGTTTCCTCGTTCAGGTACTTTTTTTTTTTTTTTTTTTTTCTGGTACCAAGGATCAAACTCAGGTCCTTCCACTTGCGAGGCAGGAGGCAGAACCACTGAGCTAAATCCCCGGCCCAAGTACTTTTTGAATTAAACAAACAAACAAACAAACTTTTACCTATAACTACTTTAAACCTAAAAATCACTCAGGAATTGAGGATTGTTTCTTTTTTTTCTTTTTGGTACCAGAGATCGAACTTGGGACCTTGAGCTTTCAAGGCAGGCAACGGAACCACTGAGCTAAATCCTCGGCCCTTAAGGATTGTTTCTTTACCTAGAGTCGAAGCCCTTTTTAAATTGCCATTTTAATTTAATTTTCAGATTTTTTTATCACTTTACTTGTTATTCTAAATGCTATCTTTAGGGCCGGGGATTTAGCCCAGTGACATCACTCCTGCCTCGCAAGCACAAGGTCCTGAGGTCGACCCTCAGTACCAAAAAAAAAAAAAAAATGCAAGGGATGGAAATACTGACAAAGAGGAGAGATGCTATAGTTATTCCTAGGTGCTGATAATACCATGAAAAACTCCAAGAGTCAACTGAAAACAATTAGTCAGTTTATTAGATCAAATATGAAAGATTAGTAGTTACCCTGCTATGATCAATCAAGAAATGAGTGGAAATAGGTACCATTTATGTTTTTTTGGTTTTTTCGATACCAGGGATCAAAGTCAGGAACTTGTCCTTGCAAAGCAGGCGTGGTGCCAATGAGCTAAACCCCCGGCCCATCTATCTCTTACTTTTTAATCTTGCATTACTATGTCAGTTATAACTTGCAAAGTGGCC
Organism: Heterocephalus glaber; assembly: GCF_053883595.1. Taxonomy (NCBI): domain Eukaryota; kingdom Metazoa; phylum Chordata; class Mammalia; order Rodentia; family Bathyergidae; genus Heterocephalus; species Heterocephalus glaber. The sequence goes on from NW_028258412.1 coordinate 27,871,763, forward strand.
TTGCTTGAGGTCAGGAGTATAGGAAAGACTCCTTTCCTTTTGTTATGTCAGCACAATTTTCCCTTGTGGAGAAATACTCAATCCTGTTACTCTACAAAATCAATGTAATCCCTGGGCTGGGGTAAACAGGGAAGGTTAAGAAACCTCATAAATGACATGGGACACAGCTGGATGTAGAAATGAGCAAGAGTGAGGATGTAAGAAAAAGGAAAGACATCCCTTGTTCCTGGGTAGGAAGAACCAATATAGTGAAAATGGTCATACTTCCAAAACTACTATATAGATTCAATGCAATGTCAATTGAAATTCCAACAATATGCTTCACAGAACTAGAGAAAACAATCCAAAAATTCATTTGGAACCAGAAGAGACCTAGAATAGCAAAAGCAATTCTAGGCAACAGACATGGCTGGGGGTATCACAACCCCCAACTTGAAACTATACTACAAAGTTACTGTGATAAAAACAGCATGGTACTGGCAAAGAAACAGACCCGAGGATCAGTGGAATAGATTAGAAGATGCAGAAACAACTCCAGACATACTCAGCCACCTCATCTTTGACAAAGGAGCCAACCACCATCATTGGAGGAAAGATAGTCTCTTTAATAAATGGTGCTGGAAAAACTGGATTTCAACCTGCCAAAGATTAAAACTAGACCCATACCTATCACCGTGCACTAAACTAAGATCGAAGTGGATTAAAGATCTAAATATTAAGACAGAAACGCTAAACTTGCTGGAAGATAAGTTAGGTAGAACTCTTGAAGACACTGGCATAGGAAAAGACTTCATGAACAAAACCTCAGCAGCACGGGAACTAGCAGAAAGAATCAACAACTGAGGTCTCATCTTATTAAAAAGCTTCTGCACTGCAAGAGAAGAGCTAAGAGACAACCTACAATGTGGGAAGAAATTTTTAGGAGCTGTACTTCAGACAAAGGTCTACTATCAAGAATATATAAAGAATTGAAAAAAATCAGACCCCCCCAAATTCAAAGACCCAATTCAAAAATGGGCATCCAAAATGAACAGACATTTCTCAGACAAAGAAGTAAAAGCAGCAAATAAATATATGAATAAATGTTCAACATCACTGGTCATTCGAGAGATGCAGATGAAAACAACACTGAGATTCCACCTCACCCCACAAAGAATGGCTGGTATCAAGAAATCAACCAATAACAAATGCTGGCAGGGGTGTGGAGAGAAAGGAACCCTTCTCCATTGTTGGTGGGAGTGCAGACTGGTGAAACCACTGTGGAAATCAGTATGGAGATACCTCAAAGAACTAGGACTAGAGGTCCCCTTTGACCCAGCTATTCCCCTCCTGGGTATCTTCCCCAAAGAATTAAAAGAATCATACCACAGCGATATATGCGCACCCATGTTTATAGCAGCACAGTTTGTAATAGCTAAGGTTTGGAAACAGCCCAAGTGCCCATCAACTGGAAACTGGATAAAGAAGATGTGGTTTTTTAATTAAATGGAGTACTACTCAGCCATAAAGAATGAGAAACTAGAGTCATTTATAGCTAAATGCATGCATATTGAGGCCATACTCTTAAGTGAAATAAATAGGACACACATGTGTAAATACTGAATAGTTTCTCTAGTGTAAGAAACGGAAAGTGTAAATGAGGATTAAAATGATTAAAATGAATAATTGATAATCTGAAATAGGAAAAGGTCCAAAAGTGTAGTGGTGGTGGGAGAGGAAGGGGAAAGGGAAGAAGGGAAAGGAAAAATTATGAGAAAAGAAAAAAAAAATGGAAACGAAGTCTGTGTAAACAGGGAAGGGTGGAGGGCGTGAAGAGCACACAGGTAATGGGGAAAAAATAAGAACCAAGATGCATCATGTACAGGTACAAGCACCCAGTGATAAATGTAAATGTATTGTATACCTAAAATGTACCAATGAAAGAATTTAGAAAAAAAAGAAATGAGCAAGAGCAGCTGGAAAACAACAGGAAGGGCGGGAGTAGGTGAAGGGGAGACGCAACCATCCAAGCATGGACAGAGTCTATTGTGGGCAGTAACACTGTTCCAGGGAAAACACTGTCAACACACATCAAGAAGGGATTGTTTCCTGGCATATATGCAACTACACAGCCAAGGCACCCATGCACACAGGACAAAGACTCTGCACCCCAAACATGGGCCAAGGGGCCGCTGATTGAGGCCACTTCACCCTGAGTTTCATCATGGCGGAGGTGGAGAGGGGGATGGAGAACTACCTGAGAGGGTTAACTTTTTTGTTGTTCTTTTTTTGGTACCGGGGATCGAACTTGGGACTTGGTGCTTGCGTGGCAGACGCCAGAACCACTGAGCTAAACCCCCGGCCCTTAGAGAGGGTTAACTTTGAGATAGATGCGGCCTCCTAGGCTTCTCAGTGCTGCCTCTGGCCTTCCCAGAGGGCCTCTAGGGCAGGGGTAGCTGGTAGGGGGAGTATCTGGCCTCTTCCAATCTTTCTGCCCTAGCCCTTGGATGTGGAGTGGCTGAGAAGCAGGTAATGAGCTGGTCACACAGAATTGTCCTGTCAGGAACTAAGGAAGTGCCCTCCTATTTGAACTATTAGATATCATTTTTTATCTTTTATTATTAGATACATAGCTCTTCAAGATTTGGACTCTTACACTGAATGACTGACACCTTCCTCAATGGAAGGAGGCGCCTCCAAGGAGACCCAGGAACTGCTGTGGAGCCTCTGCCTCATCACTGCCAAGGGAGAACCCCTAAGCCGAGTTTCAGTCTTCTCTTCCCAAATGTCAGCTCTTTCACCTGATGGCTGTGACATTTGTATCGCAGTTTGCAGGGAATTTAACACAACACCCAATGGTTAGCACTTGCTGGTTCTTTGCCTCACTCACTATGACTATTTCTGGCAGGCCACCTAGAGAGGCTACCAAGCTCACCCCTGGCCAGGTGTGAGGCCCCATCTACTGGGCCTGGGGACCACTTCTCCCCAGACCAGAAATGCTGTTCCAGCAGCACTTCCTCTTGGGAGAATGTCAGCTAACCCTGATGGAAACCATATGCAATCAAATTACCCACCGGAAGCCTCTTACGTCAGTTTAATTTTAAATGACTTCATTTGAAGATGTTCAAACACACAGAAAAATTAGAAGAACTATGAAAGAAACATTCATACACCTTTTGCCTAGTCGCTCAATATAATTTAAAAAACCACTTTAACTATGATCTCTGTGAGTTTACACTCGAGTAACACTGATATTAGCACACTAAGTGGTCACATTGTTCCAACAATGTGGAACAAGAGCAAAGCTCCTTTCCACCCATGAAATAAACAGCAACCTCAGCTGGTGGCTCACCACAGAACAAGAAGGCCTGTGGGTGTCCACTCCTCAGCTTCAGGCGGCAAGTCCAGGAAAACCACAGGCTCCCAGCCTCTCTGCAGCCCGGAGTGGCTCTGCCTGACCACCTTCCACTTGAGGCCTGCTCTGGCTCGGCAGGCGGACTCACCCGTTCCTGCTGGCGCTTCACGCGGTACTGCCGGAGCTGCTCTTCTAGGCGCTTCCGGGCCTGGAGTCGGACCTGTTCCTCCTTCTCCAGGGGCAGGGAAGGCGCTGTGGAGCCTGAAGGGAGAAATGGCATCAAGAGACTCATAAAGGAGCAAGGTGCAGAGAACAACTAGTACTGTACCTACTGCTTGGCTCTTTTCATTTAATTACCAGTACGCATTTACTCCTAAGCAATGGACAACCATCCAGTGTCTGAGTGATTTCCAGACTGGGAGAAAACAGCCTGGGCCACAAACCAGAAAGGATCCACCTCAAAGGAGACACAACGGTAAGTGCTGGGTCTCTGTTCATCTCACAGATCGACTAAGTGTGACAGGATTTTAACTGGTAAAATGGGAGGCAGGTGACAAGGACCTTTAGGCGACAAAAAGAACTGAATTTAAAGTTGCTACTGGGGCTATGTGCTCAGTGATCACAGGTATCACATCGAAAAGCTGGAAGGCCAGGCCCCTCCAGCTCTCATGGACATGACTCTGCTCTGCCACAGAGGCCGCACTCGATAAGTGGAGCCCAGAGTAAATGTGGTCAGGCTGGTTGCACTCAATGATGCCTGTGGACATCACTGATCACCTCATGATCAGCGGCAACAATGCAGATGTTTTATGCAGGTACATGTGGAGACACAATTCTTTTGTTGTTTTGTCTTCTGAGGCAGGGTCTCCCTTTGTAGTTCAGGCTGGCCCTGAACTCACTATGTACCCCAGGCAGGCCTCAAACTCTTGGCGATCCTCCTGCCTCAGCCTCCAGAGTGCTGGAATTACAAGTGTGAGCCACTGTGCCTAGTTTGGAAATACAATTTGATCCACAGCTTATCTTTCACTTCTTTCTTTCTTTTTTTTTTTTTTTTTTAGTATGGGGATCAAGCTCAGGACCTTGCACTTGCAAGGCAGGTGATGGCACCACTGAGCTAAATCCCCAGCCCCTTTCATTTCTTTCAGTGATGAGCCACGTTAAAAGGTTTTATAAAATCAAGAATTCTGAGGGCTGGGGATTTAGCTCAATGGTTCCACTGCCTGCCTCACAAGCACAAGGTTCTGAGTTCGATACTCGGTACCAAAAAAACAAGAATAATTCTCAAACAAGGTGGCAGCACTCAAACATTATCTATGTAAGGAATGAAACCACTGCCTGGTCTGTGTTCAGGACTCACTGCAGAGCAGAGACTCAGCAGTTATCTGCCTGTGAGGGATGGGGCTGGCGATGTCTCCTTCCTCACAGGTGAGACTCCAATCCAGAGGTCCTGCCCAAGGATAGGACCGTGGAAAGACAATGTTTTAGCTAAAGACAGAATTTAAAATATTTAAAACCAATGGGCTGGGGATGCAGCTCAGTGGCAGAATGCTTGCCTACCCATGTGTAATGCCCTGGGTCTGACCTCCAGCACCAAAATAGAAGAAGGAGAAGAAGAAGATGAAGATGAAGAAAAAAGAAGCAGCAGCCACAGAAGCAGCAGGAGCAGCGAAAGGGGCAGCGGCAGAGGCAGAGGCAGAAGAAGAAAAGTCACTTGTGAGAAAATATTTAAGACCAGACCTTTTTATTCTGGGTAATGAAAGGGTTAAACAGTGATCACAGTGGAACTGCAGCTGCAAATTATCTTTCACTTCTTGCAGTGATGAGTCATGTTATAAGGTTTTGTAAAATCAAGAGTTGTCAAACAAGCTGGCAGTATGCAGACATTATTTATGTAAGGAATGAAACCAGGAAAGCCAACTCTTCCAGGGCTGGATCTGTGGACTTACTCTTTGTGAACATCAGCAGATGGCCTAGATGTTACCAAAGTGCATAAATGCAATAACTTTGTATATGTGGCACCCTCCCTGGGCAATTACCAAGTTCACTAGGAATCTGCCACTGTTGTTAGTACTCTGTGGACTTCATCTCTGGAGAGATCTCAGTACCTTTCACATGGCTGTGTGCAGATGGCCAGGCCATCAAAGTGGCAAACTTGGGGGCAATGGCCATCAGGCAGGAGCCACAAATCAGCAAAGTGGGCTGGGCTTAGAGTGACTCACACTGAAGCTTAACGACCAGCTGCATGGACAGAGCTCAGAGCCAGGTGGCAGCAGGAGCCAACTGTGTGGTGCCCCGCATCCCTCAGAAGGCGTAACCCCCAGAGCAGGGAACGTGCTCCTGGAGCTGCTGCTATGTGGGCACCTGGGCCGAGCTCACAGGTCAGTGAGCAAAAGCCCAGACTTTCAGTGCATCTCTTGACCTGAGGGTTGGCAGCTCATTTTCAAAAATGTTAAAGCACAAGGCAGCGCTGACAAAGTAATGGCTGTGAAGGAAAAGGCAAATAATCCAAAGGGAAAGTGGGCCAAACAGGAAGACAATTCACAGAAAAAAATATACAAGAGGGCCAGGGACTTAGCTCAGTGGTGCTGGCACCTGCCTTGAAAGCACAGGGTCCTGAGTTCGATCCCCATACCAAAAAAAGAAAAAATACAAAAGTGACCAACAGATAAAAATATGCTCAGATCCTCTGGTAACTAAAATAGCAGCAAGCATCAAAGCACAATCACCAACAGACATGGTGGTATACACCTATAGTTCCAACTACTCAGGAGGCTGATGCAGGAGGATGGCTTGAGTCCATGAGTTTGAGGTCAACCTGGGTAAGACAGTAAGATTTTGTCTCAAAAATAAACAAAAACCAAAGAAACAGTGTTTCCATGCCGGAAGGGTTAGGAGACAGTGTCCTCAAAGGCCTGCACTAGTGGGATGGCAACACAGCTGTGCGGACTGTACAAAACACGTGCAAGGTCCACAGAGAAGGAAGCCCAGAGGCCTGCACACACGGATTCTGGCCATGGACCGGAAACACAGCAGGCAGGAGCCACTGCGGGGAGGGCTGGCACTGCCATACTGGCCCACAGAGGGCAAAACAACCAGCAGCAGCGAGCCACATGTATGGAACTCAGCCAGTGGGAAACCCGCAATCGCAGGAACAACATACTCCCACTTACCAAAACAACCCAAACCCTCCATTCGCTTAAAGAAGTCTGCAAAGGTCTTGTGCAGACGTGGCTTGAAGGAGGGCAGGAATGAGGTTACAAAGGGGGATGAGGGAATATAATTCCATTAGGTAAAACCATGCTATTAAAAACAAGGCTCAGGGCTAGGTGTGGGAACAAAAACCTGTAATCTCAGCACTCTGGGAGGCTGAGGCAGGAGGACTGCAAGTATGAGGCCAGCCTTGAAACTATGCAATTTAGCAAGGCTCTATCTTTGAAAATACAGAAAAGGCCAGGGATGTGGTTCAGCGTGAGGCCCTGGCCCAACCCTCAGCACCTGTCCGCCACACACACACACACACACACACACACACACACAGGGCTGGGTGGGTAGCTCAGCGCTCTCTGGGTTCAAATCCCCAGGGTGACGAAAACAAAACAGAAACACAAAAACCAACCCACCACCCGAGGCTCAGAACAATGTCTAGGGGTTTCCAGGGCTCACAGGCTGTAAGTGTGGGGCCTGTTCATCTCTGGCCCCTCAGACATCAGCACAAAAATAAACGCTTCTCCACAAGGATGCTGTCTGTTGGCTCCTTAATCAGGGACCCTGGCACCAAGGCCAGTACTAGACCACAGGGGAGGCCCGACCCCACATGCACCTCCACTCTAAACAGAGCTGTCTCACCAGATGCACCCTCCATCACCCCACCCCCACGATGGGTAGCACAGGGGAAGTTCCTGAGGGTCACTCCAGGGGGTGAGCAGAGGACAGGCACAGGTGGGTTGGGAAGAGTTGGTGGCACAGATGCTTACACAGTTGCGTTTCTTGCATGGGAAGACTGAGTCTGAGAGACTGCAAAGCTTCTTTTCTAACACTGCCCTCAGCACTAGTTCCCTGGGACTTCCTTAGGTTGTCATGGAAACCAGCCACACCTGGAGAGGCATCAGGACCCACTGGGCTTGTGGTGGGATCGAGAGATACTGGCGAGTCTGGGAACTTCGGCATGGACCCATTCTGGCAGAGCGGCCCCTGGCCAGCTGTGTCCAGGCATCCTACTTCCTCAGAAGCTCTGTTTACCTCAACACTGGCACCTGCAGAGAGAAAGCCTGTTGGATCACCGTGTCTTCAACACAAGCCATTTTCAGACATGTAGCAATATAGGCCAGAGAGAATCCAGACCCATGGTTCTGAGTGGCAGGGAGACCTGGGCAAGTTCATGCCTCACTGGAACTCCACAACCTCACCTATAAAGTGGCCTCATCCTCCAGAGGATAGCTGGAGAATGCATCATGTTTCCTTTTGGTTTAAATGAAAACACTAGGGCCAGTCTGATCCTCTTCATCAGCACCTGCCCCCTCTAGCTACTCAAGCAGAAGTCTTTCCTATCTTCTTCCCAAAAAGCCTTTCTTTCTTTTTTTGGTGTGTGAGGGGGCATTTAGGAGAGGGTCTTGCTCGGCAGTTCAGGCTGGTCTTGAACTCACTATGTAGTCCAAACTGGCCTTGAACTTGAGGCGTTTCTCCTGCATCAGCCTGCGGAGTGCTGGGATTACAGGCATGCGCAACCACAGCCACCTAATTAAAGCCTTTTCTATAAAGTCATACTTTAGTTTTAATTCCATTATGACTAAAGCAAGGAGCCATACTAGCCAGCAGCTTCTGGCATCCAACACAGGGATGTTCTGGCCTACAACAGGATTCTCCAGACTCTGAAACTGATGGAGTGCTCACAATATTGGGCACTGGACAGACAAGACACCAAGATGAGGGACTCAGAGGGATATTCAACTGTGTCCAGAGTCTCCCGCCATTATCCTCATCCTATGGTCAGCTGTATTCCAAGAAAAGCAAAGCCCCGTATATCTGAAACCACCACAGAGACAATCCTTCCATGGCGACAGAACCACCTTACAGCAAGGATTCCTCCTATGGGAACTGAATTGCCTCTCAAGTCACAAGGACTCAACCTGATCTATGAAAGTAGAACTAAGATAATAATTGACAGGACCCTGGCCCATCTCAGCTAACCCTATAAACCAGCCCCTGCCTCTGCAAGTGGACCAGGCTGATCCCCTGCATAGGATTTGTCCCTTTCAACTACTGAAGCTGGAGTCTTCTCTCTCACTTTCCAATTAAAGCTTTTTCTGCAGGAAAAAAAGAAAGAAAAGAAAAAAAGGACAGTAAAAAATCTTATGAAAGTCTGTTTTTAAAAAGTAGGAAAAGAAGCTGGGTATAGTGGCACATGCCTGTAATCCCAGCACTCAGGAGGCTGAAGCAGGAAGATCTTGAATTTAATTTAAGGCCAGTCTGGACTACACAGCAAGATCCTGTCTCAAAAAACAAAGGGAGGTGTGGTGGCACAGGCTTTAATCTCAGCATTCAGGAAGGTGAGGCAGGAGGATCAAACTTTCAAGGTCACTCTGGGCTACACAGCAAGACCCTATCTCAAACAAAACAACAAACATGGAGAAAATAAAGCTGAAAAACAAAACTGACAATCTTTCTAGCAGGTACTGGTAAAAGCAGGGCTAAACAGAGGGATAGCTCCCATCTTTAGGGACTGGTTCCAAAGTCAATTTGAAGCATATGTTTATCCTCCAAAGCAAGACTCCTAAGAGATGGACAGCTGGATCACGGTGACTGTGAAGATGAACACAGAGCCCAGAATCTACACACTCTGAATGAACAAAAAGCTTACTTCCTCTCCAAAGCACCAGCGGATCACACCTTTCTGCTCAGAGGCAAATGCCAGCAACACAGAGTAAAGTGGCAACTTACACTGGGCTTTGTCCAGCTGGGGAGTCAGGAGGGCCTCGGGGCAAGCTGAGGTGTCGCTGCTGGGTCTGTCCTCCAAGAGGCCATCATCTTCAGCCGACATGCCGTCCATGGTCAGGTGGGCCTGGGCTGAGCAGACACTGAAGGGCTACAAGTGACCCCGGGACGAGCACAGTTCCTGCCATCAGCAACAGCCCAGAGCTCTTGGGAAGGACCTCACTCTGTGTTCCATTTCCAGAGCAAAGTTTAAAGTCTCACACATGGCTTGCAGTCAAACCTACCAATATCACGATACCTGATAGGAGACAAAAAGAAAAACAACTATAAAACTTCATTTGTTAGATTTCAAGTTACAATTACCAAATTAACATTTACTTCCCAATTTTCATTTGGAAACCAACACAGATTTGTTCATTCAAAAAACAAGTCCTGAGCACTTACAATGTTTGTTCTGAGGATAAAGTGCTGAACCAGTCACACCTGGGCCTTTCATGAAGGCATACATCTGTACTGGTGCTAGCTAAAGGCAGTTCTACCAGAGCCAGGGATTTGGCTCAGTAGTTTCGACGCCTGCCTCACAAGCACAAGGTCCCCAGTTCGATCCATGATACTAAAAAAAAAAAAAGAAAGTTCTACCAAGCCAGGCGTGGTGGCACATGCCTGTAATCCCAGCCTTCTGGAAGGTGAGGCAGGAGGATTCTAAATTCAAGCCCAGTGTGGGAATGTTAGTGATTTAGCAAGATCCTGTCTCAAAACAAAAATGAGCTGGGCAAGGTGCTGCATGCGTCGAATCCTAGCACCAGGGAGGCTGAGACAGGAGAATCCTCATGGATTCAAGACCAGCATAGGTTACATAGTAATTCCAAAGCCAGCCTGAACTAATAGCAAGACCCTGTATTGATAAACAAACAAACTCTTTTGACTCATCCTGCTGAGCTAATTTTTTTTTTCCAGTACCAGAGGGATAGAACTCAGGACCTTGCACTTTCAAGGCAGGCGCAGTGCCACTGAGCTAAATCCCCAGCCCTTGAGTCACATTTAAGGAAGTAAAATTTCATCTTAAATTTGGCAACTGGTTATCAACTCAGAGGTGTACTGATGGTATCAACTCACTTCCTTAGCAACAGAAAAGATACTCTGTGAACTTCTAGGCATTCTGCAGAAATGCTGGCATTCCTGACTGTAGAACAAATTTCATGTTACCCTATGCCCTGTTCTGTTTTTGGTATGTTTCATGACAAGACCTTATGTAAACTTCTTCCCTAGTGTAGGGCTCCCATGACGACATTACAGACAAGCAGACCAAGCGGGTGCTCCTCACTAGGGGCCGCGATGCTGACTCAGTGCAGCTGGGCTGACAGCGTGTTCGGTGGCCCACACACTCTGAGTCCCTCTGTCCTCTACCACCTGTCACCCAAGAAAGAGGGCAGCCACTACTGATGAGCACGACCCAGCCTACAGACGCAGTCCACATTCAGCACAGAAATGACCCTCTGTTCAGACCTATGAATATGTGCTCACAAACTGTAGTAATTATTCCTCTCTGCTGGTCTGCACCCTACAGGCTAGAGACACTGAGTTAATAACAGCACTACTAAGACCATAAAAAAGGTTATACATCAAAGACGGCAGACCTTTCAGAGCTTTCAGTGATAACAAACAGCCGCTAAGGCACGTGTGCCATAGGTTTGCCACCACTGTTATATATGCTATTGGTGTGGAATTAGCATTAAGGGGTTGAAACTAGAAAGTACTGGGGATAAGAATGTATGAAGGGCCGGGGATTTAGCTCAGTGGTTTTGCCGCCTGCTGCGCAAGAGCAAGGACCCAAGTTTGATCCCCGGTACCAAAAAAAACAACAACAAGAAGAATGTATGAAAACATCAGAAAATGCAAATCCACTGTGGCTAATAAAGCACAATACCATAAACAACAGGATCTGGGAGTGAGTCTGTCTGACTCATGGTGCCTAGCACATGTAAATATTTGAAACTAATACAATGCCTGAGTCAAAGGAATGAGGGAGATTACTAAAATTGGACAAAAAGCAATCCTGTGTGCAATGAGTTTTCAATCTCACCTTGTCTCTACAATCATCAGTGACATCTTTCATCCCTGGAAAGATTTTTCCATCTATGTGGACAGATCAACAGGCCCCTGGAGCCTGGTAAGGGATCTGAGCTACACATTTGTCCTTACGCATCCCACAGACTCCTCTGAAAATCATGACTTCACAAGATCCCACCTCTGTGGAAAGTCACTGTCACAACCATCAAGCCTGTTCCTCAGTTCCAGTTCTAGACACTTCCAAGGAATAGCTGGTGGTAAGCCAGCCTCGCCAGGATGTGAGGCTGTGAAGACACCCACAAAGCAAGGTGAGCAAAACCAGCAAGATGAGGCCCAAGGTGGTCCCTTCATCACAGGCTCACCACTCCAAGGACAGATGAAACAGATGTGCAGGAAGAAATCTGAGGACTGTAGAATCCACTGGGTCGCTAAAATACAGGTACACCATATTATGGTCATCCTGAAAAATTTCTTAGCAAGAGAAAAACCTTTACAGTTTGCTTTGAAATGTCTTTGCCTCTGTCTGGTGGGGATGATGATATCTATCTAATCATCACGTGTTCGTCCAATGACCACATCCCCACTATTCGTCAGACAAAAGCTGTGGTGACAGAAAGCCAGCCCCATGGCCGAGAATGAAAGTTCCTTACCATCTTTCTACATCCACATCAGGCACTGCCTCTGCAGTCTCTCCTGGCCCCTCAGGTAAAATGCCAGCTCTACTCTCTGCTATCACTATTGATGCTGTTGCACGCGCCTCAGTCACAGTGCTCACAGTGCAATGCTGCCCATCTATCCCACAACACTGTCAGGCCTTGAAGGCTGAACTCCTCATTCCAAGTCTCCCTCTTAATCACCTCAAAACTCACCCCACTCATGGTGGCATCCAACACAGGTTACTAAGTTAATCTTTGCCTCTGCCAAGTTCTATCCCTCTACAGCTAAGCTAACAGTTCCAAAACAAAATGATGAAGTATCAGAGCCTTGAGCATCAATACTGCCTTTGCAAGTGCAGAAAAAGGGTCAGGGATGTATCTTAGTGGTGCCGTGCCTGCCTGGCAAGCACAAAATCCTGAGTTTGATTCCCAGTACAAAAAAAAAAGGAAAAGAAAAAAGAAAAATCAAGTGCAGAAAAACTCTTATCTATTCCTACTAAAATTATCTGGGAGCCTAGACATGGTGGCATGCATCTGTGATTTCTCAACACTCTGAGCGGCTGAGACAGGAAAATTGCAAGTTGAAGCCCAGTCTGGGCAACTTATCAAGACCCTGTCTCAAATTTTTTAAAACGAGCTGGGGATGTAGCTCAGCGAGAAGGTCCTGGGTTCAATCTCCAGTACAGGTGGTGGTAGTGGCGAAACCTGGGGGTGTAGTTCAAATGAAGGACAAAGAATGGCTCTGGGAGTTACAAAATTGAAGACCAAAGCACAAGGGCCATGGCTTAGAGATGCAATGTCATCTAGTGATGAGGAGCAGGACACTAGAGCACCATATGTATAAAGACAAATATGCAGAAGAGGGAAGCCAGGAGTCCCAGAGAGAATGTGCCTGAGAGGCAAAGTGACAATACCCACATCTAACACTGTCCAGGAAAGAACACTAGCTGAGAATGTTCAAGTTCCACTGATGATGACAAATATGACAACAAATGCATCAGGCTGTGGGAGCCTGAGACTATCACATCACTCTTAATTCCCCTTATTCTGATTTCTTGCTGAATAAGACACTTCGTGATTCCTAAGCAATGCTACCTCCTTCTAGAGATGGGGTGGTGCTGCCCTCCAGAATGCAGGACCCTGAGAATGTGACATTCTGGTAATTCATGAAGACAGCTCCTGGTCACATGTAGGTCCTCCGGAAGCTGAACAGACAACTCCCTGACAGTGCAGGAATGGCCTGTGGCAATGGTCCTCCTCCCTGAAGGGCAATAAACTGGCATTCTCTGTCTATCCTCAGACTCCCCTAAATTTTAGTTAGCATGACTCAGTCCTTCAAGGCCTCATTACCTCAGACCGCTGACAAAGGCAAATCTCTGGGCAACAAGGTGGAAGACCACAGTTGGGGGTGTGTCATGAGGAAGCTGTTATTATTAACATGCACTCTCCATTTTATGACTGTTTTTCTAAAAAGGAGTTTTCATTATGATATCACTTTTGACCACTTGCATTCCCATGCCCCTTAAACACCAGATACAGGGCAAAGCTATCACCAAGCACTTCACAAGGTACACAACTCTAGGTTCACCCCTGCCTGATATTAAGAGACTTCTTATTGAGAAGCCATTGTCTCAGGCATCTACAGGGCTTCCAGCTTGTACCACAGCAGAGCCCTTGCATTAGATAAACACATACAACAGCTGCTTCTTGAAGCTGTTCCTATTGGTAGTTAGAAATAAACCATAGTCTAAGACAAAACATGCTTTCCCAAAGATGATTATGTCTGTTTGAGACCACACTAGTAACCAATAGCAAACAAGACCATATACATGTGAAAACCAAAGGCCAACCTCAGGTCACTGTACAGCTGAGATATAAAGGATAGGTTCAGAAGTGGACAAGTCTGCCTCAAATCCTGACTCCTCTACCACTAGTCTGAGATCTTGGGGCAAATTTCTGAACCACTATTAGTCTGTTTCTTCATCAATAAAACAATGAAAAAGTGAATACAAATTATTGCCAGGACTGAATGTAATAAAGTATGGGGTCTAGCTGGGCATGGTGGCACACATCTGTAATGCCAACACTCTGGAAGGGTGAGGCAATTTTGAGCCCAGTCTGGGCAATTTAGTAACTAAGCAAGACCTTGTCTTAAAAAAATAAAAAAAGGGGGATGTAGCTCAGGGGAAAGGCCCTTGGTTCAATCCTCAGTTCAGGAAAAAAAAAAAAAAAAAGGAAAGAAGGTATGGTATGTTCTATGCCTTCAATAGGCGGATTCAATTATTAGTACTATTATTTTCAATTGCTGCTTATCAAAATTGCTAATTGAATACAGTCTCACTTGAGAAAGTACACTAAGGGCTGGGGATTTAGCTCAGTGGCACCACACCTGCCTCATAAGGGCAAGGTTATGAGCTGCATCCTTGGTACAACAAAAAAAGCCCCAAACAAACCAAAAACAACAACAAAGGAAAGTACACTACCTTTTTTTTTTTTGTACTGAGACCGGACCTAGAGACTTGTGTATGTTATGCAACCACTCTATTACTTGGCTACATGCAGTCCTTTGAAATTGAATTTTCTCTTGAGACAGGATCTCACTAAGTTCCCTAGGTTGTTCTCAGTCTACCTAGGCTGATCCACCTGCCTCAGCCTACTGTGTAGCCAGGATTATAGGTATGAACCACATCTGGTGAGAAAATACACTATTTCTTAAAGCAAATGGCAAAAAACCCCAGATACTTTTGAATCTGAGTAATATCAGATGATTTTCATTTCCCTTTGCCATTCACAGTATACTGTAACTGAAAGCTATTAAAGGGCTATAAAGACAAAGGCCTTGAGGAACCTGTAAATAAATGACAATGTCCGACTGACAATAAAATACAAACTTCTCATTATGAACTGTGAAGCTACATCCCACCTGCACCGTCACCCCAAATGCTTTCCTCCTTTTTTCTTTATACCTTGACTACATTCTGTGCCTAAAAACAATGAACTTGCTCTCCACAGGATCTCCACGCTTCCTGTACATTCTGCCTGAAACACTGGCAATTTCACACAGCAGCTTCTTGCCATGAAGACCTTGGCTTAACATGGGCCGGGAGATTTAGCTCAGCGGTTTCGCTCCCTGCTGCGCAAGCGCAAGGACCCGAGTTCGATCCCCGGTACCAAAAAAAAAAAGTCACCTTTGCCACAGGACTTCCCTGCTACCCAAGTACCTGACCCTATCTGCCATCGAATTCCCTCAGTAATGGCCTTATTAGCTGTCTGTGTCCCTCCACTATAAGGTGCACTAGGTGAGGGCAGAGAGGACATCTCGTCACTGTATCACAAAACCTGCAGTGGACTGGGCTGTCACCCCTTGGGCACTCAATAGGCACTGTGTAAAGGTGAGCTGTCCACCCGGCCCTCGCCGCGACAGCGTCCGGCCCCATTCGCTCCGCGACACTGAACAGTGAAGCACCTCTGGGGACTCAGTCGAGTCCCTAAGTCCGCCGTGGACTAAGCAAACAAGGAAGCTCCCGCTACCATGTCACGTTTGCCATGTGCTGCAAAAGGACCAGACTTCAAACTCGCTAGTTCAGCGGCCGCGCTTCGGACAGACTGCACCCCACGGGCGCAGTCTCCGCGTTTACCGAGTCGGTTCTGAGACTGTCCGAGAGGCCGGCTGAGGCCGGAAGCCAGAGGAGGCGCGGTGAGAGACCAGCGCCGATCTCACGCGATTGGACCACCCCGGCGGCCCCGACCCCCAGCTCCCAACACGGGCCCCTATCCTGAGCCCACGACCGTCCCTTGACATAGGCCCCGACCCTATCCGGGCACGGTCCTTCAGCCCTCACTCCGTGAACCTCACCCGGCGGCTGCCCCGGTAGCCCCAGAGAGACGTGGCCGCGCCAGGGGCGGGGCGCGGCGGTGTAACGGCCTCGGGTCTCCGGAAACAACCTGGGCGCGTGGCCTCTGTTCCGGAACAGAAATTGTCTTCGTCTGCTCGCCAGAAACAGCCTTCGGCCCGGGCCGATATCGACCTCACCCAAGACAAGCCTAAGGCGGACTTCAGAAAGTGATTGTAAGTCTTTGTGGCCCTTTCCTTCGTAGAAACAATTTCCACGTTGACAGGACTAGCTCTGACAGGAAACAAGACAACTAAGCTTCCGGCGGAAGTGGCGTGGCCAAGGCTTCTGGCCCAGGCCACGCCCGACCCAGCTGACAGGTTGTGGGCGTGGCCCAACCCATCCTCCCCTCGTGGCGGGCGCGGCTCGCGCGCGTCAACACCGCCCCCCTTAACCCCGCCCCGCGCACTTTGAGGTTCTGGCTTGCTTCTTATGCGGACTCTGAACGCTGACTCTGCGTCCGCCCGGCGTCAGCCTGGAACCAAGGGCGGTGCCGTACTAAAGTAGGAGGATCGCTTGAGCCCCGGAGTTCAGATCCAAGCTGGGCGACACAGCGACACCCGTCTCAAAAAGTCCCAAACTGAGCCGAGCGTGGTGACACGCACCTGTAATCCCAGCAGTCGGGAGGCTGAGTAAGGAGGATTGCCTCGAGTTTGAGGCCAGTTTGGGCTACATAGTGAGTTCAAGGCCAGCCTGATCTACATAGCGAGACCCTGTCTCAAAAAACAAAACGAAACAAAAATCCGAAACTGGCAGGAGAATCACAAACTCATGTGGAGCTTGAGCAACTGTGACCCTATCTTAAAATGATGATGATAATAATGAGCTGAGTATGTAGCTCAGTGATAGAGTGCCCCTGGGTTCCATCCCCAGTACCAAAACAAAACAAAAAAGCCCAGCTTGTTGGCATAGCCCTGAAATTTCAGCATTTGGTAGGCTGAGGTGGGAGAATCTGAAGTTTGAAACCAGAGTGAGCAACATGGCAAGTTCAAGGCCAGCCTGGCTGTCTCAACCCCAAATAACCTCCTGGATGATACAGGAGGAGGCTGCAGAGCATGCAGCAGGTGCGCTGTAGGGTTGGCTATGCCACACCCCAAGCCCAGGTGCATTGTCCCCATCTCTGAATCCTTCCTGGGACCGCACTGGACCTCTGGTGGACCCATGGGGGGAGTGGCCGCCCAGCCCCCATGTTTAGGTCCCCTTTGATTCCTTCCAACATGCTGTATTTTTCAGGTATAGATTCAGTACTTGTTTGGAACAACTTCACATCTAAGCATTTCACTTTCTTTGGAGTAACTGTAAATGGCTTGTGCTTTTGACTTCATAGTTTCCACATGTTCGCTATTCAACCAGACATGGGACCGACCCAGTAAGCTGATCTTGTTCCCTGGAGACCCTACTGAGTTCACTTATTCATTCTAAGTTTGTTTTGTTCACTTTGGATTTCTTTTTTAATTCCTTGGAGTTTTCTACTTAAATTATTATGTAATGAAGGGCTGGGGATTTAGTTCAGTGGTGCTCCTGCCTGCCTCGCAAGGGCAAGGTCTTTTTTGTTGTTTTTTTGGTACCGGGGATCGAACTCATGTCCTTGCGCTTACGCAGCAGGCAGCGAAACCACTGAGCTAAATCCCTGGCCTGCAAGTGCAAGGTCTTGAGTTCAATCCCCAATACATATAAAAAAAATTATGTAGTGAACACATACAAAATGATCCAAGACTAAAGTGCAAACTGTATGACAAAACTTTAAGGAAGCAAAAAAAATGTAAGACCTGGAGCTTGAGAAGAGTTCTTGGACATGACTTGGAGAGCATAACCCATGGAAAAAAGAATAAACCGGATGCCATCAAAATTAAACTCTCTTGTCCAAGTGTGGTGGCACGCACCTGTCATCCCAGCACTTGGGAGGCTGAGGCAGGAGGATTGTCATGAGTTCGAGGCCAGCCTGGACTCCATAGTGAGTTCAAAACCAGCCTGGACTACATAGCAAGCCACTGTCTCAGACAAACAAACAAACAAACAAAACACTCTTGGTTCTGAGCAAGACCACACATTAAGAAAAGACAAGCCATGGACTGTGAGAAAATATTTTCAAAGAATATATTTAATAAACAAATATAACCTAGAACATATAAGCTGTCAAAACTCAACAGTCAAAAAACAGCCAGAATGCATGGCAAATAAGTTTGTAAGAAGAGCTTCAAGGTCACTAGCTATGATAGAAAAGCAAATTAAAACTACCTTGGGGGCTGGGATGTAGCTCAGGGTGAGCACTTGCCTAGCATGGGAGAGGCCCTGGGTTCAATCCCCAGGATAGGAAAAAAAAATAGTGGCAGCACCCAATGCTGACAATGATACACATAATTGTTCCTAGCAGCATTATTCATAATAGTCCCAAAGTGGACATAATCCAGATATCCTGTTAAATTCCAGCAGTAGGGGTGAGTGTTGATGAGACCATCACAGAGTGATGACTGGCAAAGGGCAGGGTTTTAAAGTGCTCCCACTCATTTGGGATTGTACTTTCTGTGGCCTACTGGTTGCCAGATGCTGTACAAAAAGGAATCCTAGCTCTTCAAAATAAAAGATAGATAAAACAGGGAGATATCGTAGACCTTTTGCAAATAGAGGAAGAAGAGATGGGAAGGGGTGTAAAAAGAATTAAGATGTGTACCAACTCCCCATGGTGAATGTAATCATTATGTAATGCAAACATACTGAAAAATTTTTTTAAATCTCTGCTCTCAAAAAAATAAGAACCAAGACAAATTATGTAAAGGTACAAATTTCCAATGATGAATATTATATTGTATACCTGAAATGTACCAATAAAATTTTTAAAAATCTACTCTCAAGGAACTTCCTTCCTAGTGGGGAACCAGTCAGCAAATACATGACCGGAATTGATGAGCTGAGGCAGAGGTGGCAGAGATGCGTAGGGAGGGACGCTGTGATTTTAGAGATGGGATTTTGAGGGTGGTTGGGAGACAACTAGAGCCAACCTCTAAGCAAAATTTGAAAACAAATCACACAGGTAACTGAGAATGGTGTTTCAGGAGAGCCAAGCACTCAAATTCCTCTGCAGAAGTAGATTGGAGCTGAGCGTGTATGAGGGGTAGCTGGGGAGGGAATATTTGGAGCAGTAGTAGGAGTGAAGCCAGCAGGTGGAGAGGGAACATCCCTGGGTGCTGCGCCACACACAGGGGGCAAGGGGAAGCAGCTTCAGCGACCACAGAGGTGGGGCTGGTTCGCGTCGCCACAGGGGCCCCTGAGGGAAGGAGAGGTCAGGGCCCCTACCGGGTTCTGACTCCAGCCTTGCTGAAGGCTTGCTATTTCCTGAGATGGCAGAGGCTGGGAAGTTGTGGTACATGTGGGTGTGGGCATGTGTTCCACCCTGGAAACAGTTGTCTTTTGCCAGTGAAGTCTGGGGTGTTAGGAAAACAAAACACCCCTACATAGGCACCTGGTTGACAGCCCTGAGGCGGCTCAGCTGACACAGAGGCAGTAAACTGATCAGTAACTAGGAAGTGGCTAGTCCCAGTATTTATCTGCTTCTTTCTTTCTCTTTTGAGGTACTGGGGATTGAACCCAGGGCTGGAGCACGCTAGGCAAGTGCTCAACCACTGAGCTACACCCCCAGCCCTTTTTATTTTGAGTCAGGGTCTTAGTAAGTTGCAACAGGTTGGCCTCAAACTTGTCATTCTCCTGCTCAGCCTCTCAAGTAGCTGGGATTACAGGAATTACTTTTGTTTTTAACATATTTAATTTTAAATTTCTGTGACTTTTTTTTTTGGTACCGAGGATCAAACTCAGGACCTTGCACTTGGAGCCAGGCGGCGGAACCACTGAGCTAAATCCCCGGCCCAATTTCTATGATGTTTTTAAAGGGCCATGTTTAATGGTACCGCCTCTCAGAAGGCAGCCCTTACAGAGCTCATCTGGGCCATGTCCGCAGTGGTCTCCAGCTACAGGGTCTGCGGGACCAGTGCCCAGCCTCCACATGGGCCTCTGTTCTCAGGGAGGTGAGACCTGGCTTTTCAATACAGCAGGAAAGTGAGAGGACTTTTTTTTCCCTTTTGGTGCTGGGTATTGAACCCAGGGCCTTTGTATAGAGCTACACCCCTAGCCCTTTTTTGAGACAGGGCCTAAGGTGCTTAGCTTGAGGTTGAAGTTGAGAGCTTCTTGCCTCAGCCTCACAAGTGCTGGAACTGCAGGTATGTGCTGAGAATAACTACCATGCATGCTAAAACCAGACCTGCACTGAAGAAGGCAGAGGAAGGACAGTCCCAGGGCCTATGTGAGTCACACGTGACATTCGACCTACTCTGGGCTTTCCAAATCCAGTAAGTCCCTCCTTCTGCTTCCTTGCCCCAGAGAATTTAGGTTCCCACTGCCATGCTCCTGGTGAACCTGTGGCCTAGTGGCACAAGTTCTGGGCCTCTTCACAAAGCCTGGCTGCAGGCCACATGAAGGCCAGCCTTGGTCGTCACTCTCCTGGGTGGCCAGGCCAGCAAGGGCTGGACTGTTACCAGGGTTCCCCCAGCTGCCAGAAGCCCACTGCAGCCCTCTCAGGTCTGGGCCTAGTCACACCAACCTGTTAGCACTCAGAAACCAAGGGGATTTAAACCTATTTCCACCAGCCCTTCATACGGCCTTGGTGGGAGGGCTGGCCTAATTCCCTCATTCTTGGTTTAAGTCAATTTTCCTGGGCCCTATGAGTCCTCCTTGGGGTTGACCTGACTGCCCTAGACCCTGAACCACCTTCCCAGTGGGCAGGATGGGAGGTGAGCGGGGATGACTGGCATGGACAGGGCACCTGGAGGATGAGGTGCTTTTACCACACCAGGGAGCACAAGGAAGAGTCTGTGAGCAGCCACAGGCTGAGCTCTGAGTCTCCAAGGGCTGGGCTCAAGAGCTACATGGAAACACATGGGCCAGGACTGCTGGGAGGCTGCGCTGGGTTTTGTGGGTGGGGTGAGAGGTTCTTGAGGTCCTGAATATCCTAAAAACCCTTCATGAGTCCTGCCCACCTGCAGCGTGGATCACTCCTGGGGAGTGATAGCCTCACCTTAAGGGTCTCTTGGACAGAGCCAGCAAGGCCCAAGGGAAGGTGCAGTTCCTCTACCACCACAGGCACAACAAGGTGCTATGTCCTCTATGGATCTGGCCCTGAAGAGGACAAGGAGAGGGAGTGAGTGCCCAGATGTCTCTCAAAGGCACAGACACATGGCAGCCCTGCCTTTCTGGCTGAGGATGGATACCCGACCTAAACAAATGAGCTGTGGCTTCCCAGGGTTGGTGGAGCGAAGGGCCCTGTGCCACTGTCACTGGCACCCACACTCCGGGCTACAGAGCTGGCAGCCTCCATGGTCAGGCAGGAGGAGGAGCAGTGGCACAGAGGAGGAGGAGGGCACGTCAGCCCCACACATGGACCCAATGCAGACAGCAGAGAAACAAAACAGCTCATTTATTAGAACCCAAAGAGGGGCTGTCCTCCCACGGATAGACTGCTGCCTCTCAATGAGTATCAAGAGCAAGACAACAATGGAAACCTGTATTCCTGAGAAGAAGCAAAAAAGTTACTAGCTTGCAAACAAACATAACAGGTGATTTCAACAAAAAATAAAACTTTTTAAAAAAAAAACAACAAAATTTCAAGTATTATTCCAGATGGCATGGCAAACCCAATGTAGGAGGGGAGGTGTCAGGCAGTGAAGGCCCTACACCCACTCCACTCTGCAGGCCTGGATGGGGCCCAGGGCCAGCCTCACCCCGCTCCATGACAGCCTGTGTCCAGCCATGTGGGGACGGCAGTGACCCAACTCACGCACAACAAGGAGCCGCTAACTTGACACCTTTGTCCAGGTTAGCAGTCTGGGACCCTGGATCACTTTCTTAACAAACAGAAACCTTTCAAATATACTATCCCCCAATTTAGTCAATTTGTAAATTATAAATTATATCATTTGTGCTACAGATTGTGATCTTTAAATCTTATTAGAAGATAAGCACCAAACCTATTAAAATAAAATATATATAAAAGGCTGTGGTTGTACTGACAGCGGAGTATTCTGCACATCCTGTATGCTGTAAACTTATGCTCCTTTTCCCTAGCAGAGCACTTCTGACACACTTTTCCCTTTCTCCCATGAAATTTTTCCTCAAGAGATCTTCATTTTAGCCACAATTATGGAAAAAGGACACAAAGAGCAAACCTGCACTGTCACCACTTGTGGAGAGTGGGTACAACTGTGAGTCTGGCTGGAGGCCTGCATGTGGGCTCCGCCACCCATGCTCAGCAGGAGGTTGGCGCTGCCACCTCAGCCTGCAGGCGGCCTGGGCATCTCACTCAGGGTAAAGCTCCACAGCAGGAAATGTCCCCCACAGCCCCTGCCCAGAGCCCAGCCAGCAATGCTGGGGACAGTGAGCGCCCTTAAGAGCGTCTGCACTCAGTTTCCAACACACCAGTGCCCCCTCCGAGGCGCGGTGCTATGTGTTGTCGCCCTGATGTTCAGTTCTTGAACCTTGTCTGCTCACAGATATGATTAAATTTCCTGTGGGGAGAAAACAGGCAAATTACACAAGAGAGCATCACAGAAGTATTTAAATACATGAGATTTAAAACTGCTTCCTGGAAGAGCCACGTAAAAATTGTGTGTGTGCACCTGTGTGCATGGACTCACAGCAGCTTAGTGTATTTTTAATAACATCAAAGAAATGAAGTCCCAAAGGTAGCCTTGTTTTTCCCATTTTAAAATTTAAAATAGAAGTAAAAACACCTAGGTAATTTTCTTAGAAAAGAGAACAAGAGTTGTACCTCCTTAGGGTTTGTCTGAGGACCTACATGTCACCTGGTAGGTGACACCCTCACTAAGCATGGGCAGGGACAAGGCCCTTGACAGAGGAAGATGGGTTGTACCTTTATATCCACATTCTACTTTTATTTAAAAAGTTGGTTACTAGTGAAATCTCTTTTCTGAAAATAACACTGTCTCTTTCACATGCTGGTTATCCTCAAAGACAGTGCAAATTTTTTGTTTTCTGAGACTGGGTCTCACTGTGTAGCCCCAGCTGGCCTCAAACTCACAATGATCCTTGTACTTCAGCCTCCCAATTGCTGGGATTACAGGTTTCCACACCACACCTGGTTTGTTGCAAGGTTTTTATCCCACAAAACTATTCCTTGGAAGATGTCACCTTACCTGAGTCCCCATGTCTCTTGTACTCAGCACACTGGCTCAATTACTTTAATTTGAACAAAAAATGCCTGCTTGGGGACTATATATAGGCCATGGAACAGATAGTGGTCATCTCAATTGTTTTAAAAATGAGGGAAGAGAGATTACTCCTCAGGTCTGGTCTAACAGGGCAATGCAGGTGTTGCTATGAATATTCTTTAAATTTAAAGACCACACTTTAGAGGCCACAGGTGGAGTGATCAAGTTACAGTAACTGCAAATGCCCACTCATAATAATGGGAGAAAAATCCAGCTGTCCCACAGTTGTGCCAGTGGGCCTGTGGTCTGGGATGGGCCACAGCCATTGACCCAGGAAGTGCTAAGGCCCAACAGCTGGGTGAGCTCCAGGAACTGTCTGACTAGGGGTAAAATGATTTTAGCCATGAAGACAAGAGGTGGAAGACAAGAGGCGAGCATGTGCATAGAAACATTTTAGGAAATGAAGTAACAAAAGAGGAGCAGCTATTTTGACTTTACAGGTACATAACGACTAAGCATATATAGACTATATACATGTGTCTATATATGTATATCTATGTGTTTACGTGTGTGTGGATATATACAAATTTTTGGTGGTCCTTCACATGGATCCCAGGGCCTTGCGCATACTAAGCACGCACTCTGCCACTGCACTCCATCTCCAGCCACAAGTCTGTGCTTTTCAGCAGACAGGTAACTCCTGCCACTCACATCGCATGGTGGGCCTTCACCTGCGTGCGGCAGTTACGGCCCCAGTAGCAGTCAGGACGGGATGTCACAGCCGCTAGAAGAGAAGAGAGTACAGATCTACATTAGAGATGTCACACACACCCGCCCAACTAGCCGAACTAAGTGAGAGACATGAGCAAAGAACCGTGAATGCAAAAGCGGCCTGTCCCTCTTTGGGACTAGTTTCCTTAGACTGCCAAGATTTCAAGAAAGGACAAAATATGCTAACTGAAAACCAAATTGAGGAGATGAAAGTATTCCTTCAGTCTACTGATGTCTTCACAGACCTCTGCTTTGGAACCCCACCTGCCATGACTGGCAGTGTCACAGCCAGTCCTCGAGGCAAAGCGGCCTCCTGCAGCCTGTGCGCCTGTCTTCTCCCTGGCTGGTGCAGACCGCTGCTCAGGACACAGCGCAAAGGCTGATAATGACCATCTGCTAGACGACAGGCAGAGGGCTGGAGATGTAGCTCAGAGTAGAGTGCTTGCCTAAGGAAGCCCTAGGTTCCGGCCCCAGCATGGGAAAAACCACAAGAACCAAAAAGAAGGGGACAGAGAGAGCCAAGCAGATGAAAGTGCAGCTGGTGGGTCTGCTCACCCGGCAATTCAGAAGCGGGAATGTTCCGCCGGTACTGATAGCTCAGCTCGCGGAAGCTGCGCAGGCCACAGCAGTAGCACAGCACTGTGTCCCCAGTCACCCTGTAATCTGCAGAGAACACATCTCATGTGGGCCTGGCCAGTGACTGCACAGTGTCACGTTCTAGACAGCTGAAGGCACTGCGCTCAAACCAACAGAAACTAACACATCAATCTGTATGTGAGATAGAAACAGTGAACGTGACATTTGGAAAACAACAGCCAAACCATCTTGAAAGCAGTTCACTTTCATACAGAACAATTCCACACACATAGGAAAATTTAAATATTAAAACAATCCAGAAAGAGCTGAACGTGGTGCTGTATGGGTTATAATCACACCACTTAGGAGGCTGAGGCAGGAGAATTGGTGCCAGTTTGAGGCCAGCCTGGGCAACATAGTGAGTTCAAGGCTTGTCTCATCTACGTAGTAGGACCCTGTCTCAAAAAACAAAACAGGGCCGGTGATTTAGCTCAGTGGTTCCACTGCCTGCCTTGCAAGCACAAGGACCCGAGTTCGATCCCTGGTACCAAAAAACAAACAAACAAACAAAAATTCTCAAAAGTACTAAAGAGAAAATTGGAACGGATATTATTTTCTCAACTGCTCATTAATATAGCTTGAATATTCCTTATCTGAAATGCTTGGGATCAGAGGTGTTTCAGACTTTTTTATTTTGGAAAATCTACATAATGAGATGCTTTAGGGATAGAACCCAACTCTACACAGGAAGTTCACTTACGCTTCATATATACCTTGTATCTTCCAGATAGGTAGGCAGGTGAGTAGGTAAAAGGTTAGTTGGTTGGCCATGTATGTATGTATGTATGTATGTATGCATTGGTACTGGGGATTGACCAAGGGCTTTACACTGAGCTACATCCTCAGCCCTTTTATGTATGTATGTATGTATGTATGTATGTATGTATGTATGTATGTATTGGTACTGGGGATGGAACTCAGGACTTTGTGCTTGCGAGGCAGGCAGTGGCACCACCGGGCCAGCCCTTTAATTTTTTGAGACAGGGTCTGGCTAAATTGTCAGGGTGAGGCAGTGCTCCAACTTCGATCCTTCTGCTCAGCCTCCCAGAGTACTGGAATCATAGGTTTATACCACCATAGCTGGCTTAAGGTGACAATTTCTTAAGTGTATAATATCATATACTCAACAATTGTGGTATCATTTAAAATAGTGGAAAAATGGAAATAATTTATATGTCCTTTATTAATGAATTAGAAGCAAACTATGATATTAGAATACTACATAATAAAGATGTAGCTCAGTGATAACCCACCTCCTTAGCACACACAAGGCCCTGGGTTTGAAACTTGGTGCTCAAAAAAAAAAAAGGCCCAGAAATCAAGGTGTATAGACCTTTCTTGGGAGAAACAGGCACATGACACATTGCTGAGTGGAAATTAGGTACAAAGAACACATATAGTACAGTGGGATCGGTGAAGTTATCCACAAACAGGCACAGGTGCTGGGAAGGGCTGGAGAGAGGGTTACAAAGACACCATTCCTGAGCGTCTCTCTGCTTTTAAGTGCTGGGGATCCAACCCAAGGCTTCACACATGCCAGGCAAGTGGTCCACCACTGGCTTCCCCCAGCCCACTTGCCTGTGTTTTGAGTGGTGGGGTCTCCAATGGCTTTTACTTTAACCTTTGTACTTCCTAGATCACTCATATTCTTTGTGAGCTATTATCATTCTTACACAAATACGAAACCATTAAAAAGTGAAAGTTTAAAGCACATGACAGAGGTGGCAGCCACAGGTGAGATGCTCACTGGAGTATGTCCACAAGACAAAAACAGCTCACGGCGTTTTAAGCAGAACTCTTTTTTTTTTTGGTGGGGGGGGGGGCAGTCTGATTGCAGGCTGGTCTTGAACTCACAATGGAGCATAGGATGGTCTTGAACCTGTGGTGATCTTCCTGCCTCAGCCTCCTGAGTGCTGGAACCACAGGTGTGAGCCACCGTGCCCGGCCTAAGCAGAGCTCTTGAGTCTTTTTATCATACTATTTATCTTAGGAAAGAACTGCTTGTTAATATTTCTATAGCCGGGCTGAGTGACAAAGACCACAGCCAAGGCACCTGTGCTGCCCTATGACAGGGAGCCGGCTCCACTGTGTGATGAGCACACCCAGCAACAGACGAGGGTCTGGGGATAACCAGCCCGGGCCTCAGTGTGGAGGAGAGTGGAACCTCCAAATGCTGCACCTCCACTCTCCCTGTAGGGAGGGAAGGGGCTAGAATATATCACACAGGTTAAACCCAAAGTATCAAGACCTTTCTTTCTCTGCTGGGGTGGGTGGAGGTCAAGGTCATAAATGCAGGAAAGCAGACAGGTAACACTGCCCAGATATGGCCTGCTGGGGTTGCAGGAGACAAAGGCTGCCTTAGAAACTCATGTCCATGTCACGAGCAATGCTACATAATTTTAGGGAAAAATCATTTGGTTAGCCTAGTACTCCTGCCTACAGCCCAGCTATGGAATTCCGAGACATAATTGCATTTTGGCCTCCGGTCCCAGCTGAGACCTCAATGATCCCGTGATGCTGTCTGTGATTCTCCAGGACAAAAAACACCCTGGGAGCTGAAAACATCCTGGGAGGAACAAACATCTACTCAGTTCCTCCTTGTTCTTGGATTGCTACATCTTATTTACACAGGATGTACTGAACTCTCTGCAAGTCATTTGTTGCATTTGTTTCCCCCGAGGTACAGTAAGCTGGGGGCTTCCGTCTTTGGCGCCCAGAGGAGCACTGATCAGACCCAAAGCTCAGCTTCTTCTCAGTCTCATTTTTCTACCTTTCCTGTAATTCACCTTGTGCTGCCGTGGCTAGCAGGAGACCAGGACTCACTGCAGAGGTTCTAGTAATGTCCCCTTTCCCTCTTCCCTACATGTCCACTCTAGCAAGAGCAAGAGCAAGGCAAGCGAAGGCACCTTACCAGACAGTAAAAACACTCCCCGCTGCAGAGCCATGAGACTTTCTGACAACATGTTTTTCCATGTCAGACTCCTGGTTACCAGGTAATTCTGTGATGGGGGAAAAAAAGGCACTAAGAAAATGCCAGACAAGAGGGAGAAACACTAAAATGACAAAAGGGGGAAAAACTTCAGGAAAGGTCCCTGAGGGTGGCTAAAAGCAGAGCACAGCCAGCCACAGGCAGCATCTTCACTGGGCCACAGCTGAGCTCTGGGGTCAGGGTCCCCCCTGGCTCCCGAGCTTCTTCTGTGTCTCAACAAGGTGAGCTGACCTTTGACCCTGTGCCATCTCTCAAAACTCCTCCAAAAGCATTCACAGCACAGGAGCAACGGAGAAGCCAGGCCTTATTTGGAGCCTCACAGTTCCAAGACAAGAAAGGCTGAGGACCTGGCATCTGCGCTCCCAGCCCTTAGGAACATGTGGCTATGAGGTCCTTCTGTGCAAACCTACAAAACTGCCTGGTGGAACAAAAGCAGGTGTGGTGCTTCTGAGCAGGGCATGCTTGTTGCTGCGTCCAAGGCACCCAAGGGCCCCCGCTGCTGTGGGCTTTCAGGAGCACTGGACATGAACAGGAGGGAAGCAAGGTTCTCAGCCAGAGGCTGAGGAGCACATTGAGCAAATTAAGATTCTAAGGGCTGAACCCTTAATTGAGCTTCCTTAAATATGTGAAGGAAAATGGTCAGAAAAGAAAAAGGAAGATCAGCTCTTCTAAGAAACACTCTCTATGAGCTGCAGGAACTAATTCCTATGGATTCATGACATGATGGAAATACTTATTTTTGGAATATGCAGAAAAACAGAGATACACTAATGCAGCGGTGGTGAACCTATGGCACATGTGCCGCAGCGGGCTGTTTGTATCATTAAGAGCTCTAAAAGGCTCCCCATCACTGTACTGTGGAAAGCAGAGGACCAGCTGCACTATGCACAAAGGAAAGTACAGAGTCCTATCGCAGCAGCTGAAGTCCTTTGAGGCCTCCTAGTTTCCACCTCACCCAGGTGACTCTGGAGTGATACCTTCAGGATGTCTGACTCGTAGTTGTTGTTGTTCAGCACTCCATCCAGACACTTGTCCCCCAGGTTGAGCTCTGCCAGAGGAAGGAAGCAATGTTATCTGTTTTATAATGATGATATTGTATCATATCAAAATATTGTTTACCAGACAGGATAACCAAACTTTTTTCCATTATATAGATTGTGGAGAGAATAAAAACTTCCACAATAAAACACAATTTAAAATAGAGAACTAGTAAAAATGATTTCATCTCTCACACTCATTAAAATAATAAGATATCCAGGTATCATCAGTACCTGGTCTGGTGTCAAAAATCTGAATCCCACAGCAAGACTGTACTTGCAGCAGTGTTTTTAAGCGCTTAAGTAAATTTTTCTACACTGGAACCTAGCATTTTTCCCCTAACTGTTCTATATTTGCTTGACTGAGCTAACATGAACTTGATGCTCCAATGGCAAACCTCTGCAGTCCAACAGGAAAAGGCTTGTAGTTACAGGGTGACTCAGAGTGACCTTCTCATTTCTCACAGCAGGTCACAGACAGCATCATCACCTGCCCTGCCCCGAAGTTCACAAAAGAACATATAAAGGTCAAAGCAACTCGGAGAAGAAAAGGCACAATTACCACAGAATGGGGCGAGGCAGCCGGAGCAGCCAGTCCGGGTACAGCCCCAGTACAGGTGGCAGAAGGGCTGCAGACAAACTGCACCTGTGGACAGAGCTCTGTTTCAATGGTAAGAACTGTAGATTAAAGACATCCTGTCTCCTCTCCTAGATTTATGAGGGACACACTGTACACAGTTGAGGACTGATGTGTAGATGGATATGGATTCAGATCCCAGAGAGCCACCAACACCCACAGAGAATGGTTCCATTTGGGGCGGCATTATCACTGGTGGAAAAGACCAAGAGCTCAACTTACCCTGTGGGACCAACTGATTACTCAAATTGAAGAAAGCAGAGTGTCTCTGCTGCATGGCACTCACAAAGCTGAAAGCCACCTGACACCAAGCCCTGGAGGACACAGCATCATCAGACAGCACACTTACACTGCTGGGGTGGGACGTGGGGATCCTGCTCGCGCTCAGCTCTCCGGTCAGGCATGGGCTGGAAGCAGCAGGTGCAGATGGCGTGGCTTCCTTGCACAGGGCACTCGTAGTCCTGGGCTGTTGAAGATACCCATATTCAGGCCGGAGCGGTGCAATGCCAGGTGGAAAGGCAGCAGATAAGAGATTTACATGCAGGGAGGCAGTTGGTACAGACAAGGCCTAGAGAGGATCCAGACTGGTTCCTAAACAGGCAAAGTATATTCTGCCATTTAAACAGAGAGTTCACAAGATGGAAAGTAACCAAACACTGGGGGATAGAGATATAGCTCAGTGCTAAGTGCTTCTTGCCTAGCACATGTAGGCTTAGTCCCTTAGGACTGCAAAAAATAAAAAGAACCAAAAATTATCCTTTGGTTCAGTGCTTGTGACAAGATTTCTAAGATTAGTCAAAGATTTTCTACTCTTTCCTACAAAGGAAGGACAGGCCCATAGAATACATATTATAAAACAATAAAACAAATTGTATATTTAATCTCTGCTGAGGCAAAAGAACAACTATATCCTTCCAATAAACAAAGGACAGGCATGGTAGGCAAGGCTGATCTGGCACATGGAACATCCACAGAGCAAGTTTCCTTGACATCCACCATCCACACACAAGACACAGGGAGGTGACCATGGTGACCACCACAGTACCCTGCTGAGGGTCCCTGAGCACCTATGGGGACTCAGGCTCTCTCTAGGCATGATCTGCATTCCCAATTAGTAATCTGATGCTCCAAAAGGAGACACTGATGAGTCCCCATTATGCAGAATAAGGAGCTCTGAATGGCAAAGTCAAACCCAGGCCGTGGCTGAGCTCCAATGCCTATGGCCAAGCACTGCCTTGCTTGTCTCCCACCCACAGATTCCAGAGACCACCTGGAAAACTGCAGCAGTGTCCCAGTGGGTGGTCAAGAAGGTATCCTGGAGGCCAATCCTGGGGTGGCTTCCTGACCAACCATGGCCAAGAGGCCAGAGCCCATTGGGTCATCTTTCCATTATGCAAGGAACACAGAATGGCAGAAAGGACAAGACAAGAGCTACAATGCCACATACCCCTGAACAGCTCTCTTCTCTTTCTTTTTGGTGCTGGGGATAAAACCCAAGGCTTTGCACAGCATAGGCTCTACAGCTGAGCCACACTCAGGCCCTCCCTTGTTTTTCTTGGTAGCATCTGGAGACCCACTGGCCAGAAAACACATAATTACATGGAGACTGTGACAGATTCTGGCATCTTGGCAGCCACTGCTGGGCACAGCCAGTCTCTTATATGAGGGACAGATATGCAATCAGCAGTTTGGTTTTGGCAGACTCCACTGGGGGACATCAACTGCTCCATAGCAGTAGACTGGGGTGAGTCTATGTGTTCGAATCAGAACAGTTAGTTCTCAGACATGGCCAGCAGGGAAGACCCATTAATGATTATTTATCTGATTTCTTTTTTAAAAATTTATATATATATATATATTTATTGGTACATATTAGGTATAAAATACCTTTACATTTATCATTGGGTGTTTGTACCAGAACATGATATATCTTGGTTCTTATTTTTTCTCCCATTCCCTGTGCGCCCTTCACCCCCTCCACCCTTCCCTATTTACACAGACTTTGTTTCTATTTTTTTTTCTTTTCTCATAATTTTTCCTTTCCCCTTCCCCTCCCATCACCCCTACCCCTTTGGACCTTTTCCTATTTCACATTATCAGTTATTCATTTTAATCATTTTCATCCTTATTTACACTTTCAATTTCTCAGAGTAGAGAAACTATTCGGTATTTACACGTGTCCTATTTATTTCACTTAAGAGCATGGCCTCAACGTGCATCCATTTAGCTATAAATGTCTCTAGTTTCTCATTCTTTATGGCTGAGTAGTACTCCATTTTATAAAAAAAACAGATCTTCTTTATCCAGTTTCCAATCGATGGGCACTTGGGCTGTTTCCAAGCTTTAGCTATTACAAACTATGCCACTGTAAACATAGGTGCACATATATCGCTGTGGTACGATTCTTTTAATTCTCTGGGGAAGATTCCCAGTAGGGGAATAGCTGGGTCAAATGGGACCTGTAGTCAAAAGTCTTCTAGACCTAATTGACAGATTCAGTAGAGTAGCTGGATATAAGGTCAACACTCAAAAAACAATAGCCTCCTTATATGTAAAAAGCAGACCCACTGAGAGAGAAATTCAGGAAATAATTCCTTTTACAATAGCATCCAAAAAAATGAAATATCTAGGAATCAGCCTAACAAAGGAAGCAAAAGACCTCTACACTGAAAACTACAGCACCCTGAAAATGGAGATCGAAGAGGATATAAGAAAATGGAAAGATATCCCTTGTTCCTGGGTAGGAAGAACCAATATAGTGAAAATGGCCATACTTCCAAAACTACTACATAGATTTAATGCAATGCTGATTGAAATTCCAACAATATACTTCACAGAACTAGAGAAAACAATCCAAAAATTCATTTGGAAGCAGAAGAAACCTAGAATAGCAAAAGTTATCTGATTTCTTACCAACACTGATTGTAGCAAGAGGTAGTGGGGCCATGGAGGCAAAGGAAGTGTGGGTTGGGGTGGAAAGGCAATGCACAGTGCAGGAAACCAGAACAATCTGAGCCCCGGCAAAGATGCAACACAAAGAATAAGCCTGTGGTGCCTCTTACCTGAGGTGAAGCTGGTGGAGGTTGATGGTGCATCCCGCCCAAGGGTCTGTGGGGCCCCCAGTACGCTGTCTGATGCTGGGCAGGAAAGGGGCTGCATCACTTGTCTTCTGTACTCCGGACACTGTCTGCACACAATGTATGGCTGGCTGCAGGAAGAGCATGGGGAGAGCTGGGGCCACATGGAAGCAGGCCAGTCACCAATCCCAGCTTGGGCAGCAGCATCACAGGCTGCTTTATAGCAGTTTCCCCTTGCTGGGGCTCAGTTCTAGCCTGCCTCAGTCACACCGACACCCGGCATATGGAGAGGAAGAGGTCCTTCCTCTTGGCTCAGTCCCTCTGTTGGTGAGGGCACTGCAACAGCAGCTTGAGGTTGAGGACCACAGCCACCACATGCTGGCTGATCTATTTCTCGTTCCACCCAACTCCTGGAGCCTCACTCCCTGCTCACCAGGAATGGGCTCCCAGCTCTGAGGCTGAGATAAAACCCACATCAAGGCACTGCTGCTTTACCCAGTACATGCATGTCCTCCCCTTATCAAAACCAGAGCACAACACACAATTGCCAGGGCCAGCAAGAGCCCATAGTGCTCATCTGCATGGTCCCTCACTGCCCTAAGTCATTTGTCACCACTGCACTTCACATCTACTTCAGAAACTACTAGGAAAAAGTCTGTAAAAACAGAATCCACAAGAGCTGGGGATTTAGCTTAGTGGTTCCGGTGCCTGCCTTGCAAGCCCAAGGACCCGAGTTCAATCCCCAGAACCAAAAAAAAAAAAAAAAAAAAAAGAGAATCCACAGGAAAAGTACACATGACTCTCATCTATCAGAATCTGCCTTTCTAAGCTCAAACCAATGGCCAGAAAAAATGGGAGAAAAGGTAAGATCTGACCAAATAAAATGAGATCACAGTGAAAGGAACAAACAATTCCATTTCTAAGGAGAAAGATAAATGAAAAAAAGCCTTCTTTTCCTCCCACTGAACTGCCAAAGAGAACTGCTGTGTGTTCCTAGTAACGGTGTCAGTGTGAGCCTTCTGATGGGCAACTGGATAACTCACATACCAAAGTCCAGCAAGGTGTAATTCCCAGTCACTCTTTTAACTCAACTATTTTATGTCTATATATTTCTCTTACTCAAACTGCCGGTCATGTGCATAAATTTAAACATAAGGACATGTGCCACAGCACTGTTTTGAAACACAAAATGTTGGAAAATCTCCACATTCTGAGTGCAATACAATCCATCTCTTTAATAATACTTAATACCAAGGGGCAGGGATTTAGCTCAGTGGCACTGCGCCTGGCTGGAAAGTCCAAGGTCCTGAGTTTGATCCCCAGTACCAAAAACAAAGAAATACTTACTAGTATATTACATTTTATTTTATTAAAAAACATGCAAATGAGCTGGGCATGGCGGCACATGCCTGTAATCCCGGCACTAGGGAGGCTGAGCCAGGAGGATCACTGCAAGTTCAAGGCCAGACTGGGCTACATAGTGAAACCCTGTCTCAAAAAAAAAAAGAAATGCACAATATGGATACCTGTATGAATGATTGATGGATATAATAAACTGTTAACACTGAGGCTGGGGGTGTGGCTCAGTGGCAGAGGCTTGCCTAGCATGTGCAAGGCCCCAGGTTCCATCACCAGCACTGCAAAGAAAATTTTTTTTTAATTAAAGAAGAAAAAACATTGTCACTAAAGTGATTCTTGGCTTTCTTGCTTTTCTTGATCATCACCACTAAATTCCATAAAAAATAATAAAAATATTAAAAGTTTGAGTTTTTTTAAGTATCTTTCTAAATATCATGCCCTTGGCCCAAAATGCAAATCCTGGACTTCAGATTTAAAAAACATCAGCTTGTCAGCAGATAAAACAATGTCTTGCAGTGGTGTGTCCTCTTAGCCAGGGGACTGTGCCTTTTCTGAGATGCTGCTCTGTAAATGTTAACACTGCCATTTATGGTGTGGAGTACTTTATGGTCACTAAACCACAAGAAATAAATGTACTTGCATGGGAAAAAAATAACACAATCATGACCCTCTGACACAGCAGTTAATCAAGGCCCACAATGTGGAGTTTGAGTAACTGGTGGTTGGAGGAG
Source organism: Heterocephalus glaber (assembly GCF_053883595.1). Lineage (NCBI taxonomy): Eukaryota > Metazoa > Chordata > Mammalia > Rodentia > Bathyergidae > Heterocephalus > Heterocephalus glaber. The sequence goes on from NW_028258412.1 coordinate 27,906,098, forward strand.
GGTTCAATACCCACTGTGGCTACTCCAGAGAACATCAGGTCTTGGCCATGCTCCATTGCCAGAAAACAAGCAGAAACCATTAAGGAACATGGCTAAGCCCCCAGCTGCCCACCCACAGCTAACTTTAATAACGATACAGACCACACTTCTAGCTCCCATATCCCACACTGACCCAGCACAGAATTTACCTTATGTCTGAGGATTCGCTGTCAACATCTGACAGCACCAGCAGGTCATCTGAACTCCCTTCCTCATCAGAGAAAGACCTCCTAACTTTGGGCTGCAGCATGTCTTGAGTGATTTTATTCCTGGCATCCATACTTCGCACATCATCTTCACTGCGACTCTTGTCTAGATTCCAAGGACACACAGCATTCGTTGGGAGTGGAAAATGACCAGGGAGATACAAGCTAGGCTGCTGAGAGCTTCACTCACACCCCAGCCCCTGAAGAAGGAAAGGATTCGGTGGCCAACCCACTTGCCTGGGTGCTGGATGAGGTATGCTTCCACAAGGTTGTTGAGGATGTGGTTTTTACAGATTCTCTCCACTGGACACCGGCATGTGGGGCACAGGGATGAGCGCTCCATCCAACCAGAGTAGCAGGCTGCACAGAACGTGTGCATGCAAGGCTGCAAACTGAAGGAACAAGAAGGACAACTCTCCAGGCACGGCCTCCTAGGACATGCCTGGGACCTGGGAACAGATCTTCAGCAGGCCCTCCACCATAAGGACAAGCTGGAGCCGAGCCATGGCAAAATATGGGTCTCTGCACCATTCAACCTAAAACACCTCAGCTCAGTCTTGGTTCATAAAAAGCTAGAGCCTAGGGCCGGGGATTTAGCTCAGTAGTTTTGCCGCCTGCTGTGCAAGCGCAAGGACCCAAGTTCGATCCCCAGTACCCCATCCCCCTCCAAAAAAGGCAAGAAGGGTCTTCTGAAGCTACATCTGGGACATTCATTCTATGACAAATATTGTTTTGTTAACCAGGGAATATTTAAGGTGTGGTATAGTTTGCTCAATCTGTCTGCAAGGCTGTGGCCAGGTTTGTGGGTTACCCATGACTCATGTCAGTCAAAACCAAGGCTGCCAAGATTCTTGAGGGTTCTGCAGCCTTGGTCTCCAGGCCCCAGAGTTTCTCCTTGGCCATGTGAGTAAAATGAAAACGGCAAGCTCCATAGTCCTGGGGCAGTGAGGACCAAAGGCTGGCTTCACTCACCCCTCCTCTCCTCCCACGGCTCAAGGGTTACACAGACTCAGGCCTCCCTGGGAGGTGGTCTGGAGTGGGAGGCAGTGTACCTCACACAGTCATGAAGCAGGTCCTGGCAGATGATGCATGTGAGAGTCTCTTCCATCTTGTCTGGCTTCATGGTGACAGCTCTTGTGTCCTCATGGGTGGCCTGGGCACTTCTACACTGGTCTGTGACCACCGATGGCAGGTTTGGATCCAGCTCCCCATCTGCAAGAGAAAGGGATGAGTTCTGACTGCCGCAGCCAGGGAGGACATCAATGTGTAGCCTTTCTGTTTAACAAGCACCTCAACCTGTGCACTGTCTGCCAGCAGCAGAAGACATACAGTCCTCACCATGGGTCTGCATTTATACAGGCTATATTTTAAGAAAGCCCCAAGGGCTGGGGATGTAGCTCAGTGACGCTGTGCATGGCAAGTGTAAGGTCCTGAGTTCGATCCCTGGAACCAAAAAAAAAGAGAAACCCCCAAATAAATCTTATATTCTGGTATGTCTAAGTTCTGTTTTAGAATAGTGATATACCAAACCAGGCACAGTGCCAAACACATACAGTCCCAGCTACTTGGCATGGTTGGGAGGATAAAGCAGAAGGATTTTTGTTTAAACTTGCTATGTACCCTGGGATGGCCTCAAACTTGAGATTCTCCTGCTTCAGCCTCCCAAGTGCTGAGATGACAAAGAGTGCACCAACATGCCTGAATAGAAGGATCATAAAGGCCAGTTGCTAAAAAAATTATGTAAATGACATTTTAAACAGACAACAAACATAACTTCTATACACACAGAAATATGTCAGAAAGCGAAGATTCTAACGTAACACCAGAACCCTTTTTTTTTTTTTTTTTAATTTTTTGAGTTTTGCTATGTAGCCCAGGCTGGCCTTGAACTTGCAGGGATCCTCCTATTTCAGCCACCCAAGTGCTGGGATTATAGGTGTGTGCCACCACACCTGGCACCAGAAGCTTTAAAATGTTTTTTTCTCCTGTTTTTATGGGATATTGGGGATTGAACCCAGGGCTTCATATAAGCTATATTCCCAGCCCTTTTTATTTTCAGACAAGGTCTTGGTAAGTTGCTAAATTATCCAAGCCGAGCTTGAATTTATGATCTTCCTGCCTCAGCTTCCCAGAGGGGTGGAATTATAGGTGTGTGCCATCATACCTGGATTCCTGGTGTGTGTTTTTTTCTTTTGGTACCAGGGATTGAACTCAGGACCTTACGCTTGAAAGGCAGGTGTTAGAATGTGTTTTTATTTGCTATTTACACAAGTGTTTGTCATCAAAGATCAAATGTATTTATTTTTGTTTGTTGTGGGGAGTGCTGGGAATTAAATCCAGGGCCTTGCATATGAGGTAAGTACTCTGCTACTGGGCTCCAGCCCAACTCATTTTTTTGTTGTCGTTACCAGGGACTGAACTCAGGACCTTGCGCTTGTGAGGCAGGCGGCGGAAGCACTAAGCTAAATCCCCGGCCCTTTTTTTTTTTTTTGAGTCAGTCGCCCTTTGTAGCCCAGGCTGGCCTCGAACTCTTGGCAACTCTACTGCCTCAGCCTCTCAAGTGCTGGGATTACAGGCATGTACCACTATGCCTGGCTCTCTTGTGCAACTTTCTGAATCAGTTCCTGTCTTTACACAACATGATAAAAAATATGGTGAATGCTGCTTCTGAGTGCTATCCTACAGAAAAGCAGCCTCATAAAAACATGGTGATGTGTTCTCATCCTCCTTAGTCATTAGATCTAGCTCCATACAACTTGTGGCTGTTCTCCAAAGTCAAATAAATGATTGTGGAAAGGTATTTGGAATCAATTCAGACATTGAGGCAGCCACAACAGTGCAAATAAGGATACTCAGGGGGGCCGGGGATTTAGCTCAGTGGTGCCGCTGCCTGCCTTGGAAGCGGAAGGTCCTGAGTTTGATCTCAGGTACCCCCCCCCCACCCCCAGCAAAAAAAAAGACACTCAGGAAAGAGGTCTACCAGAGCTGCTTTAGAAAGTGGGAAGAAAAATGGTTAAGTGTGTTTGAAGCGAAGGGGAGTATTTTGAGGTGATAAATGGCAACATGTCTTTTACGATAATACATTTTAAAAAATTTAAACGAAGGCTGGGGATTTAGCTCAGTGGTTCCGCCACCTGCCTTGCAAGCACAAGGACCCGAGTTCGATCCCCGATACCAAAAAAAAAAAAAATTTAAACACTTAATATATTTTTAGATCACACCTCATGGAAAACAAATGCAGCCATTCTCTACCCAGTCTTTCCTCACCTAGATTTTCCTCTTCTGAGCAAATTACTTTGGTGTCTTTTCCCTATCTCTTCTGGTATTTACCTCCATATGTGTGTGATATTGATACATCTGACTTAGCAGTTTATTTTATTTTTTCCTATGCTAAGGATCAATCCCAGAGCCTTCCTTGCACATGGTAGGCAAAAAAGACATCTACCACCAAGCTATCCCCTCATCCCCAGTTATCAATGTTAGACATCACCTCTTGTCACCTATTAATGTAGTGAAGTGTTCTGATCCGAGGCCCCCTTCACAATATTATTAAACACAACTATTGGTTAATTACATTGTACGACATCATTATGTTCATGTCCAGTATTCACTGCTGAGCCAAGTAAATTACTAAAATTAAGTTTTGTGCCTTATACAAATTTTCATTTTTGCTAGAGGTAGAGTTGCTTTATTTTATACCTGCTTATATTTTCCTATGTAACTGTTGCTGATTCTCTCCACACCCTCAGGCAGATCTGCTCTGTTTCCCACCAGTGTTCAGAGGGTCCAGCTTCCTCCCCGAGGACCTCCTACCTCAATCCTGCCCCTTGTACTGCTCATGGGCTATGGTGCCTGGGCCTGCTGTCATTGCAGCACCACATTCCCAAATACTTTTAATAATCTTTTAAACTTTGGCTTCTCTACATTTTTCTTCTCTAAATCATCTTTAATGTGAATGTTCAAACTATCACTTAAACATATTATTTATTTTTGAAACTGGTTTTCTCTATGAAGTTCAGGCTGGCCTTGAACTTGAGGCAATCTTTCTGCTTCAGCCTCCTGAGTGCTGGGGTTACAGGTGTAAACCACCACATCTGGCTTAAACATAACATGTTTTTAGAAATTACTGTCACATCCCACGACAGAGGGCTCTAGTATCAATTCTGCAATTCAGAGCATAGCCTCATAGGGAACATAGTTCTATCTGGATTATGCAAACCAGAAAGAAAATGCCCAAATTTTCATTCAGAAAACAGAAGGTGCTGCAGGTATCAGTCTGAGACAGTGCTGTGGTGCGGTCTCCGTGCTTCTGTAAAGTGCAGCCCACTGAGACCAACAGCTACCGCAGCACAGAGCACCAGCAGTCAGCAGCCTGAGGGATTCCGAGGAGCTCATGAGAGGGCAAAGGGTGCATGCAACTGCAAGATTCTGACCTTCTTTCACCTTCTTCTTCATGGGCTCCAAATCCTCCTGGTGCTGGGGCCCTAACAAAGAATAGGGTGCACCATCTCTGTCTGGGAGAGCTGAAGTGAGGCTGGAGAGTTCGTCACTTGCTACAAATGGACCACATCCTTTTGGGGAGATGCCTGCATCTCCAGACCCTGTGAAAGGTCAAACAAGACAGATTCCAATTCATCTGCATCAGAATGAGAGATGTTGAGAAAGTGTCACTGATTCAAACTAATGTGTAGTGTCAATCCGAGCTGTCACAGTTTTGTTTTGTTGTGGTACTGGGGATTGAAACGGCGGCCTTCATACTGAGCTACAACCCAGCCCTTTTTTATTTTGAGATAGGGTCTCACTAAGTCACCGCAACTGAGCTCAAATTTGCAATCCTCCTCAGCCTCCTAGAGTCCTGGGATTACAGGCATAAGTCACCATACCTGGCAAGATGTTATAGCTTAGAAATGATACATGACTCACCAGAAATACTGTACACATAAGCCATGTGTCTTAAATGCACCTGGGCTCATCGCTGTGCAAGTGGAGCCAGGACAAGTGGCACATCTTGAGATTCAGCCCTGAAAACCAGGGCTGCCCCACGCAAATCCTCATGCCAGCAAGCACAATGCACATTACCTGCCAAGCAGGCCCCAAAGAGATGCAAACCAAGGGCTCTTCAGACAGGAGGGGCATCGCGGTGAGTGGGTGTGACAAAGGAAAGGAGTGGAGCCACACAGGGAGAGTTCCGACCCACTTCAGCAGGAAGCTGGAGTTCCAAATGAACAAGTTTGGCAGAAATGCTACAAGCTTCCCAACACCCTGTTTTTTTTGTTTTGTTTTTTATTGATGCCGAGGATCAAACTCAGGACCTCGTGCTTACGAGGAAGGGTAAGCGCCACTGAGCTATATCCCAAGCCCCCCAATATCCTTTTTTCAAGACCTAGTTCATAATGTTATAGTACAATGCACATCTAGTTCATAACATTCCAATGGCAAATGGTATTATTATTACTATTATTGTTATTTTGAGACAGGGTCTCATTACATAGTCCAGGCTGGCCTTGAACTCAGTACGTAGACCAGTCTGGCCTGGAACTTGAGGGGATCTTCCTGCCTGAGCCTCCCGAGTGCTGGGGTTACAGGCGTGCAGCACCACAGCCAGCACAAGTGGTATTATTTGAGAAAATAAACTGGCCTATGGTAGCTGGGGAGGAAAAAAATAAAAGAGTATTATTATGGGAATAAATTAGCTCATATACTAAAGGATGAAAAGGACAGGTAGCTTCATAGGCTGGCTTCTTCCTCCAGCACTCACGTCACCATAACCTTTCCAAGAACTGTATGAGTCAGGTGTGAGGACACAGGCTTGGAATCTCAGCACTCCAGGAGGTCCAGGCAGGACAGCAAGTTTGCCCCCAGCCTCAGAAGCTTAGTAATTTTGTCTCAAAATAAAAAATAAAAAAGGGCTAAGATATAGCTCGGTGTGAAGACCCCGAGTTCAATCCCCAGTACCACATATACACAAAAAAATTTCTTGAATATTTAGCTGGCTTCTTATCTCCAGAACAAAGGTTATAGTCATGGCATCTGACCAGATTCACCATGGGAAGGACCAAACTCTAACTTATAAAAACCAGTAAAAAGCAGGCAGGGCCGGGGATTTTGCTCAGCGGTGCCACCACTTGCTTCACAAGCACAAGGTCCCAAGTTTGATCCCCAATACTAAAAAACAAAACAACAACAAAAGAACATGCACACATACAAAAACCAATAAAAAGCAATTATCTCCAGGTGGAAGTGGCCATCTAGAGCTTTGGCAACTCCCACTGTCTTTGCCAGAGGAGCAGTCTATCCCAATGGTATTTCTGTAACAGTATATTGTATTATTTGAAGATTAGATGGGGGGGGCAGTTTGTATAGACAAAGAACAGGTATTTGTTGTACAAGTGTGGGGCTTATCTTTCTCATGTATTGTAAAGCTATTATTTTTCTGAATCATATCGTTTCTGTATTTGTGTCCTCCACTGATTCCTTCTCAGCTGACAACAGATATGCTTGCCAGATTGTCATCAAGGCTCGTACTTCAATAAAAGGTGCTAAGGACAAAAAAAAGCAATTACCACACTATCTCACATCTGGTAAGCGCATAATATTAACTACTATACAATTATTTTGTTAGTATGCACATACTTAGACATACAGATAGGAAATTTTTGTTTTTTAAAATTATACAATTTATAAATGAATTACCCTTTTATGAAATTAGAACAAAACTAGAAAATTAATAAAATAGAAGTGAACTGAATTGTACTTCTGCATCTCTGGGGCTGTCATCATGAGGGCAAGCAGCAGATGCTGGATCCAGATGGAAGCCAGACATTTCCCTGTGGGGCCCTGTCTGGGTTCTGGGGACCCTGGACAGTGTGTGAAGGGTATACTTACCTGGAGAGCTTGTAAGAATGCAACCATCCATCCAGGTAGTTACTCCTACCTGGTATGTTTTCATCTTAAAATGACTATATTTTCTTTCACTCATGAATCTGAAGTAATGACATTAAAGCAGAGGTAAATCAAAAGACTTTGAGAAGCTGTACCTATAGTGTACACTACTGGTGTGGTCTAAGCTACATACCTAACAGTTGAGGCACTGTGTCAGCTGTTTTTCCATTTAAACATCCTAAGTATCAGTCTAAGAAGTCCTCCCATGTGTGTCGTGAAAAGTCACAACCTCACAATGTCTGTTATGGTTTACATCTAGATGTCTCCCTAAAGCTTCATGTGATCATAGGTGGACCCTTTGGAAGGTGACCAGATTACAGAGGTGTACAGTTGCCTTGCTGTTAGGAGGTGGGATCTGGTTGAGATTTGGGTCACTGGAAGGGTTCTTCTCTCTCCCTGGTCCTCCCTTTCTCTCTGCTTCCCTGCTACCATGCCCTGAGCAGCCCTGCTCAGCTCTCCTCTATCATACATGTCTGCTGTGCTGTCCTGCCTTGGAGCCAGCTGACTATGCACTGAAACATGAGCCAAAATAAACTTTTCCTTTTTTAAGTTGTGGGTGTCAAGTACTGTGTCTCAGCGATGAGGAAAGTCACTAAGACAATGTCACTCCTCAGATGGCTGGGATGCCATTCATGTGGGGAAAAAGCGAAGCATGAGGCTGGGAACATCTTGCTGCTGGGGAGTCTGGCTTATCCAAGGGGCCTGTGAGTGAGGAGGGAGCTGCTGCAGGCCTCAGGGAGCACAAGAAGAGTGAGGCTGCCTATGTGAGAAGTGATAGTATTAGGAACCAAGAAAGCCAATTTAACAAAAATGGAAGTAAGTTCAGATAGCACAGGAAAAGATTTCCAAGTTTAAGATGACATACTGGCTTCCTGCATTTCCTGACTCTCCTTCCACAAATGCCATTAGAAAGCTTAAGGAAATGAAAAGCAAAAGGGAGCTGGGGTGTGGCTCAGCAACAGAGTAAAAGCATGTGCAGTCCTGCATCAATCCTAAGCACCACCAGAAGGAACATCTGGGAGCAGAGCAGCCAGCCAGCTGGTGAGAACTGAAGGTGCCATTCTCCAGAAGAGGGTTCTCTTGCTGCTGCCGATCAATGGACAGAACCATTAGGAGCAGAGATCCTGTTTGCACAGGTTTCCCCGGTTCCTGCTAATGAATGAAGTGTGATGTGTATACCTCTGGCAGCCATCTTGAAACCTCGAAATATCTTGACACAACTGAGACACAGGCATGTTGGGTGGACAGATGGGCACCCTCCAGCTGGTCCTGGAGGCATGGTGATCTGTTGAGCTGACCTTGGCCTGTGTTTCTCGACTTTTTGTAATGGGAACAGCTTTTCTGTCACATCCAAACACATCCTAACTAACATGTGAGGGGAAACCTACAGACTGCTAGGCATGTGAGAAGAGAGAACCAAGCATTCGAGGAATCAATAAGAATATGACCAAAAAGAGGTGATGAAACTACAAAACTTTACTGAAGATCAAGGAGCTTAATAAGGGGAAACACCATTTTCCCCAAATCAACATCTCAAAAAAACCAGAAAACACTACCTTGAGTGAAAGAAGTCACAAAACCACATAGTCTATGATTTTGTGTGCATGAAGCATCCAGAACTGGTAAATCCATAAATACATGGGACAGAAATGTTCTGGAATTAGTGGTGATGGTCACAAAACCCTGTGAATGTACTAAGAAACACTGACGTGTATACACTTTAACTTCATGATATTATGGTATATGAATTATATTTTAATAAAACTAAAAAATACCACGGTATCATAGTCCTTGAGCATCAACATTTCTCCTTGTGGAACAAGTCATCCTGTAATATTTGCCACCAGAACTCTCACTAATGAGAACTTTCTACAGTGGCTTTTCTGTCTCTGTGACAACACAGCTAAGGCTTAGTGAACTAGAAACGGAGACTGCCACCTCCCTCTCACCTGAGCTGGAGGAATGTTCTCGCGCTACACAGCTCAGCTCCGTGGAAGAGGAAGCAGCTGTGGAGAAGAGGTCTGATGTCGATGTCGATGGCTGTGGTTCTTCCAAGCACAGTTGGGCAGCAGGCAATGGTGGTGGGACCTGGAGGCCATCCCCCCGCCCTGGACCTGAGGCATCTTTGGTCATGTGGAACATGTTTTCTTTATTGGCTTCTGCAAGCACAAAAGTGCAGAAAGAGCCCGTAATTTGGGCTCAGGAGACACAGCAGGGGCTGAAGGCTGTTGAACTCTCGTTCACATCCATGGCTTGGCCAGAAGCTCACTTACCAAAGGATTCCTGTGTCACGCCTTGCTTTTCATTTAAAGATTCGTAGAGGTACGCCACATCTAAAAGGAAATAAATTAGCAGAGCAGCCATGTGGGAAGTGAGACCTCATCTCCTGCTGCCTCTAGTCACTTCACAGACCACCCATCTATCTGTCCTCATCTATCAGCTAGTAACAGCATGACCAGTTTAGGAGGCCCCAAAACAGGGGACACATGTCTTTACCAGCTTGCATGGGCAAGCCTCAGGGAATGCCTAAGGAGGCAGGGCAAGGTGAAGAATCTGTGCTTGCTCATAACTGCAAGCCACTGAGAGGAACAGATGCAAAACCCTACTGTGTGGGAAAGGGCTGTGTTTACACTGAAGAATACCTATCTCTTTTTTCCTTTTCCTTACCAAGGAAGAGCTTAAGTGACCTCCAAGTATTACAGGATGACTTTTTTTTCTTTCGTGGTACCAGGGATAGAACTCAGGACCTTATACTTTCGAGGCAGGCACAGTGCCACTGAGCTAAATCCCCAGCCCTCCAGGATGACTTTCAAAGGAGCCCCTAACTGTTCTGTCCTACATCATTAATCTACAACATAAACAGACTCCTGGAGCTATTTCCAGGCTCATCTTTGCTGTCTCTTGTGTATCTCCATGAGCAAAACCTCCAGGGTTCTATTCCTGGGTTTTACTACCCACAACTCCAGCTCTTCTGCAGCACCTCACAACCCATCCCTGTTCCACCTCTGTGGTTGCTGTTCTGACAGGCACTGCTCAGAACTATGGTGGCGTTCTCGAGGGAAGGTTCTGACCACAAAGTCAACACTCCCATTCTTTTTTTTTTTTTACCAATTATTTGATTTAATCATTTTAATCCTGATTTACACTTTCAGTTTCTCACACTAGAGAAACTCTTCGGTCTTTACACATGTGTGTCCTATTTATTTCACTTAAGAGTATGGCCTCAACGTGCATCCATTTAGCTATAAATGTCTCTAGTTTCTCGTTCTTTATGGCTGAGTAGTACTCCATTTTATAAAAAAAACCACATCTTCTTTATCCAGTCTCCAGTTGATGGGCACTTGGGCTGTTTCCAAGCTTTAGCTATTACAAACTGTGCCACTATAAACACAGGTGCACATGCATCACTGTGGTACGATTCTTTTAATTCTTTGGGAAGATCCCCAGCAGGGGAATAGCGGGGTCAAATGGGACCTCTAGTCCTAGTTCTTTGAGGAATCTCCACATTGACTTCCACAGTGGCCGCACAACACTCCCATTCTGGTTCAACTGTACACCAAGAATCAACATGGACAGTAAAGGGAACTTAAGCCAACATAACTGTTCCAACAGACTTTCTTTCTGAGAACGTTTCCTAGCCTCAGTTGGGTTCCCCTCACCATGCACCCAGACATGTGCCTGACCCCAGGTGGATTTCCTTACTATATTCCGGCTCATTCTTCCTGTACACCAGGTAGATGACATCCCCAGTCTGTAAAGGATAAGTTTGCTTCTTAACAACCTTCAACTTGTTGATTACTGTTCCATTGGTGCTGAAAAGAAACAAAGGCATAATTTTCCCTACTCAAAATAACTTCAGGTTACATTTTTTTTTTTGCCACCATTAGGTAATTGGCTCAATACCACCATTTAAAAAATATTCATGGGAAAGCACAAGGTCCTGAGTTCGATCCCCAGTTCCCCCCCAAAAAAATATTCATGGGAACAGTACTGCACATATGCAGGTACCATTTTATAATTCTCAAGAAAACCTTGTCTGTAATTCAGTTTCTGACATACTAGCAATGATACCATGTTAACGAGTGTTTTAACATTTCTGCTGCTCCAATGCCAGACTCGCGTCCAGGTACCTCCTGGTGGATCCTGAGGCCTCGTCAGCACACTGTGCATCCATTTCTACACCCTCCTGAGCTTCACTTAGCCTGCCCACAGGTCTGTCTCCTTCTGCCGACAGACAGGACCCTGGTCAGTGCATTTCGCAGCTAAGAGACAAGTTCCCAGCTACCAACTGAAGATGATGTGGTCCCTGTGCTCAGAACATGTAGTCTGCCTGGATGACAGGCCAAGGCACGTGTCCCAGACTTAGGCTATGAGGAGAACACTCCGCCAGACACACAGAAGTGTTTCTCTAGGAGGAATTTCTGGGTGGAGACCTGATGGAAAATCAGGAGTTGGCTACATGATGGATTAACTCAAAACGTGAAATTCAGCACCAGAACCACCATGCCTGCACCTTAGCTCTGAAGCTTCCTTTGTAAGGCCCACTGGTAGAGGGAATCTAGAGGAGCAGACTTCTACCACAGCTCACTGAGGTCACGGAATGACAGCACTTTCTGTAAAGGACCAGACAGTATTAAGTCTCTGTCCAACTGCTGGACTCTGCCCCTGTGGTGTGAAAGCAGCCAGGGACGGGATGTAAACAAAGAGGAATGGCCATGCTCCAGTCAAGCTCATAACAGGCAGTGCAGGCCTGGTTTGCTGACCTCGCCCATCACCCTGCAGCCGGGCCCTCTATGCCCAGCTTCTCGTTATCATTCGCTCAATGTTCTGTAATGGCTTCCCACTGCTCTTGGGCTAAGCACATGCCCCAGCGAGGCTTCCCATACACCTTCTGCTCTGATCACAATCCTTGGGCTTCTGGGTCTCCACATGTGGGCCCCTCTGCCTGGACTATCCCCTTCTGTCCTAGCCCACCCCGTCCAGGAATGTGACATCTCTGCAAACTGGGAGGCCTGAAGCCTCCAAAGGAACTGGGACCGCCTAGGCCTTATTTTTAGCCCAGAGAGACCTGTGGTAGACTTTGGACCTCCTCAACCATAAGATAATACATGTATGTTGCTCAAAGCCACTAAGTTTGTGCTAATTAGCCATAGGAAACTAACTCATCCACCCAGTCTGGTGAAGCCAGGCCCAACCTAGGCAGACAGCTCCAAACAGGCTGATTTGTTTTCATTTTATCGGTACATGTTTACAATACATAATGAATGCATTCATCCTGTGGCGTTTGCATGGATACGTATCACACTGCAGTCCTCTGCACATCTCCTTCCCCTCCCCGCCCTCCCCACACACTCCATCCCCAGATTCCCTTCCCATCTGCAAAAGGTCTACCTCTCTGTTTTTTTTGTTTTTTGGGTTTTTGTTTTTGGTACCGGGGATTGAACCAGGACCTCATGCTTGCCAGGCAGGCTCTGTGCCACTGAGCTAAATCCCAGCCCTACCTCCCTGTTTTTCACCTTGCTCTTTAATTATACTTCAGGTTTTCATATAAGAGAAACCATGTGATATTTAACCTTCCATGTCTTCATCTATTTTGCTTAGCATTATGGCCTCAAGGTGCATTCATTTTTCTAGGAACGGATCAAATTTATCCCTCTTTATGGCTGAGTAGTACTCTACCATGTGAGTATATTTTTTTTATCCATTCATTTGTTAATGAACATATAGGGCCTTTCCAAGATTTAGCTATTGTGAGTTGTGCTGCTATACACATGAGCATATATGTATCACTGTAATATGATGTCTTTAATTCTTTTGGAAGTTTACACAGAAGAGGTATAGCTGAGTCAAATGGAATTTTTATTTTTAGCTTTTTGAGGAATTTCCATACTAATTTCCAGAAAGGCTGTACTAGTAGTTTACATTCCTACCAACAGTGTAGAAGGATTCCTTTTACACCACAAGCTTGTCAGCATTTGTTTTTTGAGTTTGTGATGATAGCCATTCTCTCTGAACTAGTATGAAATCTCAGTGTCGTTTTAATTTGCATTTCTCTAATGGTCAGGGATGTTGAACTTTTTTTTTTTTGGTGCTGGGGATCAAACTCCGGACCTTGTGCTTGAGAGGCAGGTGGTGGAACCACTGAGCTAAATCCCTGGCCCCTGGAACATTTTTTTCATGTATTTATTGGCATCTGTACTTCCTTTGAGAAGCATCTATTCATTTTAATTGCCCTTTTTTGATCGGGCCTTTTATTTTGGGGGGAGTCCCATTTTTTTGAGTTCTTTATATATTCTAGATATTAGTCTTCTGTCTGAGGAGTAACTGGCAAAAATTTTCCCCTGTTCTGTAGAGTTCCGTCTTCACTCTTTGGTTGTTTCCTTTGTTGTGCAGAATCTTTTTATACTGATATAATCCCATTTGTGGATTCTTGGTGTTATTTCTTGTGCAACCGGGTTTCTGTTCAAAAAGTCCTTGCCTATGCTATATCTTTATGAATTTTATCTAACTTATCATCTAGTAGTTTTTGGGGGGTTTTTTTGGTACTAGGGATGGAACTCGGGACCTTGCGCTTCTGAGACAGGTGGCGGCACCACTGAGCTAAGTCCCTGGCCCATCATCTACAGTTTTAATGTTCCTGTTTTAATATCTAGGTCTTTGATCCACTTTCATTTTGTTTTAGTACAGGGTAAGAGATGAGTCTAGATTCATTTTTCTGCATGTGGATACCCATTTTCCAAGCACCATTTGTTAAAGAGGCTATCTTTCTGCCAGCATGTTTCTGGCCCCCTTGTCAAACAGAGAGGGCTCTCTGTTTCTACATCTGTTAATTATTAGAACTGGCAAAGGAGCATCACAGCTTCCTGGTAAAACACTCTTTCCAGTCTCGTATGCCTGAAACTGTTCTTAGTGTAGCACCAAGATTCATTCAGTGGGAAAGGAACATCTCACTGCGCTGGAGGCCCGACACTTGTACAGGATTTAAAACAGGCATAGTTAGTGGGGCAGAATAGGGCACACCTGTAACCCAGCTACTTAGTAGGGTCAAGCCAAAGGGTGGCAAGCTCAAGGCCAGCCTGGGCACTCAGCAAAACCCTGTCCCAAGGTAAAACAAAAAGGGCTGGGGTGGAGTTCGGTGGTACAGCACTGCCAGCATGTGCAAGGCTCTGTGTTCCATCTTCAAATTAAACAAAACAAAAAATCTGATACATTTCAAAACAGCATTCCCTTCAAGAACATAATCAGACATACCCTCAGAGTTTGGAGGACAAGCACTACAGTGTGGTTTATAATAAGAGTCAAAATAATAAATGTCCACCAAGGAGGGAAATGACAGACAAATGATCATGAATAACAATGCAAAAGATGAGTGGAACCCAAACGCACAGATGGCGAAGCGCTCACAAAAGCTGCTAGTGGAAACGCAGAGACTGTGACAGTAAGGGTCACATAACTGCACTCAAGCCATGACAGACTCAAACATACATTTTTAATGCGAGTGGAGTTTTGGGACGCTTTCTACTCTTTATGTAGTGATAAAGTCCTGTCAGAATTTATCAGCCAGGCACAGTGGCCTACATCTGCCTTCTCAGTAGTGAGGAAGCCTGAGGAAGGAGGATCTAAAGCTCAAGTCTCACCTCGGGCACACAGTAAGATCCTGTCTCAAAATTAAAATTTTTTTGTGGACTGGGAATGTAGCTCAGTGGCACAGCACCTGCCTGGCAGACGCAAGGCCTTCAGTAAAATTCCTGGTACAAAAAAAAAATTTTTTTTTAATTAAAAATTTTCAAAATGAGCTGGGGATGTAGCTCAGTGCAAAGGCCCTGAGTTCAAACCCTAACACCACAAAGACAAGACAATTTATTAATTTCAAAAAGCAAGATTTTTTAATTTGGGAGGAAAGTCAAACTTTAATAGTTTTATAAAACTCAAAAATTTATGTCTCCCCCCCGCTCCAGGCTAGGATTACCCAGGGCCTTACACATGCCAGGACAGCAATACGACTCTCAGCTACATCTCCACCCCTTTTCAAAAAATGTTTGAGACAGGGTCTTGCTAAATTGCCCAGGCTGGGCTCGAACCTGCAACCCTCCTGCCTCAGCCTTTGGAGTAGCTGAGATTACAAGCATGCGCCACCACACATTATCAGTGTCTAAAAATGTCGCTGGGGGCCGGGGATTTAGCTCAGTGGTTTTGCCACCTGCCATGCAGGCACAAGGACCCGAGTTTGATCCCCGGTACCAAAAACAAATTAAAAAAAATAAAAATGTCTCTGGGCCAGGTGTGGTGGTGCATACCTATAACCTCAGAACTTGGGAGCAGGAGGATCACTGAGTTTGAGGCCAATCTGGGCTACAGTGAGTTCAAGGTCAGTATCAACTACCCAGCAAGATCTGGTCTTAAAAAAAAACAAAAATTTTTATTTCTGATTCATATTTTAAATTTTTTACTTTTTGTGGTACTAGAGATTGCATATAGGGCCTCAGACATACCAGGCAAGCACACTATTACTGAGCTACATTCCCACCCCTTTTATTTTATATTTTATTTTATTTTGAGATAGGCACGGTCTCACCAAATTGCCCTTGCTTGGCCTTGAACCTATAGTCCTCCTGCCTCAACCTCTTGATTGGCTGAGATTATAGGTGTGCGCTACCCAGCCCAGACTTTGACCCATATGTGATTTAATTTGAATTCAGGGTCCATAGGCACCAAAGCAATACTCAGGATTCCATTATAGAAACCAGAAAATATACTTTGATATCTTGAGAAGCTACATATCACATTAGAGAAAGCGAGCTGCTGTTACTGCCCTGAAACACACAGCTATCGTCTTCCTAAGCCACAAGAGAAAACAGAAAGAAGTTCAGAAAGTGCTCACCTGGTATCTTCCAGTGTCACCTGACCAGATTTTTCATCCACTACAATTTTACAGTGATCTCCAGAGACCAGTTTATTGCTGGGGAATGAGAGGTCACAACCTAAAACAGGGAGGACAGGAAGACACTGGAAATGACTCAGGTTCTGTGAACTCCACTGCCTTTGCTTTACCAAAGCATGTGCCAAAGTGCCCACAAAGGAGACGTTTAAGTGTGAAGTGTTTAGCCCAGAGTAAAAGAGGAGGCCTGTGTCCTGAGTCTTCTTGAACCCCATTGCCTAGAAGATGACCCATCACGACCTCAACAGCTTCTTCAGGACAATTTGGTTGCTTTTTAACACAAAGTCTCACTATGTAGCCCAGGCTGGCCTCAAATTTGAAGTCCTCCTGCCTCAGTCTCCCAAGGGCTGGGTCTTCAGAACAGTTTGTTGCTTTTTTTCCCCCAGTGGTACTGGGAATTGACATCTTAACACTGAGCTACATTTCCACACTTTTGTACTTTTTTTTTTTTACTTTGAGACAAGGTCTCACCAAGTTGTTCAGCCTGGGCTTGAACTTGTAATCCCCCTGATTCAGCCTTCCAGAGTGCTGAGATTACAGACAGGCATCCCTGTATCCAACCCTTCGGCACAATTTTATGACATACATACATGAACAGCTGGTCTGATAAATATCAGGACTTAAAATAAAACTAAGGGGCTTAATTAACTCTTCAGTATTTTAACTTAATCCTTAACCTTTTTTTCTTTGAAACCTAAACTTTCAAAAATCATCACAAAATTGAAACAATGACAAAAACAGTCACAGAAAATCTGAGCAGATTATCATGGGTACATGTATAAGAAAACATAACAAAAGAGAAAAGCACTAAAGTGGAATAGTCAGATCTTAAATTATATGCAAGGGGAGAAGGGAAATTCTCAAATATATAATTGTTCTTTCTTAAATCAGAAGTACAAAAGCTTTTAGAAGACTACGTAATTACTAATCACTATAGCTTATAATAGCAGTCTATAGCTTTACATAGATACTGTAGGAATTTAAAACTGAAGAATTTGTTAAGGAGACAGTGACCAGTCAAATTTTCTTCTAAAAATGTTCTATGTGGAATCACAACCTTAACTTTCTTTGGCCTAAGCTTTTGTTTTCTTTTTGGTGGTGGTGGTGGTACTAGGGATTAAACCCAGAGCCTCAAGGAGGCTAGGCAAGTATTCTGCCACTGAGCTACATCCCCAGCCCTGGCCTGAGCCTTGCTCCATCACTGACCTAAGGGTCTATGTACAGAAGAATCAATATTATTTTGGTTTTCCTCCCAGTTTTATTGGAAGGCCAGGGGAAGAGCCAGGACTAAGTGTCCCTCTTGAACCCCCTGACCCGGGGAATCCCTCTAAAGGAGGGCAGGAGTCCAGAATCCTGCTAAATCAGAGGACCTTGTGGTGGGCAGGGTGAGGTAGTAGGGGTCCTAGCCCACAAGCAGGTTCTGGTAGGTGGCAATGTACTGCTCCAGCCACCACTTGATGTCTGTGACACCTAGTTCTGCAGCTTGGTGTCAGCACACTCGTCCACAGACTGGGCTTTCATGATGCTCATCAGTCCCTGTGCCAGCTAGGCTCCAAAGCAGGGCTCTGTCTCTGCCAATGTGCCTTTCTGGGTCAGCTGTGTTTTTTCATTAAGTTTATTGGTACATTTACCAATACAATACAGTTACATTCATCATTGGGAACTTGTACCTTTACATGATGTATCTTGGTTCTTATTTTCCCCCTTCCCTTGCCCTCCCTTCCAACCCTTCACCCCTCCCTATTTTCAAAGACTTTGTTTCCATTTTTTCATTTTCTCATATTTTTTTCCTTTCCCTTCTTTCCTTTCCCCTACTCCTCCCACCTTCCCTACCCCATTTGGACCTTTTCTTCCTATTTCTTTTTTTTTTTAATAAGAGATTTATTTCTCACATTTCTAGTTTCTATTTCACATTATCAATTATACATTTTGATCCTTATTTACACTTTTAGTTTCTCACACCAGGGAAACTCTTCGGTCTTTACACATGTGTGTGCTATTTATTTCACATAAGAGTATGGCCTCAATGTGCATCCATTTAGCTATAAATGTCTCTACTTTATTGTTCTTTATGGCTGAGTAGTACGCCATTTTATTTTTAAAAACACATCTTTTTTATTTTCTGGGACAGTTTTAATGCTGAGCTATAACTGTAGCTTCATCTCAAGACCCTGGAGGGTACAATACAACAGCTCTGTGACTCCAGACTTGCTCATCTGAAGCTATTCAATGTGGCCAGAAACCTCTTGGTTCAGCTCCTCAATCTAGCTAGTGAGCCAGTTTGGCATTCTTCCCATTCTAGCCATGACCTCATATTGGCTTCTCACACCACTCAGTCTTGGCGAGGTCAATCTCAAGAACAGACTCCACCTCCACAAGGACCTGGCCACCCACCCAGCCCTCAGGGCACTGATTTCTATTTGTGATTCTTGGCCCACAAACAGAAAACTCCTTCAATTTCCATCTCTTCAAGGCCTTCAATCTCCATCGTTCAGTTGATCCTGGACAGGGTAGGTGGTCCCGCACTTCAGGCAGGTCACTGATGTCAGCCTCCATGCCCAGAGGCAGGGCTTGCTCCATTCATCTCAAAATTGATTCAGAAGTTATCCATCTGTAGCCAGATCAGTGTTGTTGTCAACGTGCAGGTTAATCCTGGAGTTCTTCATAATGGCACGAAAAATATTGTCCCTTAGGTCCTTGATGGTACTGTGGTCACCAAAGAGCGCAAGCTCACTTCTGATACCAGCCTTGGACCTTTGCCTCCAGCTTACCACAGGTCTACTTCTGGACACACAGTGTCCAAATGGAAGGTCAGGTGGTTGCTGACCTTCTGCGTGGTGATATTCTATAGCCCCCAAAGGAGGAAGAGGACACGGACATATCACCACTCTCGCCAAGTCACCAAAGATGCTGGGTTCACAGCAGGGGTTCCCAGGCCCACAACATTTGGAGCCACCACACAGGCACCCAAATGATGAAGTGGACAACACCTGCCAATAGCCACAGAAGTCATGGCAAGATTCATTCAAGCAACACTGGTTTGAGGAGGAGCTGCTAATGGAAGTAGTCAGAAGAATCAATGCTATTAAGTCACCAGTTTTCTCCTGGACCGCTTCAAAGACTCAACACAGCTCCAACCAAAATCCCACAAGGCTTGTAGAAACCAACAAGCTGACCCTAAATTTCACAGGGAAAATTTTAGAATATCTGGCAAGATCGGGAGTGTTCAAAGTGGTATGGCCGTAGATGAAAATTTTAGAATATCCAAAGCAATTCTGAAAAAGAACCAACTTGGAAGGCTAATTACTTGGCTGACTTACTATCAAATGACAGTGATCAAGACCATGTGGCAAGGATGGCCAGTCATAGACAAATGTGAAATTTAAAGGGAACTTTCAATGCAGGGGCCAGGGATTTAGCTCAGTGGTTCCGCCGCCTGCCTCACAGGCGCAAAGTCCTGAGTTCGCTCCCTGGTACCAAAAAAAACAAAACAAAACAAAAAAACTTTCAATGCAAAACCAGAGAAAATATTAGCGATGCAGGGTCTGTCAAGGACCTCTTGGATAGGACACAAAAAGAATATTTGCGAAAGAAAAACAGTGATAAACTAACATTCAACAACAACAAAAAAAGTATCTGTTCTTCAAAAGACACTGCCCAAGAAGATGAAACAAACTACAGACTGGGTGGAAATGTTTGTGAAACACACATCTGCAAAAGGCTTTATATCCAGCTCTCTGCAAGCAGGAACCAGATTAGCCAGCTTGGACTTCCCAGACTCCAGAATTGTGAGAAATCAACTGGTACTGCTTAAACCACCTAGATTGTGGTATTTTCTTACAGTAGTAAGAACAGATTAATACAACAACCTTTGTTTTCCTGGTAACATCATTAATGTAGTCACTGACAGTATTTCTACTATGAAGCAGATTAACTCAATGTTTTACTCCTTGTTTTAACCTAAAATGTAATGTTTTAACAAGAAATAACATTCGTAACATGTTAAAACAGTGGCTAACATTAAATGCTAACGATAAACCAGGCTCCTCCTAAGTATGATCTCCTTAATCCCTCACAGCAACTCTATGAAGTCAATACAAAGACATAGAAAGGTATGTCCTTAGCCCAAAGCAACTTATGTGTTGTTGACAGGTTGGAAACCCGGGCAGTCTCTCTTCAGGGCCCCTATTCTCCACCAAACCTTTTAGTATATCAGTTAAAGACAACATGTTTTTTTCAAAAGTTTCTAATGATACATACTTTTCAAAACTATTAAAAATTTGAGACTGAAATCTAACACTGCTAAAAGGAGACAAACATTTTTCAAAATAGACTTACCTATATTGGACGATGTAAAACTAGCAACAGTTACAAAAATCTGTTTCTAGCTGGGCATGGTGGCACATGCCTATAATCCCAGCACTCATGATCTTGGGGCAAGGGTGGAGTTTGAGACCAATCTAGGCTACACAGCAAATTTGAGACCTCCCTTGCCTATACTAAGCCGTGAGATAGTATCTCAAACAAAAAAAGTGTTTAATTTCTACCTAACTGAAATTTCCAATATTCACTGTTACTTTTTTTTAATTTCACTCCACTACAGTAGGAGAAATTTTGTATTGTAATGAATATAAAATCCTGTTCTGGAGGATGTGGTGCAAAACTTTATAAAGTTGTAGAGAGGAATTTGTGATACAGGACAGACAGCCCACTTCGTGGGAAGAACCGGAAGGCCCTGTGCACCCCGCAGCCCACCGGGTGGGCTCCGCCCTCTTCGTCCTTGTCCTACCCGCACCTCGGGCACCCTCCATCCCTCCTCAGAGTCTATCACTGCCCCGCTCGATCCTCGACCCCATCCTTGGTCCCCTTGCCCGCTCCCCGCTCCCGTCCTCAGTGCCAGTCCCCGGCGACCTCCACGCACCTCTCCGGCGCCCGAGGGTCCATTCGCGCTTCCGCAGGAGGACGTGCGGTTCGCCCTGCTCCGCGCCCAGGCGAAGAAGCCGGCCCCAGGGCTGCGGAAGCTGAGGCTGCTCGTCTTCCCCGGGCAGTTCCATTGGACTCACATCTATGAGACACTGAAGCGCCGCTAAGGAGGACGAGAC
Organism: Heterocephalus glaber; assembly: GCF_053883595.1. NCBI lineage: Eukaryota > Metazoa > Chordata > Mammalia > Rodentia > Bathyergidae > Heterocephalus > Heterocephalus glaber. The sequence goes on from NW_028258412.1 coordinate 27,927,325, forward strand.
ACTGAAGCGCCGCTAAGGAGGACGAGCCACCCCAAGCAAGGACAGGCTTCTATGGCCGCCTCCCCCCGCCTCCGCGCCGCTTGCCCCACGTCCCACGGCTCCGCCCTCCGCCCTCCGCCCTCCGCCCTCCGCCCTCCGCCCTCCGCCCTCCGCCTGCCGCTCACCCCACGCCGGGCGCCAACCCCGGAACCGGCAGCTCTGCTGGGGCTGCTGTCAACAGACATCGCAGTCCCTCAGCTGATCCTCGGGCGGGGCTGTGCGGCGCGCCCTGCGATTGGCTGGCAGTAGGCCCACCGAGAGCAATGGCTAGAGCGGCAGCTGCGGAGGCCCTCGAGAGTGGGCGGTTGGGGCTAGTGGAGGCTGCGCAGAAGAGGGGCTGTGAGCACATTCGCCATCTTCGACACTGGCATGGACGACTTAATCGCCCCTGGATCACTGAAGTAGCTGCACTGGACGCCATGTCGCGTTGGGGCAAAAAGGACGGATAACTTCTGGATTGGACGTCCAAACAAGTTCTTATAGTCTCGCCTAAAGTAAGGTGCCCTTTAGACAGAGAAGCAACGGTACGCTTTCCCTGTAGTAAGGGAAATGTGAATGGAAAGTATGTTCATATACCATTTTTACACTTGGGTTACAAAGATAGGGAAATCTGAGCGCACGAGCTCTCTTCAATGAGTGTATCTTCCGTGACCGTGGTCGTGTAAACCTGGATCACTCTTGGAGGGCAGCCTTGCGGTATCTTTCCATCGAAAGTGGAAAAAATATCCTTCCTTTGACAGCAGTCCTATTATAGACAGCTAAGTTAGATAGAAATATTGCAGGCAGATAGGGCTAGGCCCTTCAGAGAGGACAAAGGCGAAATTATCACAACTGTGGCCAGAGACACATCTGCTGGAGATCAGGCCCCAAGAAAAAGACGAGATGACCACACCTGTATACTTCCTCAAAGGATAAACAGTGGGCCTAATGAAATCTATATAGATATCAGTCACTTGTTTCTCAATTGGATCACTATTACCTAAGTGACTATACTTATAACCTTATTGGTTGATCAGAGCTGTAGTAGGTTTTGCTCTGTACAACTCCTCTGTAAAGTAGGGTACCTGGCTACCTATTCAGGACCACTCCTGCTTCTCAGGAGCTAGCCTATCATTATTTTCCTACTCTTTATCTCCGTTGTTCCTAGAATTCATTCTTGAATTTTTAGAGAACACAAGCTCAGCGTATCAGACAATAGGTTGGGAGAAATAACATTTTCATACTTCGTCCCCTGTATCACATACTGTATCAGCCCCACCTCTTGGAGTATCAGATTTCCTATGTGTAATATGAAGGATGCTCAAGGATGCATACCGCCCCCCCCCCCCAAACCCCGACATTAGCAAAAAAATGACCAGGATGAGAAACTGGACACAGTAAGGCTCATCAGTGCCATGGAATTTCAGGAAGCTCAGAGAACAAAGCCATGTCTGGACTATCGGAGCACTCCAAAATAAGGTACGGCAAGTTCAGAGCAAGCATCCAAATTGGTTAAAAAGGATGTATGCATATATAAACATACTTGGAATACTGGTGTTGTACTGGCCACTCATGTCTGCACGTTCAGTCCGTTTGCTCCTGATGACCAAAACAAAGACTATTTGTTTTGGAGAAAAGGAAAAAGGCTTTATTCAAAGCCAGATCCAGGGAGATGGAGAAGCCTCATTTGCCTCTAATCACCATCGCATGGTGTACAAATGTGCAGGGGTCTTTTATGGCAAGGAGGTCTTTTATTAAGCAGAGAGGGAATACAAGGAGGCAACAGACTCCTAGGTTTGCTTCATCCTTCCTTCCTGCTCTTTTTCTCCCCTACCCTGTGGAAAAGAAACACCACCTCCTGGGGCCTGCCTCCACATACATTGCCCACTCACCTGGACTGAGGAGAGCAAGGAGTGGTGGTTATGCCCCCAGCATGAGGAAGTTAGAAGAAATAGCTTATCTCCAGAGGAAAAGCTGAAACTCCTTTCCTATCTTCTCTTCTTTCTCAAAGCTTATGCCTGTAAATCTGTACTGTCACTTCAGGTTTAATTCCCATTATCACTGCAACAAGTTCCCACAAGCGTCCTGTATCAAAGGGAGCGAAGAGACTCTCTTTCACATATACAGCTGTGCATGCTTGGGCTGGGGATTTAGCTCAGTGGTTTCGCCACCTGCTGCGCAAGCGCAAGGACCGAAGTTCAATCCTCAGTACCAAAAAAAAAAAAAAGGAAGGTGATACTGCTGTGCATCCATTAAAGACAAGGATGTAAGAGGTGCATCACTAGGCAATTTCACTGTGTGATTATCACAGAGCTTGGGCGATACTTGGATGAACCTGGGTGTTGGAGCTTAACTATGGTACACACCTAGGCCATATGCTATAGACCTGTGGTGGCAAACCTATGGCACACAAACAGCCACAGTGGGCTGTTTGTTATCATTGAAAGCTCTAAAAAGGTTTGCCATCACTGCTATAGACTATTGCTGCTCAGGTACAAACAGCATTTGCTGTATTGAATATTGTGGACAAATGTAACACAATGATACATAATTCTGCATTCTAAAAGGCCCTGGGAGCAGGGGCTTTAAACTAAGTTACATCCTCAGACTATACATATATATTTTTGAGACAGGGTCTCACTAAGGGTTAGTTAAGTTGCCCACACTGATCTTGAACTCAACAATCCTCCTGCCCCACTGGGATTACAGGAGTGTGCTACCATGCTCAGCTGATTCATTGAACTAATGTTTTATGTTTGTCCCTCCAATATTTGTTTTGGTTTCACCTTTCTTCATTTCCTTTAAATCATTTTATCCTTTGGGCTCATGACTGCATCTCTTTGTGCAACATTTTACTTTAAAAATTGAGGAAAGGAGGCCAGAGATGTAGCTCAGTGGTGCCTCGCTTGCTTGGCGAGCACAAGGTCCTGAGTTAGATTCCCTGTACTGAAAAAAAAAATTGAAAAAAGGGGAAAACTGGAGATTTTTTTCTAGTTTCTAGTAGAAATTGTATTTTAGAATTACCAAATTGTACCAGCTGAGGGAAGACTCTTTACAGAAGAATGCCAACTACTAAATATAGAAGAAATTATAGACTGAGAAAAGTAGCCAATATTCTATGCCATGAAACTATTCATTTATACACATACACAAATATGTGTTAAAACCATTAGGTAGGCCAGGGATTTAGATCAGTGGTTCCAGTGCCTGCCTCACAACCTCAAGGTCCCGACTTCAATCCCAAGTACCAAAAAAACCCCCAAAAACCATTAGGTAAAAGGCTTGAGGGGAACTGGATATTTAGTAAATGCTGTATTACCAACTCATAGGTTACTTCCTGATTTTAAGAACAAAAACCCAAATTTATTAAGGTGGATTTTTAACCTGACACCTCTGATCAATCTTAACCTACCCAAAATTTGTTCTAATAGAAATTTTGTGGGCCAGGGCTTTAGCCGAGTGGTGCTGCCACTGGAGTTCAGTCTCCAGCACGAGGGGGGGGGGAGGGGGGGAGAGAGGGAGAGAGGGAGAGAGAGAGAGAGAGAGAGCGAAGAAAAAGAAAGGAAAGAAGAAAAAAAGAAAGGAAAGAAAGAAAGTAAGTTCATCAATGCAGTCTGATATGAAGTTCATGTCATCTTGTAGGGAGTATTCTAGCAGAAAAAGAGAAAAGTTTATATTCCCTGATTTCACCATGAGGAAACATCAGACAATCCTGAATGAGGGTCACTCTGTCAAAAGGCAGGAGTGAGGAAGAATCCTCAGGAGTGTCCACATCAAAGAACACACCACTATGCCCATGTGTAAGACTGTGGGACTCAAAAAGACACAACATCTAAGTGCAGTACATACTCTTAGATTGAACACAGTGCTAGAGGGGAAACTCTTTTAAGGAAGGACATTATAAACATTACACACACCTTGCTTGTAATTCTCAAGAACTACTATACACACTCTCTCTCATTTGTCACCACACAAATAAAGCAAGTGAGGGTGAGCTTTTTCCAGTAGATAAATCAGGTAAAGAATATTCAGGTGTTCTATATGCTTGCTTGTTTTCTTTCTTTTTCCTTGTCTCTCTTCCTCTTTCTTTTCTTTTCTTCTGGGTCTTAGGGCTGATCCCCAGTCCTATTTTTATTTTTTGTTTTGAGATAGGGTCTTCCTAAGTCACTACATTGACAGACACCTCAACTGGCTCTGTATCTTGGTTATTGTGAACTGCACTGCCAGAAACATGGGTGTGCAAGTATCTCTATAGTATGTTGCACTGTTGTTCTTAATATATTTCTGGATTTTTGTTTGCTTTTCAGGGACAAGGTCTCACTATGTAGTTCAGGATGACCTTGGACTTGCAGTGATCTTCCTGCCTCAACCTCCCAAGTGCTTGGATTACAAGCATCCGCCACTATGCCTGGCTATATTCCTGGACTGCATTCACTAGAATTTTGGATTTTTTTTTCAGTACACAAAGTGACTTTGGTCTCTGTATTTTCTGAAAAAGGAACTATTTGATCTAAATTTTCAAATGGTGCTCAGTTCTGCAGCACAAATACTAAAATTGGAATGATAGAGAGAAGATTAGCATTGGCCCTGCTTGAGGATGACATGTAAATTTGTGAAGTGTTCTGTATTTTTATTTTTTCATAAAATAAAACAGAAGAAAAAAATGTTATATAAATGTAAAATAAATTTTCAAATGTATCAGCCTATATGTTTTGTTTGGTTTGTGTATTTTGTTGGGGTTTCTTGTCGTTTTTGTTTTTTTTCAGTACTGGGGATTGAAACAAGGTGCTTCACACTGAACTACATCCCTTTTGGATTTTTGAGGCAGTGTCTTACTAAATTGCTGGGCACAAACTTGCAGTCATTTTGCCTCCGCCTCCAGAGTGCTGATTATGGGCATTTGTCACCACATCCAGGTTTTATTTTGTGACAGTTTTGCTAAGTGACTAAGTTGCCCAGGTTGGGGTTGAACGTGTGATCCTACTGCGTCAGTCTCTCAGAGATTACAGGCATACACTACCACACCTGGATAGCCTGTTAGTCTCTATTAATTTTTTAAAACTTTCTCATTAGTTTTTCTCAATTAATTTTTGAGAGGTTCTTCATGTGATATGCCTTTTCAAATAGTGTTAATAATTTTGACCATCTCTATTATATGTTTGCTTTCTGTATCACTAATTTCTCTTCTACTCTGTGCATCTGACTAATTTTAAGGACCTTCTGAAATGTTCCAAAGCAGTGCGGGCAGAACCCTGTGTCCACTGCCAGTGGTTTCAGCCTCTCCTTGGCCACCACTGCCCACCATCCTTTTCCAGGAGCTGGACACAGCACTATAGTACCACACCTGTTGGGAGGGTGGGACCCACCTGTTAGCACAGACCTCCAACTTTGGTTAAACCCACACTTTGGCTCTTGCTGCTCCTTTTATAGTATGTTTATTACAGATTGGGAAACTGGAACCCAAAAAGCTTAAATAATTTCTAAAACACTGTAAAGCAGTAAAGTGACTAACAATGCAAATGAAGTATGCTTTCTTCTGATTTTTGCAGACCCTCAATCTTCCTGGCTTAATCTATGAGCAGATTTTTAGTTAACTGAAAAAACTTGGTTGTTTTGTGAAGGGGGGAGTGCAATGTAATAACTGTAAGGGAAAAAGTGGTTGGTTCCTAGAGGAGTGTACTTGGGCTCAACCCAATCTCTGCCATCTGGAACTGGGACTTTCATGGGTGCTGAATTCTGAGCGATGAACGAGGCATCAAATGGGTGAAATGTCAGCACCACTGTAGAGCTAACCTACCATAACCATCCCTGCACCCAAAGAAAGGTACCACTTCATTAACAAATGTCAGGGATGCTGACTTCTTGTTCTTTGCACTGCAAAACTCTCCCAATGCATGCAATTTAATACTTGCACTCCAGCATCAGTCAACCCAGGGACCTGACTGCACCTGTTCATGTGGCAAAGGCATTGTGACAGGAAAGGAATCCCAGGCACAGTGCTGGTGTGGAAACATGGAGCCCAGTTCTGGCATTGTGCCTCACTTCTTGCCATCTTTGGCAAGAAAGCCTGTCAACACAGGGATTTGCATCAGTTGGTGTCTGGAATTTCCATCCCTGTGACTCTTGAGACCCTGCTTTGCAGACAAGATGGATGTGCTGACCCTTCTTCTGCACTGCCTTATCGATTTCTTGGAAGTTATGCTCCCAGTACCTCTAACTTACTGGTGTACTACATGTTTACACCTCAAAGGTCCAGGGGAGTCCTTAGGTTTACCCATGCTCTCTCTGTAGACCCCAGCCTGGTGAGCTAGGGGTAGACCACAGCACTGACTTATAACTACAACCGAGCCACAAAGTGCTCCCTCTATGGTTTAGGTGTACCTAGATTACAGCACCCTGGACATGAGTGAAACATAGTTTAGGATATCTAGTCGGGATGAATGCCAGAATTCATCTGCAAATTGTTTCCAATGACCACACATATCCATCCATGAAAGAGTTTACTCAGTGAACACGTAGGAACAGAGATATTCCTCTAACACAGCACAGACGCATGTGTCTACAGCTTACATATGCGCCTCACAGAATGTTCACGTCCAGACAGCTATCTCCCCACCCTTTTATGTGGAGCAGAGCCAGTCCTAGATCTCAGATTTCATAGTCTGATACATCCTCCCTCAGGTAAACACTATTCAGAGCCAGACACCATGCACATTGTTTACTCACACCCTTGCTGAGGTGGCTCATGCCACTGTGATTTGGGGATGAACCTTCAGTACCATGTGGGTGGCTGCAGTGGGGACACCAGTTGTTTATTTTTAATTTTTTTTTTTTTGGTACTGGGGATTGAACTCAGGATCTTGCATTTTCGAGGCAGGTGCAGCACCACTGAGCAACATCCATGTCCCCAATTATTTATTTATTTATTTTTTGGTGGGAGGACCAGGGATCGAACTTGGGACTTTGCGCTTGCAAGGCAGGCGCCAGAACCATTGAGCTAAATCCCCGGCCCATCTTTTTCTTTTTGAGCCAAAGTTTTTCATTGTTGCCTAGGCTGGTCTTACTTTCCTGAGCTTAAGCAATCCTGCCTCAGTCCCCTGAGCAATGGGACTATAAGCTTATGCCCCTGTGCCTGGCTAAGGTCATTGTTCAATGTTCCTCTCACAAAATGACTAAAAATTAACACTCAAAAGTTAACGTAGGGCCAGGGATTTAGCTCAGTGGTTTCACCACCTGCTGCACAAGCACAAGGACCCGAGTTTGATCCCCACTACCAAAATAAAAAAAAAGTTAATGTATCTAATTTGCTACCATGACACCCTTTATTGTGAATCTGAGCTTGATTTGTGTTTGAAACATATTTATTTTTGGTGCTAGAGATTGAACCCAAGGCCTCACACATACTTAGTATACGCTATAACTGAGCTACACCTCCAGCCCTAAACATATGAAAATGATAGGACTGTTTTAAATGAGAACTTCAAGTTATAAATGTCCCTTTACTTCCATTTCTCTTTCTATTCATCTTGCCAGTGAATGCAGCTACAGTAACATTTCTTTGCTGGGCACCTTAGATGATTCAGGTGTTGTTAAAAAAATTTGGTGTTCCCTAGTTTACTTTTAGCCTTCTGAAATTAATAGTCTCAAGGACAAGATGTTAAGAATACCTGGATAAAATAAGTAATAATCTCCCTGGAACAAAAAAAAAAAGTAATAATCATACGAAAAAACCCTACAGGGCTGGGGATTTAGTTCAGTGGTTCCGTTGCCCGCTACGCAAGCACAAAGACCCAAATTCAATCCCTGGTACCAAAAAAAAAAACCCTACAAAGAAAAAGATCCCATAAATAATTGTTAGAGAGCCTCAAAACAAATCTACTTATGAAGGCATACAAGATCTGGGAATGGGGTATGGTAACAGGTACAAACCTATGGAGGAAAGCATACTTCAAATCAAACTTAGTTGAATTTCTTTCGGTTCCACTTGCCATGAGAAGTTACATTGCCTGCTCAGTGTTGCGGAGTTATCATGAGAGATAAAATTGACAAGGATAGCATGAGGGAGAAGGGCCTGTCCCTTCAGTGTATTGCAACTGAAGGGGGTATAGAAGAATTCTGACAGTAGAAACCATCATATGGGCTGGGTGTGGTGGTACACATCTGTAATCCCAGCACTTAGAGGAGACTGAGGCAGGAGGATAGCTCTGAGTTAGAGGCCAGCCTGGGCTAGTGAGTTCAAGGCTGGCCTAACCTACATAGTGAGACTTTGTCTCAAAAAAACAAATAACTCCCACCATATATAGACTATCTTAGTACTATCACAAAAAAACCATTAAAGGTACCTTAACAATGCTATGTTCTAATTATGCCCACTCTCAAAATATTCTTCCCTCCCTCCCTTTCCTTCTCTCCTCTCTTCTCTTCCCTCCTCCTCTTCCTCTTTCCCTCCCTGTTTTTCATGCTGTGTATTGATCTCAGTGCTTTCACACTAAGTAATATCCCCAACCCTTTTTAAATGCGTTTTGTTTTGGGTCAGGGTCTCACTAAGTAGCCCAGGATGGGCCTGAACTTACAATCCTCTTTCCTCAGGCCCCCAGAGTGCTAAGATTACAGACATGTGCCACTACATCTGGCTTCAAAATATTTCCTTCATTCAATACCAAATTCCTTAAGGACTGGACCAGAGTGACACACAAGTTCATTAACAAAGATTACAGAGTGGCACCTGCCATAATTGTCCAAAGAGAAAACCTGCACAAACCCAATGGGAAGAAAAAAACTATTGTGCAGATGAGTAACAGTAATTTCTCTGTAAATGAAGTTTCATGCCAGTGAGAGGGAATGAGAGGCAAAAGGAAGGTGAACTAATTTGTGTGTGTATCTGGCACTGGGGACTGCACCCAGGGTCTTTGCATTGAGCTACATCTCCAACCCTTTTCTGTTTTGAGACAGGGTCTTGCTAAGTTGATAAATTACCTAGGTGAGCTTGAATTTGTGATTCTCCTGCCTCAGCCTCCCAGAGTGCTGGAGTACAGGCAGGAGCCCACCCAGTAGGAAGGAGATACTTATCAGATGATATGATATGGTGCCATCCATACTGGGCCCCTTAGGAAACTAGCTTAACGTTATTGCTTCATGGGATGATAAGTGAAGCCAGTCTGATTTAATTTCAGGAAAAACAGCTTTGCTTTTGCAGAGTTTGTGATGGGAAATGTGGTGTGAAGTCTCTGGAATGATTTTGTGTGTTCATTTTGTGATACTGAGAATTGAGCCCAAGAAGCATTAAGGTATATCTGTAGACATTTAAAAAAATTGAGACAGGGTCATGTTAAGTTGCCCATCCTGGACTTGAACCTGAGTCCATGCTGAGTCCTGCCTCAGCCTCCTGAGTAGCTAGGATTACAGAGGCAGGAGTGTGCCACTACGAGGGGATAGAGTAGGTTTCATCTCCAGCTCATTATCTACACTATTCTAAGAAGACCCTTTGGAGAGTGTTGCCTGTTGCCCATGTGTTGTTTCCACTCCAGTTCATGGGAACCTGAAATATTCCCAACCCTTCCTGAGTCCCAGGAGTTTTCAGCCTAGTGCTTTCCAGGGCTGTCTTTCCTAATCTCAAGAAGTTTTCTTTCACAGATGTTCAAATATTGACCAAGCCTAAGTATTCACAGGGACTCTCCGCAGATTTCTGAAGCCCCATCCCTCCAAAGCCTCCTTCTCTACGGCACCTTTCCCTGTAAATTCTAGTTCCTGTGGCCTCCCGAAATGCCACTCCTGTTTCTTCAATTCACCAATCCCGTCTCTGAACAGCAACTTGAAAACCGTCACCAAGAAGCAGGCAGGTGACTATAGGGTTCACTCAATTTATCTACATTATGCCAGGGACCAGAAACCTGTGCTTTGTGTCCAAAAACTATCATTAGTGAAGATGTGGAATTAACCTAGGTATCCACTGATGCATGAACGAACAAAGAAAATTGTAAACACTGAGATATTATTCAGCCATAAAAAAATGTAATGGTGACAAAATCCTGTAATCCTAGCACTCTGGGGAGGCTGAAGCAGGAATATCACAAGTTCAAGCTCAGGCTAGGCAATTTAGCAACTTGGAGAGACCCTATGTCAAAGTAAAAATTAAAAAGAACTGAGGATTTATCTTTGTGGAAAAGCCCTGGTTTTCAGTATCTCTCTCTCTCACACACACACACACACACACACACACACAAGGCATTTGTACCAACATGTGTGGAGCTGGGGAATTCTTGGGAAGTGAGGGGTCAGGCAGGGAAACCCAAGTACTTCCACATGGAATTTAAACTTGATCTCAAAGGAATATAAAATAGTGGTCCCCAGAGCCATGGAACAGTATGGATCAAGACAGATGCAGAGGGGATGGATAGCAAGTCAGGGTTACAGCTAGATGGGAGGAATAAGTTCTAATGTTCCAAAGCACAGCAGGACTATTGTGTTTAGCATCAATTAGCTGCACATTTCTGAGTACATAACGAAGTGGGTTTTATTCATCACTAATGCAAGGAAACAGTAAATGTCTGAGGTGATTGCAGCACCACTTACCCTGATCTAGCATCAGCATTTGTATACACATATCAAAATGCCACTTTCTCCCACAAATATTTACAATTATGATGTCAATTAAAAACATAAATAAAAAGAAAGAATTTCACATATATTTTAGTTTCTAGATGTTTAAGGCAAGAGAGTTAATCTGACCCATGTTATTCCACTACAGCAGAAGCAAAAGTCTTCACCCTTAATACACCTGTGACAAAATCAACTACTTTTTCTAATAATTCATATACAGTAAACACAACCTCCTTACAATATTATTTCAACAGAATTATGCTTATCCTTCTCTTCAAATGATCAGAATACCTCTCAGTATTAAGTCTCTGAGATGTAATGTTCAGTGTTTCTTTCTGTAAGCATTCTCTAGAGTTCAGTGAGTTGCCATTACCTGATACCCTTGATTCACTTGGTACAACAGCTTTTCCTCATGTTCAGGTGTTCTAAATGATGAATACCTGGACTTCAGACTCAAAGCTTCTATATTACTGTATTGCCAGCACTGTAATACTGGTAACATTTCACTGGGAGGAGTCATCCAACTAGCAATGAGCTGTATCTTCTGGAAGAAGGGTTTTCCACTGTCTACTTTTACATCATTCTACTTTCTGAATTATATAGTGACTCTTGACTCTGTATTAATGGTTTTCCAGTAGTCACGGTCTCCTCAGGGGTGTCTCTTACATACGCCCTCAGAAGTGTCTGTGTGCCATCAGAGAGCAGCTTTCCACAATCACTGCACTCATGTGACTTCTATATCACATGACTCCTCTGATGTAGGATGAGCTGTGACTTCCTGTGGAAGGTGGTGCCACACTCACTACATCCATAGTATTTATTTTCTGTATGAATTCTTTGATGCCTCATAAGGTGTGACTTTCTAGTGAAAGATTTCCCACATTCACTGCACTTGTAAGGCCTCTCTCCTGTATGAATTCTCTGATGAATGATAAGCTGTGCCTTCTCATAGAAAGCTTTGGCACAATCACTGCAACCATAAATTTTCTCTCCAGTGTGACCTCTCTGATGCTTAATGAGTTGCACCTTCTGAACAAAGGCTTTCCCACACTCACTGCATTTGTAGGGCTTCTCCCCTGTGTGAATTCTCTGATGCCTCAGGAGTTGTGGTTTCCAGGCAAAAGCTTTCCTGCATTCACTACATTCAAAGGGCTTTTCCCCAGTATGAGTCCTCTGGTGATGAATGAGACTTGACTTCTCACTGAAGGTTTTCCTGCACTCAGTGCATTCATAGGGCTTTTCACCTGTGTGTGTTCTCTGGTGTGAGATCAGGCTTGACTTCTGGGTGAAGGCTTTCCCACATTCACTGCATTCATAAGGCTTCTCCCCAGTGTGAGTTCTCTGATGTGTGAGGAGCTGTGACTTCCCAAAGAAGGTTTTCCCACATTCAACACACCCATAGGGTTTTTCTCCTAAGTGAAGTTTTTGATGTCTTATTAGCTCTGACTTCTTGAAGAAGGCTTCTTCACAATCGCTGCATTGGTGATTCTTCTCCCCGGTGTGGGTTATCTGATGCTTGACAAGCTGTGGCTTTCTGATGAAGGCTTCACCACATTCACTGCACTCATAGGGTTTTTCTCCTGTGTGAATCCTCTGATGCCGAATGAGGAGTGAATTCCTGCTGAAGGCTTTTTTACACTCACTGCATGCATAGGGTTTCTTCCCTGTATGAGACCTGTGATGAGTAATCAGCTGTGACTTCCAAAAGAAAGCCTTTCCACAATCACCACATTTATAGGGCTTCTCGCCTGTATGCTTTCTTTGATGTGTGATGAGCTTCAACTTCTGGGAGAAAGCTTTTCCACAGTCACTGCAGCCATGGGGTTTCTCTACCGTGTGAATGACCTGATGTCTTTTAAGCTGTGACTTCCTGCTAAAGGCTTTCCCACACTCACTGCATGCATAGGGCCTCTCTCCAGTATGAGTTCTCTGATGCAGAACAAGCAATGATTTCCGGCTGAAAGCCTTAGGACATTCTCCACACCCATAGGGTTTTTCTCCTGAGTGAGTCCTGTGGTGAAGAGTAAGCAAGGACTTCTGTGAGAAGGTTCTCCCACATTCACTGCACCGGTAGGGCTTCTCTCTTGTGTGAGTTCTCTGATGCAGAGCAAGCTGTGACTTTTTCGTAAAAACTTTGCCACACTCCATGCATAAATAGATTCCTGTATGTGTTACGTGATTTGGAATGAGCCATGATTCTTTCATGCTGGTTTTTCTAAATTTGTTGCAACCATAGTATTTTATTTCACCAAACATATTGCCAGGTTTTATGTAAAAAAATAATTTTTTACAGAGGTCATCAAATTTTTTTCTGCCACAGTTATTTTTCAGAGTAAGAAAATCGAAAGGGTGTTTCAAACTTTTTTCACCTGAGGCACATTCATGATGTCTTATTCCTAAATGAACAAAGTTCAAGCTTGAATTAAATATTTTCCCCAAAACATCATATCCATGCCCTCTCTCCATACTTTTGTCTTGATTATCCTGATGCCATATTTTGGAATTATTGTCTAGCCAGACTTCTAAAGAGGAAAAAAAGCGAACCACATGAGTATGAATTAAGTTTCTGAAATGCAGCCAAGCATCGTGGGGGTGGAGAGATCCTTCAAATAATATCTACTTATGGGCCATTGAAAATGTTAACAGAAATTAATTATAAATACATGTATTTATCTGTAATTTTCTTCTATATTTCCAGAACTTTATTAGCTTCAGAAGATTAATAATAGGTGAGTACCAACCATCAGAGCCTCACAGGTAAGTACCCAGCCATCAGTCCCTGTCAGGTAGGTACTCAACCATCAGAACCTCCCAGTTAAGTACACAAACATCAGAGAGCCTCACAGGTAAGCAAGGACCCAACCTTCAGAGCTTAACAATCAGTGAAATGTGAGGTTAACAAGTACACAGAAGAGTAATAGTAGTACACCCTGTTGAAAGGAACAAAAGAAAAATGACTAGATATGACGCACGGTAAATATGAGATATCACCTTACACCTGAAAGATAAAAAAAATCAATATCTTGACTACTGTTATATTTAAAAAACATTCTCATTCAAGATTATAACTGACTCATTGACATCATTAACTTCAGTATCACTACAGGTACTTCGTGGAATTATTCAAGAATTAACCAGGGCTTGACCAAAAAAAAAAAAAAAAAAGTTAACCAGGACTTGGGCTGGGGATTTAACTCAGTGGCATTGCTCCTGCCTCACAAGTGCAAGGTCCTGAGTTAAATCCCCAGTACCAAAACAAAACAAAACAAAAAAAAATAGAGTTAACCAAGGCTCAACTTTAATACTTTTATCTAGGGATATCATCCCTTTTTAGTTGGATCTATAGTTTAATCTATATACCTTAAATCTAAATATACTGTTATCAATAGAAATTATTTCTTTGAATTAATTCTATTCTTTGAATAGAAATTATTCTTCGAATAACATTCAATAGATCTTACACACCATGTAAGTACAATTGTTTATGACTTCCAGAAGAGTCATTTATTATATAATTTCATAGTAAACTTTTAAAAGGTTTGTTTTTACTTTTTGAGGACATTATTTACTAGCAATTGTGAGATAATATTCCCAGGAGGTACTCCACAAGATGAAAGATTTGGCAAGGTCTCAAATATAAAGCAACTATTCCTTTTCTGAAAGATAACTTGTGGGTTGAGTGTCTACTGGGGATAGAGCCCAGGGCCTTTGCACTGAGCTACACCCTCATCTTTTTTTATTTTGAGAAAGAGTTTGACTAAATCACTAAAAGTTGTCCAGGCTAGGTTTAAACATGTAATTCTCCTGCCTCAGCCTTCTAGAGTGCCTGGATTCTGTGCACGTACCAGCACACCTGGCTTCTAGGAGAGAATTTTTTTTTTTTTTGAGTGGAGAAGGGAATCTATCTAATCCTTAAACAAAAGACTTTCAAGGGCCAGGGATGTAACTCAGTGGGGCCATGCCTGCCCAGCAAGTGCAAGGTCATGAGTTTGATTACCGGTACCAAAAAAATAAAAGAATTCAAATGAAGAAGCAACTTGAACCTGCCTCACCTCATGGCTTTGCTGTATAAAACACCTTTGAGAAGTGGTGTGTGTGTGTGGGCAACCCACTTTCCAGTCCTTCTCTGTATCTCTTAGACAGAAGCTTTCTTTCTCTCAATGAATTTTTCCTACTCTTAAAAAAAAAACAAAAAGGGGCCGGGGATTTAGCTCAGTGGTTCCGCCGCCTGTTTTGCAAGCGCAAGGACCACAGTTCGATCCCCAGTACCAAAAAAAAAAAAAGGAAAAGAAAAAAAGAAGAAGCAACTTGAGCTGCTGATGTGGAACACAATGAAAGGGGGCTGTGTTTTGTGCATGAGTGAATAAAGATGACATAATTCATGGAAATGAAAGACAATGGAAAGAAGGTTGGAGATCAAAAGCAAGAATCATAAGGGCCAGGGAATTAGCTCAGTGGTTCCACCGCCTGCCTCGCAAGTGCAAGTACCCGATCCCATGGACCAAAAAAAGAGCAAGAATCACAGACATATGAGGTGTGAAATCCACTCAAAGAGTATATAGCAAGCTGTTTAAAAGTGTGAGAGGACAGAAAAACAACAGTTTTAAATTAAAATCAAGAGGGCTGGGGATTTAGCTCAGTGGTTCCACTGTCTGCCTTGCAAGCACAAGTTCCTGAGTTTGAACCCTGGTACCAAAAAAAAAAAAAAAAATCAATAAATTAAAATCAAGAACTAAAATTTAAAAATATAGTCAGGTGTGGTGACACACAGCTGTAATGCTAGCAGTGTGGGCGGCTGAGGCAGGATGATCACAAGTTCAAGCCTAGTCTGGGTAACTTAGCAAGACTCTGTCTCAAAATAAAAAATTAAAGAGTTCAGGATGTAGCTCAGTGAGACCACCCTGGGTTCAATTCTCAGTACTGTCCCCTTCCCCCCCCAACCCTAAAATAAACCTATACATACATATATATGTAATTTTTTTCAAATTAGTGAATTAACTGATACCAGACAATAAAGCAGCTCATCTATAGATTTAAAGATTTAGATATTCAACTGTGTCAGAAAATCTTAAAGGGAAAGAAAATCTTGGAATTTTTTAGGGGGTGATGAGACAAGGTCTCACTATGTAGTTCAGGCTGACCCTTAAACTCACTATGTAGCCCAAGCTGGCCTCAAACTAATGGCTATCCTCCAGTCTCAGTGCTTGGATTATAGGCATGCACCTCCTATCATTTTGGAAAACAGGTGGACCATTGTAAGTGCTATGTATAGGAGAGCACATATACTTAACACTGTTTCTGCCACACACTGGCCCCTAACTCTTATTTCATCCTATTTTCCCAAAATTATATTTCTATTTCTAGTCCAGCTTCCAATATTAGTCTCTACACAGCAGCCACTAATCTACAAAATAGAATCAGATCTTTTCATGGCTCTACTTGAAAACTCTGATAAATTCAAAGTTTCATCATAGCATGCAAGCTCTCATACAACCTGGTTTCTTCCAAGCTCTTCAATTTTATCTCATAAGACAATCTCATAATCATGCTCTCCCTAATTTAATCACAAAGTCATTTTTTGCCTTAGGATATCTGCATTCACTGATCCTTCTATTTGACATGCTCTCCCCAGTTTTCAGTATGCCTGGCCCTTCAAATCTAAACATCTTTTTTTTTTTTTGAGACAGGATCATGCTATGTATTTCAGGCTGGCCTTGACCTCATTGTGTAGCCCAGGCTGGGCTAGAACTTGGGGCAATCTCCTGCCTAAGCCTCCCAAGGGCTGGGACTACAGGCATGTGCCACTATGCCAGGCTAAATGTAATTATCACTACATATTACACTAACAAGTACCCCGTTTACTTCTTTCATAGTACTTATCTAATAAGTACTCAGCTTTTGTTGTCTCTCCCAGGGCAGTATAAACCTCATAAAGATAGGGAAAAAGCTTGTGTTTTTCACTGATGCACTCCTAAGTGCATAAATGCTGTTCACTTATTAAACTTCTAAAGCAGTTCCTTCTATATCCTTAATCTTGCTCACTAATTTGCACTTTAAACCAACTGCTTCATGTTCAAATACTGAATTAGTGAATATGCTATTTGGAAAAAAGACAAAACAGTGGAAGGGAAGAGGCAGAGCGTCCTCACTGTGTTTATAGTATTAGATTATTTTTTTTTTTTTTGGTACCGGGGATCGAACTTGGGTCCTTGCGCTTGCACAGCAGGCAGTGAAACCACTGAGCTAAATCCCCGGCCCTATAGTATTAGATTTTTATTCTGAATCCATGGAGCCTCCTTCTATTCTCTCTAAAGCAAATCTGTCAAATAAGAGGAAGAAAAGTAGAAACTTAAATGCTTTTAGATTGAACTAAAACTCACTAGTAGTAAGTGTCATCTAAAATGAGAAAAAGTCAGAAATTATTAAGGAGGAAGACAACAGCTTGCCTCTACAGGTTAGATTGGGGGCTGGGAATAAGACAGAGAAAGAGACTAATTAATTAGAAAAACTGCTTTATCTTAAGAAGGCAGGGTTCTAAATGACTGGCTGTAGATATGTGTACTCCTCAGGTAAGAGGGTACATTTTAGCCAGATGTGGTGGCTCATGCCTGTAATCCCAGCACTCTGGGAGACTGAGGCAGGTAGATTATAAGGTGAATTCCAACCTAGGCAACTCAGTAATTTAGTAAGACCCTGTTTCAAAAACTAAAAAATAAAAAGGGCTGGAGATGCAGCTCAGTGTGAAGGCCCTGGATTCAATCCCCAGTATTGCAAAACTGAAAAAAAGATACATTTCATTATAAACATGCAGAGATGTAGAAACTAGGTTATAGAGCACATCAATTAAAAATTACAACTCATGTTACCTGTCTTGAATCAACTGTAAAGATTTAGGAACTTTAAGTATAATTTATGAACAACATTGCAAAAGTACTTAGCTATCACCAAAAACCTGAGATTTAAGTTCCACTGTTTCTGACACAACTGATTACTTCTCACCTGGAAAGTTCTGACTTAAAATTTCTTCATCTATTATCCAGGACTCTTCCTGGTCTACCTTGAAAACTGCAACAGACTTGGTGATCTGATAACCTGTTAACTGGAAAACAGAGGACTTGGACCCAGTTACTTGAGCTGAGAGACTAAAGTGTGAAGAATTTTTATTTCAAAGGCTGTAAAATAAATCAAATCACTGTATCTTCCAAATTGGTATAGAAATCTGGGCCTCTCTGACACCTAAAACTTATATCCAAATCAATAAGCTCCTTAGAGTCCCAGATAATAGACACACAATGACAGAACATCTCACCCAGGAAGACGAGGCTGCTGTAGTTCTCCAACATCACATCTCTGTACAAGCTCTTTTGAGTAGGGTTCAGCAGCTCCCACTCCTCCCATGTGAAGTCCACAGCAACATCCTCAAATGATATCTGAAAAGCACAAACCCTGCTGAATCAGAAGCAAGTCTCATGAGGCCTTGTGGAACAAAGGCTTATCATCTATTTGCGGCCAGCACAGCCATCTCTGTGCTCTCTGCTTCCTGTGTCCTCCCTCCCCTGTGCAGGCTGGCCTGATTCAACCCCAATTAACAGAACAGGACAAAGTGATGGGACATCACCTCTCAGATTATAAGAGAACATGATTCTTTCTTGGGAACTCTGATGCAGTCTGGCAGCCTCACCAGGATAGCTATGTGGAGAGGCCCACATGGTAAGGAGTTGAGGCTGAATGTGTATAGGAGGGATCAGCTCCCCACTGCACCTTGGGACAGGTGTAGCCCTTCTTGGCAACTTGCTTACCGTGTCACAGGAGATGCTGATGCAGAGTCAGTGGGGCAGGTGTCTGGCAAATCCCCAAACCAGATAAACTGTCAGATAAATGTTAGTCGTTTTCAGCTACTGAGGTTTTGGGTACTTTGTTACACAGCTATGGATAACTAATATGATATCCTAATTGTGCATTATGCTTTGACAGAGAAACAAAAGTATCAGGGAAATATTTATCATTGAGAAATTATTTATCCATTCACCTATCCATTGAATATGAAAGCAGAGTAAGCTGTCTTTAAGTGCAGTGGTTCTCAAAGAGGTGTCACTGGTATTTGAGAGCAGTTCTTAGCTGAGCAGGAATGATCCAATAGTGTAAGACCTCCAGCATGCCTAGACTCCACCTGCAAATGACAGTCACACCTCCCAGTCTTTCAAAACCAAGCCACTCTCTTTCCTTCAGGGGTAGTTCTGCTCCCAAGTCAGAACAACTACTTAGCTCTCTTAGCTATCAGCTGAAACACAGATATTGATCAATTAAGGTTCCTGGAACTGCAACAGGGACTAGAAATACATGAGTAAAAAAATCATATTTTAAAATACTTTTTAGTCTTTCAGGGCAAAGGCAACACATATTACAGGAGCCATGAAATAAGTACATACAGGGTGGGTAGGACAAAGCAGCGTAGGAGACCTGGATCTAAGTCTAGATGGTCAGACTGCAAGCTTATGAAGACTCCTGTATGAAGAAAGTGGGAGAAGGAATGTTTCAGAACAGCAGCATGAGCAAAAGCATGAAGTGTTTATTGGCTCAGGGCTGAGGGTAGGAGTGCAGCTCAGTGGCAGAGCACTTACCAAGCATTGCATAAGGCCCTGGGTTCAATCCCCAGCACCACACACACACACACACACACACACACACACACACACACACACTGAGAACACAACAGACATGTGGGAAAATGATCATGGGGATGATCTTGGTCTCCTTTAACGTGAAATCTGAAACCTGGGGGGGAAAGGCAGAGGCTAGGTTTCCCTGAACTCAGGTACATTTGAGCATGTTAACTCCAACAGCTACAAAAGACCCACAAGAAGAAAGAAAAGCTTAGAGCAAGCCCCGCAAATAGATATCTAACAGGATATCTTTCCTCATGAAGCTGGAGCCTTAAAGGGGTAACTCAGTGTTTAGATCAATGAAAAAATAGTATCAAATACGATTAACTTCTTGCCTCAAATATGGGTATTATATGGAGAGATTAAAAAGTTATCCTTGGGGCCTGGGATTTAGCTCAGTGGTTCCAGCGCCTGCCGAGCAAGCACAAGGTCCCGAGTTCCATCCCCAGACCAAAAAAAAAAAAATTGTCCCCAAAATTCATAGAGTCAAGCTACATTTATTTATGTAATGTGTGGGCTAAGTTCACAGTACACGTATGATTTGCAAAAACCTTATGGAAAGGGCTGGGGATTTAGCTCAGTTTTTCTGGGGCCTGCCTCGCAAGTGCAAGGTCCCAAGTTCGATCCCCAGTACCAAAAAAAAAGAAAGAAAGAAAGAAAAATGAGTGCAGAGTAAAAGAGTCTGAATGTACTTCAAAAATAAAGTTTCATGACTGAAATAAATTTTTAAAAAATGTTTTAAAAGAGTACATATATATATATGAGATGCCTGAAATGTCAACACAGCATGATATTAGTGAAAAGATAAATATACAGCTCAATAAAATATATAGCTCAGAAGTAAATCTCCAGAAATACACTCAATTGATTTTGCATAAAAATCCAAAGAACAGAGAGACTACTCAACAAATGGTAGACAAGCATAGTACTGCACACCTGTAATCCTAGCTACTCAGGAGAAGCTGGGTAAAGAGGATAATGAATTGTAGGCCAGCCGGGGCAATGTAGGAAGTTTCCACATCAAAATAAAAAGTGCTAGAACAACGTATAAGCAAAAAACAAACAAACAAAAAACCCTAAACTCTAAACACATACCTCATATATAAAAAGTAACACAAAACGGGTCATACATCTAAATGCAAAACATAAAGCTATAAAGGCTCTATGAGAAAATCTGCACAACTGTGGGTTTGGCAGTGAGTTTTTAGATTTAATATCAAAAGCCTGACCAATTTAAGTAAAAAAAAGATAAAGTGGACTTTTTCAAAATTAAAAATGTTTAGCCAGTCATGGTAGTACACATCTATAATCCTAGCACTCTAGGAGGCAGAGGCAGAAAGACTGCAAGTCCGAGCCTATCCTGGGAAATTCAGCAAGACCCTGTCTCAAAATAAAAAGCTGAGTATGGTGGCACATGCCTGTTATCCCACAACTCTGGCAGGATTATCTCAAATTTGAGCAAATTTGGGTCATTTGGCAACTTAATGAGACCCTGGATCAAAATAAAAAATAAAATAGGCTGGGGATATAGCTCATTGTGAAAGCCTTGCGTTCACCCCAGTATTGCAGTGTGCTGTGTAAAAGATTTTTTTTTTTTGGTACCGGGGATCGAACACAGGACCTTGCACTTGCCAGGTAGGCGCCGGAACCACTGATGATATCCCCGGCCCGGTAAAAGATAACATTAAAACAAAATATGCCAGGCATGGTAGTACATATCCATGATCCCTGCTATTCCAAAGGCTGAGGCAGGCAGGAAGATTACAAGTTTGAGACCAATCTGGACAACTCAGCATGACTATCACAAAACAAAAAATAGAAGGGCTAGGGATGTAGCTGATTGTACAGCATGCCTAGGTTTGAGCCCCAATACCACAAATAAGAAAGAAAAGAAAAAAAGACCTAGAACAGACTGGGAGAAAATATTTCCAAATCACCTAATTGCTGATGCACTCATATTCAGAATATAAAGAATGCTATAAGAAAACCAACAACAACAACAACAACAACAGAAAACCAACAACTCTATTTTTTTTTTGTACCAGTGATCGAACTCAGGTCCTTGTACTTGCGCAGCAGGTGGCGAAACCACTGAGCTAAATCCCCGGCCCTAACAACTCTATTTTTAAAAACGGGCAGACACTTCACCGAAGACATATGGATGCAAAATAAACATCTGAAAGACATTAGATGTCATTCTTCAAAAGGAATATACAAATTAAAACCATGAGATATGTTATGGCTTGTGTTTAGATGTCTCCCCAAAGCCTCATGTGGTCATAAGGTAGCTGGATCTAGAGCGTGTGTAATGCTGGAATTGACTCATAGTGCAATGCTAGGCTCAAGGGCACGAGGATTTAGAGTATGTGATCGCTAAATCAGTCCACTAATTTGTTTGGCACCACCCTAATCCCAGTAGCCTGGATATAATTTAAAGGACAGAAAGAGTTGTCTTCTCCCTTGCTTGCTTGATTTTGCTGTCTTCTGCATGCCATGAACTGGTTCTCCTCTGCATTGCCCCTCTGACAAACCACAATGTCTTGGAGCCAGCTGATTATGGACTGAAACCTCTATAAACTGTGAGATAAATAAAACTTCCTCCTTTAAATTTGGGTGTAGTTTGTCTCAGCAATGAAGAAAAGTAACTAAGGCAAGGTATTACTGTATTCTTATTAGAAGGCTAAATGTCTTTTAAAAACTGACAAATGTTGATAAGGATGTGGAGTAACATTACTTCTCACTATGGTAGGAACGAAAAATGGTACAAGGGCTGGGGATTCAGTGGTTCCGTCCCCTGCCTTGTAAGCACAAGTTCAATCCCCAGTACCAAAAAAAAAAAGTACAAACTTGAAAAGCATTTCAGTTAGTTGTTAGATTTACCATAGGACCCAGAATTCCTACTCTCAGGTGAGTTCAAAATGTATGTTCACATAAGGGCTGGGGATTTAGCTCGCTCAGTGGTTTCGCCACCTGCTGCGCAAGCACAAGGACCCAAGTTCGATCCCTGGTACCAAAACAAACAAACAAACAAAAAATATATATATAAGTATAAAATGTATGTTCACATGAAAACTTATGTTCAAGCCTATTTGCAGATGAATCCTTTAAGTGCTAAAAAGTGTGAGCACTCACAGGAAAATGGAAAAACAGACTGGTGCTTCCACACAGTGAGAAAGTATTCAGTGGCACCACTCAGTGATACAAAGGATCCAAACTGGATCAGTCTCAAAGATAAGGTTACATATTTTGATTCCATTCACATGACGCCCTGGAAAATTCAAATCTGTAGCAACAGAGAACACATCAACTGACCCCAGATTCAAGGGAACATGAAGACACAGTTATCTTCTCACAGAGGAGGTGATGCAACCATTAGGAGTCCTGACTGTGATGTTGACTACATGAATTGCTATTTGCTTGAAAACTTGCATGGCAAGCTGGCTCCTGGTTATAAACCTGTGTGAATTTTCAGCCAATCACAGGCAATACAAAGGCTTTCTCTGGCAGGTGTCATGGGGGAAATGTTGCCCTCCCCATGCCAGCTCTAGTGCATAGCCAATGTGCTGTAGACTCTAAAGAGCTATTATTATGACCCCTGTCATTGAATGTGTTTTTAATATTTATGTACTGTCTAAATCTCGGACAGGAACTGTTATAGTAGGGCCATCACAGAAAGGCATACTCAGACTGTGAGCCCCTGACTCACAGCTGTAGCTAATACCCTCACCACTTGATAAGACCACTGGCAAGCCTCTGACAGGCACATAAAACAGGCTCCTTCACAATCTCTGACTTGAAATTATACTACAAAGCTAATGTGATAAAAACAGCACGGTACTAGCAAAAAATGATTCCCAGGCCGGGAATTTAGCTCAGTGGGTCCGCCACCTGCCTTACAAGCGCAAGGTCCTGAGTTTGATTCCCGGTACCAAAAAAAAAACCAAAAACCGATTCCCAAGGAACAGATTAGAAGACATAGAAACAACTTCAAACACACTCAGCCCCCTTATCCTTGACAAAGGAGCCAGTCATCTTCACTGGAAGATAGCCTCTTTAATAAATGGTGCTGGAGGGCCAGGGATTTAGCTCAGTGGTTATGCCGCCTGTCTTGCAAGCACAAGGACCCAAGTTCGATCCCCAGTACCAAAAAAAAAAAAAAAAAAAAAATGGTGCTGGAAAAACTGGCTTTCCACAAGCCAAAGATTAAAACTAGACCCGTATCTTTCACCATTCACTAAAATAAAATCAAAATGGATCAAAGATCTAAATGTCAAAACAGAAACAGTAAATCTGCTGGAAGATAGAATAGGTAGAACTCTTGAAGACATTGGTGTAGGCAAAGATTTTATGAACAAAACCCTGATACCACAGGCAATATCACAAAGAATCAACAACTGGATCTCATCCTATTAAAAAGCTTTTTCAGGGCCGGGGATTTAGCTCAGTGGTGCCGCCACCTGCCTTGCAAGCGCAAGCGGAAGGTCCCCAGTTCCATCCCCCATACCTAAAAAAAAAACCTTTTGCATAGCAAAAGAAACCACCAACAGAGTAAAGAGACAACCCACTGAGTGGGAAAAATTTTTGCCAGCTATAGCTCAAACAAAGGACTAATATCTAGAATATACAAAGAACTAAAATAAAATCAAGACTCTTCAAATTTAAAGACCCAATCCAAAAATGGGCATCTGAAATGAACAGATACTTCTCACATGAAGTAGAAACAGCAAATAAATATCTAAAAAATATTTAACATCACGGTCATTTGAGAGATGCAAATTAAAACAATGTTGGGGGCCAGGGATTTAGCTCAGTGGTTCTGCCACCTACCTCACAAGCACAAGGTCCTGAGTTCAATCCCTGGTGCCTCCCCGAAAAAAAAACGATGCTGAGATTCCATCTCTCTTCAGAAAGAATGGTTATTATCAAGAAATCAATCAACAACAAATGCTGGCAGGGTTGTGGGGAAAAAGGAACCCTTCCCCACTGTTGGTGGGTGTGTAGACTGGTGCAACAACTATGGAAATCAGTGTGGAGATTCCTGAAAAAACTAAACCAAACAAACAAACAAAAAAACTAAAACTAGAGGTTGCATTTGACCCAGCCTTTCCCCTTGGTATCTTCCTGAAAGAATTATCATACCACAGTGATATACGGACACTTGTGTTTATAGTGCCACAGTTTGTAATAGCTAAAATCGTGGAAACAGCCCAAATGCCCATTAACCAATGAATGGATAAAGAAGATGTGGTTTTTTTATACAGTGGAGTAATACTCTGCCATAAAGAAGGATGGACATTTCTAGCTAAATGGATGGACCTTGAGACCATACTCCTAAGTGAAATAAATTGGATATATATGTTTAAATACTGCATTATTTCTCTGGTGTGAGAAAGAGAAAGTGTAAATAAAGACCAAAATATATAACAGATATTGGGAAATGGGAAGAAAATGTTCAAATGAGAGCAGAAACAAGGGAAGGAGGAAGGGAAAGGAAAGAAGGGAAAAGAAAAAAAGAGAATAGAAGGAAAAACGGAAACAAAGCTTTTGTAAATAAGGAGGGGAAAGAGGGTTGAAGGGAGAGAGGAAGCGGGGAAAAAGCAGCAAGATCTATCATGCACAGGTGTAAATTCTGTGTGATGAATGTCACATTATGCATATCTAAAATGTACCAATAAATAAAAGAGAGAGAAAAAGAGAAAAATATATTAAAAAATAAAAACAAAAATAACCCCCCCCCAAAAAAAAACCCTGTGGGGATAGGACGTTTGGATAAAATCAGTTGTTTCTAAAAAAGTTTTATTTTTTGATACTGAAGATTCAACCTAGTACCTTTTTACTGAGGTACTTTTCCAGCCCCTTTTAGATAGGGTCTCACAAGGCTGCTAAGTAGCCCGGGCTGGGCTCAAACTTGCAATCCTCCTGCCTCAGTCTCCAGAGTGCTGGAATCACAGGTGTATACCAGCATGCTTTTATGTTACTCATTTGGTTGCCCTGAATGATGGTTCATTGATTGCGTCAATTTGAATAAGAGAAGCTAAACAAAATTGGCTCACCAATTCCAAACCCTAGGGTGTGGAGACCCACCCTAGGACGGCTTACTGCCTGGATAGTTTAAAGAGGAAATGAAGAAGGACAGATCTGCTTCTGATTCTTTAGAGGCGCTCCAGTCTTCCCCTTCACCTTGGATGTCATCTCCTGGCATCCAGCGTAGATTCTTCAGCTTCTGGCACAGGCTCTTCAGCCTTCCATCACAGACCCATCGGCCTCCTGGTATGGACTCGCACAGGACACCACAGTGAGCTCCAGACCTTCAGGTGGATCCTTCAGTCAAATGTGTGCAGGAAGACCCTCTGGACTCTTCCACACCTGACTCTGTGGGTGGCCATTATAAGCCAATCTTGTAAATTCTTATGTATTTGTATATCTTGTGTTATACTGTTTCTCTAGTAAACACTGACTGATACATCCTGTACGGTTCCTGTGCTGACCAAGGAAGCAAAACCAACAGACTGTGCTTGTCAACTTGCATACTCTACTCTAGATCAAGCAGATGTATGACTGATTGCCTCCTGTCCAGGAGAAGATGCCACCATGGTCAGGAGAGATGAAATAGCTGGTGATCCACTGGCCTGCCATCCAGACCCGGCACACAGCACTTCCAGATTTGTCCACACTCACTGAGCAAGAGGGTTTAGAGTTAACTGCAGGCAGTCCCTCAGACATATATGCTAAACTAAAAAGATCCAGACCAAGCCCAGAACCCCAGGGCAGGAGGCCCACAGAGGGAAGCCATCTGAGATCCCTGCTAACTTCCCTTCCAGACTAATGTCTGCCTTAACACTGTCAATTCCTTGTATCCAGCAGCAGACATGCAGGTGGGGGAGGGGAGTGGTCACATGTGCCCTTTAGGACTAACTTCCATGTGTTCCCTGACCCTCATGATGCTTCTCAGCCTGGAACACCTAGGTCAGCTCCAATTCACTGGCCTGAGTTCTGCTAGGCCTAATGGGAGAACTTCAGAAACCTGGCTCTTTAATGGCTGCGATATTTCTTTTCCTGGCAAAGTAACTGCTGAGATTCATTTGGTCCTGTGAGTTTGATCACTCTGCTTGGAGTGACCTTCCTCACAGCCCTAGTCTCCTGGTGCCTCAGAGTAATTATCTGTTTATTACCACAGCCACCCAACTCCCAAAGTGTGAGATCCACAGGTTCCATGATGAGGTAGCCCATGTTTCATGCTCAGGTCCTGAAAACACAGGGGTGGGATTGTAGAGTTTAGCGAATGGTTAAAAACCTACATATGATGTCAGAAGTGGCAGCATAAGTCTGTAATACCAGCCCTCTGGGAGGCTAAAACAAGAAGACTGAAAGTTCAAGCCCAGCATGGGCAAGTTTGTGACTAAGTGAGATCCTGCCTCAAAATAAAAATAGGGATGCACATGTAGCTCAGTGCAAAGGCCCTGGGTTCAATCTCCAATACCAAAAAAACAACAACAACAAGCTTCCTGTTTTCAGGTCCAACCACAGGCATTTACGAAGGATATACCTGGCAGGCCTCCCAGGGAGGACTGCTTCCTACACCAGACTTATGCACAGCCACTGTCCACGGGAACCACAGACAACATCCTGACCTAATCGCCTGCACTCCTAGCCCAGGTACCTTTCCTCCTAGTCTCTCTGTGAAGCATTCCTCAGTGCTGAGGTTGAGACCTGCTCATGGGGTACGAGAGACTCTGATGACACTTTTCGTCACTCTACTCAGTACCCAGATTCTTCTCTGTCCCTTCCTCCATAGCCCAGGGCCTATCTGCTAGTGCTTTCCACTCAGAGCTTCCTCAGCAATAACAGAATGACCCCCATGTCTGTGCTGATGGACCTGACCCTTGACTCATATGCCATTCTTGGTGACTTTGGCCCTTAGATTACACAAAGTAAGTCTGTAAGAAATAGTTCTGGGAAATATGTTTATGAATTACAGGGTTACCTTTTAGGACTTGTATCACTACATGACCTAAACAGCTATCAAACTGTTTCCTTTAGATGTAATTATCAGGGCATGTTTGCTTGTCCTGAATAGTTGGTCTGCTTTTCCCTTTTGACAAAGTAAACTGTGTCACTATTCCTGTTTCCCTTTCTGCTGGACCTTCTGGAAACACCTGAGAAAAGCTTGCAACTCAACTCTGACAATGCAGCATCTTAGTCATATTTACCTATGTTTTGTATTGTATGCCTCTATAAAATACTTTGTGCTCCCTTTGACATCTTCTTCCCAAAGGTTATACTTTCTCTTATTATGATTTAAACACAGTTAGACCTTTCTTGTTTGTTGTAGAGATTCCAGTAAGCCTCATCACAGTCACTAAAATAAAATAAAATTTTAAAACCCTGCCAGAGGGTAAACAACCCACCTGTGACTCAATCATGTCTACTGTTCTTGGGAAACCTGCTAGTTTGTGCGTTCTGTCTGTCCCGACTCAGCAGAGAGCCCTCTGGCCAAAGGTCTGGAAACTAAGATCCGTTCTCATTCTTGAAGCCTTTTTTCACTTGCCACATATGAACTGTCTTCTTCCTGAGAGCAAGGACCTGTGGATGCAGCAGATAGGTTATTTTAGATGATGTTATGCATTTAGGAACCTAAACCTTGTTTTCCTTTTTCTGGTAACTCAGATCATTTAAAGAGTAGATGTTTGGTAGACGCAAATAAGGCCTATTGGGTAAGAAAGAGGAAGGAACGTGACATGTCTCACTGAGGCTGGTCATCACTGGACCACAGTCCCGGCTTCTACCCACAAATGCCACATTGAAGCTACTTACCTCACTAGTTCAAGCAAACACACCTGGTGAGTGCACCACTGCACTGAACCGCTCTGCAGAGTCATCAAGAAACTCTGGAAATACAACTCATTCTTTCTGTAACAATGATTCCTGGAGGCAGAAAATTATTAATTAATTTAAATGAAATCACTGGCATGCACGCTCTAAGTAATATATAACTCATTCCTAGGCAGGATGGTAAACATTAAATGATTATTAGATCGAGATGATTAATAAGCATGCTGGGTTGGCTCCCTACCCCCAAATCAGCCCTGGAACAAAAGGAAAACATGGATCAGAAAAACAAGTTGGATGAAAAAGGAAAGAGAATCCTTGGGGAGACTGCAAGGTGTGATGAAGTTTATGTTGGGTCTGAGGCTGAGTAGGCCCTAGCTTCAGCCTATAGCAGGTGGCGTGCAGAGGGGACTATAAGACAGAGGGCTGAGGGGCCGGGGATTTAGCTCAGTGGCACCGTGCCTGCCTTGCAAGCACAAGGTCCTGAGTTCCATCTCCGGTACCAGAAAAAAAAAAAAGACAGAGGGCTAAGAAAATCTTTTATTTTGCTTCTCAGCTCACAATGGGACACATGCTGCCTGCACTTTCCCCAAGAAATCAATGCTAATAGCTAGACATGATGGCACACACCTGTAACCCTAGCTACTCAGGAGGCTCAAGCAAGAGGATTGCAAGTTCAAGGCAAGCCTGGACAAGGTGGTGAGATCCTGTCTGAAAGCAAAAATAAAAAGCCTGGGGATGTAACTCAGTGGTAGGATGCCTACTTAGCATGTGTGCCCCCGGGTTCCGACTTCAATACTGAAAAAAGAAAAAAGAAAAAAGAGAAAACAAAATCAGCACTGTAGCCCAGGCCATGTTCCCAAGGAGCACTTCGGGTAGAACAACCACAATCCTTGCTGAGTTAAGGAGCCGAGAAACAGCAAGAGTTCTATGGCTGCCTTTGGGCCTGACCTTGTCCCCACCTCCAATGTCCTAGGGCTAGTCAGCGGCCATCCCAGGAAACCCGTCCACCACCCGCTTCTCTCCAAGGACTTCCCACCCCAATCAGACAAGTCACCTAGAAGGGTGGCAGGACACAGGGAGTTTCCATGTTCCTTACAGTCTGCATTGTGAGCCCTGGGTCCAATCCCCAGAAGTTTCAAAGATGAAGGTCTACCCTTTAGCCTTTTGCTCCCTCCCACAGTGCACAATACCAGAGCACATGAGAGGGGAGCTAACACCCCCCAAGGTATGTGAGTTCAGAGGTCTTTAAGTGCAAAAGCACATTAAAAATAAGAAAACCCTAATTTTCCCTCTTGCAAAAAAGAGACTCACCTCACTGCTTTTCAAAATTCATCTACTTTACACACTTACAACTGTAAATTCTTTCTCTGTCCCTTGAGACATAATTAGATTTTTTTCTAAAGCTAAATAAGTAAGCCCTTTGGCAGTTTAACAACCAGGCCCAATTTTCTTCTCAAGAATCTGGGACCGTCTCTGGCTCCCTATCTCTCAGATTCTGTCAGAAGACGGGAGCCTAACTCCAGAGGTGCCTTGCTCCAACTTATAAAGTACCTGGTCCCAAAGATGAGAAGCTTACTTTTCCTCTGGGTAAGGATCATTAGCAGTCAGTCAGTCACTCCAATTAGCTGGTGAATTTAAGATGAGCTGTGTGTGATGAGTGCTGTTCAGTCCTCTTCCTTGAAGCCCTCTTACTGTTTTTCTTTTTTTTTTTGGTACCGGGAATCGAGCCTGGGACCTTGTGCTTGCGAGGCAGGTGGCGGAACCACTGAGCTACATCTCCGGCCTCTTACTGTTTCTCTTGAGAACATATGTGCAGTGGTGTCTCTGCCTGGTTACAGAAAAAGGCCAGGCAACAATGTGAGTATGGCTATTCAACAGAAGTCACCCTGTGAGAGGCTTGCCTAAGCTGCACGTGACCAAACCCATCCAGATCCGCCTCCAGACCCACAACTCGGCCCTCCAGCTCCACACCCCTAGTCCTCTCCAAGTCTTTAAACATAACCAGCCCTTCACAAACCTCCAGACCCATAAGCTCCACTTCACCCACCTTATGTGCCCTTATCATCCTCACAGAACCACAATTATTGACTACACAGGTTGCTGGACTCTCCCCAACAGGCCACCCCTCCAGGGCCTTCAAGGAAACACACTATGGGTTCCCCAAAGACTCATGCAGCAGAGGCCGCAGCCTCTGACTCTCAGTGCCTCTACAATGACTATCCTCCAGAAATATTCAACCACAGACTCCACAGACCTGCACAGTATGAGCCCCCATACCACTTAGCGCAGATATCCAGAGGTCACTGACTTCCAACTCCACAATCGCTCACAGTCAGTGGCAAACAAGCCACTGAACTCTTCAGGCTTCCTGCTCACCAACACCCACAGGACCCCCAATTTCTCACCATACTCACCCTACACCATCATATACACCTATGGACATGCCAGTTGTTCATCCCATGAGGTACTCAAACAGCAAACCCTGCAAACCCTACAATCATTTCTCCTCACAGACCCTCATTACTTATCCAATTACTCTCCAGTGCTCTGGGCACTAATGTAAACATGCTCCTCTTATCACTCTTCTACAACCCCAAATAACTCAACCCAACCACAAGATGTAAGTAAATGCAATTCAAAGTTTTTCCACACCCCATACCCCAATCAGTGATGCCACAGGACCCTTCATTCCTGGCCCTGCATGGGATCCCCAGCCACAGAGTGCCCAGGGCCAACAAACACTCACCACTATTATCAGCCATTCCTAAATCACAGCAGGCTGTCAGTCATTCAGTCCCATGGCAGCTACAGCGTCATTCCTACAGGACCAATCCCCAGATACTCCCATCACCAGCTTCCCCTAGCCCTCATTTAATACACTCCACAAGGGCTGGGGATTTAGCTCAGTGGTGCCACCGCCTGCCTCACAAGCACAAGGTCCTGAAGTTTAATCCCTGTTACCAAAAAAATAAATAAATAAATAAACTCCACAAGTTCTGGGCATGGTGGTGCACACCTGTAATCCTAGCACTGAGGAGGCTGAGGCAAGAGGATTGCTAAGGTATCAAGGCCAGCCTGGTGTACACAGTGAGTTCAAGGCCAGTCTGAACTACATAGCAATACTGTCTCAAAAAAAAAAAAAGAATTCCCCCAAACAATCTCCATAGACTATCCCCTGATTAGAACTCAGTCACTGCAATCCCTAAACACTGAGTCCCAAAAGGTTCCCAAAGAATTCCAATACTTCTCTCCTACAGGTAACCACACATCTTAACAGGTCCCCCAGTCAAGGCTCTTACATAGCCCCTCATCACTGACATCTTCAGTCTTCCTATCTCCATTGCCACAGACCATTTAAATTAGCCTACATACCCCAAGCGATCCCCAATGCCTTATCCCACAGGGCCCTCAAGAATTCACAAGCATATGGAGCCCTCTTCTCTAATCCACTCCATGATAACCTACCATTCTCTGACAACCCCCACAGGCTCTCTTAACCCTTTGAAAGGGCCTCCAGCCCAGCACAAACACTGGTACCCCAAGCCCTTTCAGCGACTCCAATTACTAACCCCACTGACCTCTCACAATTCCATCAGACCAAACCATTAATTTACATCCTGGTACAGTGCCCCAATCTGAGATGTATCAATTACAAGACCCCCAAACAGGCCTAGAGAAGAACCCCAACACCACTCAGCCTCCCACTCCACGGAAACAGCAGCCATTTAACTGGCCAAGTAAATCCAGACTAAGAAAATATTTAATTCCAAAGGATTATTGAGGGTGAGGAGGGCGGGAGAAGGGACCCTTGCCACAGGAGGAGGGGAGCTACAGCAATAGGGAACACACTAAGGCCCTCAAAAGTAGGTGCAAGCACTTCTGCAAGACAGAAAGGGTTTTTATATTATGGGAAAAAGCAAGATCAGAAAGAAGCAGGGATGGGGAAGAGGGATAAGGAGTGGGGTGACCAGAGACTGAATCAAAGAATATCTCTGCCCTTTCTCATGAGAAACTGTACAAGGACCAAGGTTTAAGGAACTACAGGAAGTAAAGAAACTTAACCAAGTCTTGGTTAACAAGTTTTTGTTGTTGTTGTTGTTGTTGATGGGACGAATGAGTGGGCACAAGCTGCTCAATTAATCACCGATAAGGTAAAGACTGAAACTGCACGGGACTTGTTTCGGGGGTCTGTTACAGGGAAACGAGGGCACCCCCGAGCTTATCTATGTCATATGGGGGAGGACAGTGTCTTGCAGTGAGCCTTTTCCTGGAACACAGGGTTATGGAGACATCCCCATCAATGACCACCAGACTCCAGATTATCCTACAAATAAATCCCCAATTTACTTGTACACACACACTCGCCCCGCTCTCTAGAAAGCGCTATCCTGCAAATCTACAAACCTCCCCCAAAGGGCCCGCCCAGATCGCGAATTCCCTCGCCTAGCCTCGGAACCTCTCAGCCTGTCCTGAGGCTGGACCGCTAGTTTTCAGTCGCTCCATGATCCGACTCTACACCGTCCCCTCGTAGACCAACGCGTAGTCCACCTCTGCCACAGCCATCCTAGACGTCCCTCAGCTACCACAGTCAAGTGGTCGGACCCCGCCCCCGCCTAGCCCCCACCGCCCAGGACCGACGGCGCATGCGCTGGGTCCTGCCCCAGTGCCTTTACCCACCCAGTCTGCAGGGGGTCGCCGCCTGACCGGAGAGGATACTAAGGCCACACCCTACCTCTCTTCCCGCACCCGCGCCACTAGTTCTTACCGTGGACCTCACAGCCCCCAGACAGATAAGGCCCAACAGCGGAAGTGGCTGCGCCGAAATACATTTCCCAGAGGGCCGCTCGCGCTGGAACTGCGTTTCCCAGAGGACACTGCGGCGACCCGGATGACGTAAGAGGTTTTGGCGCTGCTGAAGGGAGCGGAATTGAGAGTGCGTCAAAGGTGGGACCGTGCTGCGCTGCTTCCTTTTGAATTTACCTAAATTTTAGAACAGCCCAATAGTAGTGAGCAAAAAGAATGGAAATAAGTGAAATGAAGATATAGGGGGAAATAAAAGATGGCTATGAGAAGAGAAAAAAAAATTACTGGATAGAAAACTAAACGTTAAGGAATTAAAGGAAAAAGCTAAACTTGATGAGTCCAGTAATAAAAAACCAAAAACATACTAAATTTTTATCAAAAAATGTACAGCAGGAAAAATACACACAGTTGATAACCAGGATGGAAATAACCATAAAGACAAACTTTGTGAAGTAATATTTTGCTCAATTCTGTGCTAACAAATTTGAAACCACATAAAGTAGGTAATTTTCTGTATTAGAAGGACGTTCCACTTTATTTATTTATTTAGTACTGCGGATCGAACTCAGGACCTCAGGCTTGCGAGGCAGGCGCCTTGCCACTGAGCTAAATCCCTGGCCCTAAAGTAGGTAATTTAAAGAAACAGTTCACTAACTTAAGATCTTTTTAGACCTAAAGCTATTGAAAAATTTAAGAACATTTTTATTTCCAGGCACATAGGTATGTTTAAATTGGTGAATCTGCTACACTTTCAAAGAATATAGTATAATTCTTTTTTAAAAATCCAAACAGGGGCCAGGGATTTAGCTCAGTGGCGCAGCACCTGCCTCACAAGCGCAAGGTCTTGAGTTCAATCCCTGGTATTAAAAAAAAAAAATCCAAACACTCTGAGGCTAAGGCAAGAGGATCACAAGTTGAATTCAGCTTATGCAATTTTGCAATTTCAGGAAACACTGTCGCCAAATGAAAAAGATTGGAAACGTAGCTCAGTGTGAAAGTCCTGGTTTCAGTCCTCAGCACTGAAAACCAAAGAACACTTCAGAAAAATCTAAACAGAAAGAGCACCTTGGAGCTGGAAGTGTAACTCAGTGGTAGACCCCAGAGGGATGAGGAGAGTTAGGATGCCCTCTCTTAACAAAAAGCTAGCAAATTATGCCCTAACTAAACGTAGTATTTTTTAAAAACACTATAAAGCAATCACAGTTATCTTGTGTGAAAAGAGAATCAAGCAATACCTTTAAAAATATGCAACAAAATAGGAGACATAATTCACCATATCAATAGATTACACGGAGAACATGAAACTTCAGTGCTGATCCAAACCTGCAATCCCAGAACTCAGGAGTCTGAGGCAGAAGGATCTCAAGTTTGAGGCCAACCTGGGCTGTATAGTGAAAGCCTGTCTCAAAAAAAGGAGAATCTTTATCTCAATTGAGATAGACCAGAAACAACCTGAATTCCTTTTTTCTGGAATACCTGGAAGGGAGTATTGTTCAACTGACATCTGTCACACCCCTCCCTTTTGCTTTCTTTCATTCCTTATCAGCTCCCTGAGGATGGACTGTGACTACTTGCCTCTGTGTCCTCCCACCATCCCTGAGGTTATTTTGTGGCTGATCTCCAGCTGCAAGGCAGGAGGCCTGGCTGGGCTGACAGTGGCCCTGCCCCTCCCCTGCTCCTGCTGCCTCTCTGAAGAGGTGGCAAGGAAATTGCCCTTAGCGAGCAGGGAAGAGTCCAAGCCTATTATTAATATCCTCAAGATCCCCAAACCCCAGTAAGCTGTGATTATTATAACCTCCAAGGGGGTTGCAGTCCCAATTTTAGCCCAGCCATTTTTAGTACATGTATTGCCAAATTGAGCACTAGCACAGCCATTTTTTGTAGAGATGTGGCAGCTGTCAAGCAACTTCTTCTCCAGATGTTCCCCACACTGTTCCTTGGCAGCTGCCCTGTTGACTGTGGCTGTCCTGAATCCCCCACACTGACTCCAGGAAATGTCTAACAGCAGGCTTGAATTTGAACCAAATATCAATATTGAATTTGGATCAGTCCATAGGACCAAATTAGTAGGCCTAAATTAAGACAAATTTGGACCAGTCAGCAGGCTCAAATTTGGACCAATCTCAAGCCTGCTTGTGTAATATAAACAGCATTCCTCTTACACTTCTCTGGTTTAGGAGGGCTCCTTCCCATATGCTAATATCATTCTTCCACGTTGCAGCACAGGCCCAAACATACAAAGTTTTGTTTGGTAGTTCTATAAGTTTATTCATGAGTTCCTAGGTTATGTGGGCTTGGAAGATTCTGTAAATCTATCCCAAGTAATGTGGACAGAGTAGGTTGCTGCCCTGAGTTCAATACCCAGTAACTGAGGGAAAACAAGCTATAAACACTCAGGGCTGTTAACACTGAGGAGTTCCAGGGGCCAGCAGCAAAAATCAGCTGAGATTGGCAACACCATCCAGTGGCAGCAATTAGCAGCCTAGGCCCAGTGCCATAATCATACAGGATAAATATAACTTCTGACCTGGGAGAAGTCAAATGTACCGACTTCATGGTCCCACAACATTGAGGAATGAAGTTCTGAACCAAAGGAAGAAGTTAGGAGAGTTTTATTGGAAATAAGGGAGAGAAGAATAGCTCCTGAATTTCCAGGAGGTATCTTGAGTGGGTTGGCCACTGAAGCCCTTTGTCAGGGGTAATTTATACTGAAAAGTCATAATGTGAGTACAGTGTGGGTCAAACTACAATCAACATATAGGATTACAAGTGTTAAATGCTTAACTAATATTGACCCAATAGGGAAATGAGTCACATAGCAAGGGTACATGGAAAGAACAAAGACATTTTTGGGAAGGGATGGGTCTGTATGCTCTCATACGTGAGTGACTGATGCCTATCTGGACTTACTGGACCAGGTGGTGCTAATAACAATATAATCTTAAGTTATTGTTTATCCTTTACGAAGGCATGTGGGCCTGGCCATTCCATCTTTTTCTTGAGGTCTGGCCTTCTTCAGATGTACCTCTAGCCATAATTTTGATGTCTTTATTTTTCACTGACTTTCTTGAGAGCCCAATCCCTTCTGACTGTATATTTGATAAAGAAATAATG
The DNA here is from genome assembly GCF_053883595.1 of Heterocephalus glaber. Taxonomy (NCBI): domain Eukaryota; kingdom Metazoa; phylum Chordata; class Mammalia; order Rodentia; family Bathyergidae; genus Heterocephalus; species Heterocephalus glaber. The sequence continues at coordinate 27,963,354 of NW_028258412.1, forward strand.
CACAACAGGGCAGGCCTTTGTCTGCCCCCCCAACCCAGGTTTTTGCCATGAAATATTCTGTTCAAGCAATGTAACTGTTTGAGCTGCACGATGTTCCTACTTGATTTTTTTTTAATTTTTTATTTTATTTTATTTTTTTCCCCTACCTGATATTTTAAGATGTTTTGTTAACTGTGCCCTTCTACTTGTGTGCTGGTACTTGCTCAGTATGTGGCCCCACCCCCCTAATCAGTAGATCTCTATATAAGGTTGCTTCCATTCCTATTCGAGGCTCAGACTTCAGTGTATGAAGTCCTCTAAGCCTGCCAGCATAATAAAAGACTTGGTTCCCTCTGCCTCTCTGAGTGCTGCACTTGGTTTCTTGTCCTCCAGAGACCTTCAGATAGCTGTTAACACTTGGCTGTAACCCTTAGCTGTCACACTTCATTGTAACATTTGGTTCCCTGGCTGGGAAACTGACTCCACCGGCCTCTTGAGCCACCAGATCAAAGCTGGGGAGCAGCTGACAGAGCCCTTTCTGGGAGAACAAGGTGCCATGCCCCTGCCCAATTGGTGGGACCACCTTCAATGGGTGAGTGCACCCACCGGTTGCATTCATGCCTCTAGCCCAGATTTAGAGGAGAGGTGGACTGGTTTTCTGTTGGGACTTCGGGACAAGTTAATACCCTGGGGTCCATCCCAAGTCAGGCCCATCACTTTGAACTGAAGGGGAGACAGATCATCTCCCATGGTCTCAGAATGGAGACCTCAGTTAAGATTCTTTTCCCTGTGGGGGATATTTAAACTGAATGATTATCTGATTGTGTGAGTGATTGCAACCAGTTCGTGGCTTGGAAGGACCAGTCTGTGTAGCTCCACAGCTTCAGCTACAGAGTCTGGGAGGGCCCTAACCTGCAGTTCTGTGGTGACATCATCCTGCATAAGGGTGACTCTCTTCCCATAATAGAAGGCTGACCAGCCCCTGAATTACAGGTGCATCTTAGCCAAGATGTGCCTAAGCTCCTGGTAGGGACATATCTAGGCAGGTGCTTGAGTGGTCCCCTTTGGGGGACTCCCTCGACATGTCTGTTGCAGCTCCATTTAGGGGACACCACATACACCAAGGGAAACACACCTAGTAAGCCCACTGTGTTAGACTGCATGACTAAAAGTTTTAAGAAGGGATTTAGTTGGGAATATGGAGTTAAACTGCAACCTGCAAGGTTGTGAACCCTCTGTGAAATGAATTGGCCCCAGTTCAATACAGGGTGGTCCTCTGAAGGAACTCGAAATATCCAGACAGTGCGTGCAGTATGGAGAGTTGTCACTGATAAGCTAGGCCACCCCAACCAGTTCCTTTATATTGACTCCTGGGTAGAGGTTGATCAGACTGTTCTGCTGTCAGATTCTGCATGAATAGGAAGGGACGGATTCAGGCTTTTGTGGCCCAAGAGCCAAGCCCAAGACCAGAAAGCCAGGATGATTTGTCAGGGTGACTTGGAAGAAGTCCTTCCCTCTACTGTATGTTCTTTTTTTTGGGGGGGGGGGTACCGGGGATCAAACTCGGGTCCTTGTGCTTGTGTAGCAGGCATTGAAACCACTGAGCTAAATCCCCAGCCCCTCTACAGTATGTTCTTGATCCCCCTTCAGCGCCTTCCCTACCAGTCTTGCCTTACAGTCTGCCACCATCCAACTCTCTGGCACTCTCAGATCTGCCACCACCTGCCCCAGTGGCCAGCCCACCTCCAGCCCCTCAATATCCCCAAACAGTCCACTTCTCAATCCTCTGGCAGTCCAGTCTTCAGCTAGTCCTCTTCTCTCCCCACCACTCCCCACACCGGCCTCTAGCCCCATTACTGTCCTGCACGGCAATGAGATCACTTCTCCTGAGACTCCTCTGGTTAGACACCTTTGCTCAGCCCAGCCTGCTGCCATTCAGCTGCCTATCTGTGAGACCCCACCTCCACCCCACATCCTGGACTATGGCACTGTCCAGCCCAGACATGCCATTCTCTACTACCAGTCTTTCACTACGACTGACCTTCTGAACTGCAAACAACATACCTCCTCTTATTCAGAAAAGCCTCAGGCCCTCATCAACCTCATGGAATCCATCTTCCAGACTCACTGTGCACCTGAGATGACTGTTGCCCGCTGTTCCTCATCCTCTTCAAGGAGGATTTTCTTTTTTTTTTGGTACTGGGGATCGAACTCGGGTCCTTGCGCTTGCCCAGCAGGCGGCAAAACCACTGAGCTAAATCCCCGGCCAAAGGAGGATTTTCATCGAGGCCAAAAAGTACCAACAGGAACAGGCCCCTGGAGGGTCCATGGAACCTGAAGAATGGGCAAGGGCTTTGGCTTCTGATACCAAGCCAAACTGGGACTTTCACACCTCCACTGGACAAACCTCTCTCAAGTGGTACTGAGAGGCCATCCTCAGGGGGGTCTGTGCTGGAGCTAAAAAGCCAAGAAACATGTAAAAAAAAAAAAAAGCCTAGGTAACCCAAAAGCTAGACAAGTCCCTCAGAGACTTCTTTGAGTGACTCTTCACACCTTTCCATCTGGAGGCCCCTGAAAACCAGAACATCATCAATGCTGTCTTCATAGCTCAGTCCATTACTGATACCCATCACAAACTCCAGAAACTTGAAGGATTTGCTATCATGAATGCCACTCAGCTGCTTGAAATTGCCACAAAGGTCTTTGCCATCCAAAACCTAACCCTATCCCTAACCCTAACCATAGGGCTGCTTTCTGAGAATCCCAGAGTTACTTTAGAGACTGTTCAGTCTTTGAATCCAGCCACCTGCCTGCCAACTGAGGAAGGGCCTCCAGATCACAACTATAAGAAGTCACCAACGATCTGTTCTCCAGTCGACCTGCCCTCACTGAGGCACCAGAGTACAGACTGGATGCTACCCTGTTCACTGATGGTAGCAGCTTCATGCAGGATGGAGAATGGCTGGCAGGATATGCAGTCACTACCACAGACCAAATCATTGAGGCAGCCCCTGCCCAAAGTAGTGGTCTGCACAGAGGATGGAGCTCTGGGTGTTCATCTGAGCCCTCTGATGGGCAAGGGGAAAGGGCATTAACATGTACGCTAACTCAAGACATGCTTTTGGCAATGGTCCAGGACCATGGGCCCATATGTAAGAAAAAAGAACTATTGACAACAGGAGGTAAAGGGATCAAAAATAAAGAAGAGATATTATAACTCCCAGAGGCTTTCTGGGAAACTAAGAAAGTGGCCATCATACATGGCCAGGGACATCGAAAGGGGCAAGATGCTATCATCTGAAGAAACAAGCTGGCAGACTGGGTGGCAAGAGAAGCTTCCCTCATCAGCATGATGACACCAACTCACACTGTTTCCACAGAATTGGTCATATTCCCTAAACATTACCAGAATACAGAACCAATATACACTCCAGAAGAAAATCAGTGGGGCCAACAAGAAGGGGCACTCAAAGGCTCCAGTGCATGGTGGACTCTGCCAGATTGAAGGACATTCACACCCCAATGAAGAGCAAATGCTGTAGTTCAAGAATTCCACAACTGAATCACCTGGGAAAATCAGCCTCTGAAGCTCTGTTGGGCCCATACTTCTACATTCTTTGACTGTCATCCCTCTGTGCTACCGAAAGCCAATGATGCTGGACCTGCACCAGGAACAACCCCCTGCAATGACCCATCCAGCCCCAGGAATCCAATACACTGGGATGTCATCCTCTGAGGACTTAGAAGTAGACTTTACCAAAGTAAAATCTTGTCAACTAAAGAAAAACATGTTGGTCATCATCTGCACATACTCGGTTGGGTTGAAGCCATAACCACCAGAACTGAGAAAGCACATGAAGTTGTTAAGTCCTTGTTGCTTGAGCTCATCCCTCAATATGGACTGCCCCTAACAATGGGAAGTGACAACAGGTCAGCTTTTGTGGCCAAAGTGGTACAAACCCTCGCTGACCTGTTGAAGATCAGATGGAACCTCTATTCAGATTACAGACCCCAAAACTCAGGGAAAGTAGAATGCATTAATCACACTCTAAAGACTACCCTAGCCAAGGAGGCCCAAGAGTCCTGGATTGACATATTACCCCCTAGCCCTACTCCAGGTCTGATGCACCTCCAGACCATTAGGCTATTCCCCTTATGAGATTTTGTTTGGAAGACCTCCACCCATAATAATGGCATTCAGAGGGAACATCAGACACAACAATCTAACTACAGAACTACAGGCCCTAGGCAAGATTTTCTTTCAGATTTATAAGACTGTTCCCAAGAGGATCCCCATCTCCTTAGGTACCCCCACCACACCCCTACCAGCCAGGGGACTCATTTTGAATTAAGGACTGGAAAGAGGAACCCCTTTGATCTATCTGCACAGGGCATTACATTGTTGTACTTGTCACCCCCACTGCTGTTAAAGTTGCAGGAGTTGTCCCACGAATGCATCACTCGAGGCTCAAAATGGCCCACCCCACAGAGGGCCCAGATGCCTGGAAAATGCACCCAGATCCCAAGAATCCCCTCAGGACTCAACTCAAATGGAAGACTCTGGGACTCAACCTGACCTCATCACCAACAGACAACAACCCTTCTCTGGTCACACCAGAAGCTGACTAATCCACACATGACTGAAGCCCAAGGACACTGTTCACAGGACACCTTAGATCATCCTATGGACTATTATCATTATCCCTGGTTTCTAGGCCTCCTTGGACTGCTTACCTTAATTTTTTCTGTTGGCCTTGCTACAGTTGCCCCAGTAGACTGGACAATTGTCCATAGGATTCTTTAGGTCCTTCTGCTTCTGGGAGTATGCTTGCCCAGTATGTGGCTTCACTTCCCTACCCCATAGATCTCTATATAAGGTTGCTTCCATTCCTTCTTCCATTCAGAGAACAAACTCCTCTGAGCCTTTGCCATTATCATTAGCATAGGATGTTTCACCAGTATTCTCTGTCTCCTTTCAAGATAAATTGTTCACTTCTGGCCTAATTGATAATGGCTGGCACCAATAACCTGATGTTCCTATTGGTCCTCATTATGGCAGTCTTGAGACATGATGGCCCAGACCCACTACCCCCTACCTCTCTAACACCCTAGAGATGGTCCATGATTTACTTAACCAGTCCTGTTCCAGTCTTGCAGAGAACTGTTGGCTATGCATATCTGCTTCCTCAGTCTCCACAGAGGCCATCCCTTTCACCCCAGCTTTGGTCACTATCTACATCAGCACACTACCCTGGCTTAGATTTTAAAAACATTCTTCCCAAACTTATGGCTGTGGGACCGCATAACTCTATAATCATAAAAGCTCCCCCAGCCCCAACATAGTGACTGATTGTGAGTTAATGGTTAAAATGTGCTTGTTAGTTCTGGGACACTAGATAAAATCTGTAACAAACATAGAGTTCCTAAGTGAATTACCCGACTGGACTCCTTGTTTGTCCTAAACTGGTGTTCGGGACACAGCTATCTATAAGACAATCTGCAAACATCTTTTGACCATCAACATTTTTTCTCTTTTCTGTAAGTTCTGCTTGCTAACTTCCCCTGCAACCCCCTATAAAAACAGCCTCAGGCTCTGAGCCAGTTGCCTCTCTAAGCTACTTTGCTTTGGGAGTGGCGTCTGGCCAGACTAATAAAGGTCTGTTTTACTTTCCAACTTGTCCAGTGTGTTCGTTTCCGGGTGTTCTTTGCTGCAGTCAGCTCCTCAGAGTGTTTGCTAAGGCCCTCAGTCTTACAATGGCTACAGTCAAAAAGGATTTCCTCAGACAGAGCCAGACATCTCCACAGCAACCCATATTTAGTCCCATTTCTACTGGTGTAAAATTCACCTTTCAAACCTTCCTCTGCATAAAACAGCCCTCCCCTCCAGAAGGCCTCCACTCTCCTGCTATCTCAGGACACCCTACAGTGCTACGGCATCTGGTGCTCTCTGACTATAATTTCACATTAGTCTTACACCTTCCGAATGATCATATTGATGTACCAATCTCAGACACACGCAAACACCACTTTACTGGCCTGTTCAAACAGAACACCTTCCAATGGGTCAATGTGGGGCCCCACTTCTTTAGGAGCTGTGAGCTCCCCTACCTGGGAAACTTCTGGAGTTCCATGATACTACCAACCCCTTCCCACCTGCCTACTCTTACTCAGCTTCCAAAGCTCAAAAGAATGGTTACTAATTGATACAAACAGGTTTCTCCAAAACTGGGAAAAGAAAACTCAAGGTGGTACCCAAGAGACTCACACAGGACAAGCATCCCCCCTTATGGGAGTGTTGTGCACAGATTGTGAAGTCCCAAAGACCACCAGGAAGCCGTTCCCGATGCAAGCACCCGAGGGTTGGTTATTCAAACTCTCGAGCAGGGGCTCTCGACCGTCGCTGATGCAGCGGGTCAGGATTGAGAGCCCCGAATTTTAAATTAGCGGGGTTTTTATAGAGGTTACAGCAAGGTTTGGAGATTTTCCACTTAGCAGTTACATGATTGGTTAACATTTAGCAAGCATGAAGTGTACATTTCTGATTGGCTAGGTACATGGGGGGCGGGTTGAGGGGTGGCCACATGTAGGTTTTACAAGGGAAATGAGGGACCAAAGTTAGTGGTCGACTGTCACGTACTGATGGTCAGCAGACACACTGACTAATAGTCATGACCATTACGTACTGACAGTCAGCACATCTACAGATTGTTCTACGGATAGGTGGCCTGGAACATTCTTTTCCTAGGCAAACAGATGGTTGAGTAATTAACTTAGGAACTTTGCTTCGGTACAGATTGTGTCTTTTGTCCCAGAGCATGCACATTTTAACCATTAATTTTTGAGAGGCTAGGGGAATGGTGGATTTTAGCAAAATGGAGTTGCTTTGGTCTCACAGGAGCAGCCCTGGCCTTCACACTGAGTGCATGGGAGGAATACATGGAGCCATCATATGTTGGGAGCAATGCTACATAATTCTAGGGAAAAATCATTTGAGTAGGCCTAGTTCTCCTGCCTACAGACCAGCTACCACATTCCAGACATAATTGCATTGTGGCCTCGGGTCACAACTGAGACCTCAGTGATCCTGAATGCTGTAATGCTCCAGGACAAGACCACACCTGCGGGAGATGCCGGAGAGGAACCAAATCTTCATCTGCATAGTTCCTCATTGTTCTTAGATTTCCACTTCCCCCCAATCTTTTTACACCTTGTTTATCCCAATGTAAAGTACTGAACTCTGCATTTTCACTTGTTACATCTGTTTCCCCTGTACTGAATAAAAAGTGCTGCAAGCTAGGGGGCTTTTGTCTTTGCTGCCCAGAGTTGCACTGATCAGACCCAAAGCTCAGCTTCTTCTCAGTCTCATTTTTCTACCTTTCCTGTAATTCGCCCTGTGCTGCCACAGTGGCTCACAGGAGACCAGGACTCACTGCAGAGGTTCTGGTAATGTCCCCTTTGTCAGGTAAAAGGACCGAAAACCAAGACCAGACCAGGCCACAACAAGCCTTTATTAGGAGAATAGATCTGCCGGGCTGTCTCTGAACAAAGGAGAGACAAAAGCAATATGGCCAGGGCAGGGAGAGTCTTTTGTAGAGACTGGGGTGGGGTTTGTAGGGGCTGAGGTGGGATTGAGTGAGGTAATGACTAGGGAATGGAGGAGCCGGTGATGTCACTAGATGGTAGGAGGGGAGCAAGTATTAGGTTACTTTATAGGTGGGAACAGGGGCATGCTGGGAAGAAGGGTTTATTCTTTGGTGGAAGCAGCCATTTTGGGATTATGTCACACAGGGGAGGGGGCAAGGCACCATAGGAAGAGGGCAGCTACTATACATAATAGCTGCTGAGGTGCTGGGAGACCTATCACCCTTCCCCTGTTCCCTACAATCATACATGCTATAATGTCCACAGCAATACTTGTCTGTCTTCTCTCAGCACTTTCTGGCTCTGGAACTTCCGCCTATCTTTTCCTCCCTGCCAACCGGACAGGGACTTGCACTCAACTATTTCAGCCACAAGATAGACATTGCCCCTGGAGACAGTGACTTTCCAATCTTAGTACAGGCTCACACTCACAATGCTGAGCTCCTTTCCTGATTCATCTGATAATAGGCTTAGAAATAACTTCAGGAATTGGGGCTGGAGTCACAGGCATAACTACTGCAGCCCTCACCTACCAGTCATTCTCTCAAGAGTTAACCAATACCTCAGAAAGTATCTCTAATTCTATAATTGACCTACAAAAAGAGAGTCTGCAGTCACTCTTCAAAACCACTGTGCCAGGGGCCGGTGATTTAGCTCAGCTCAGTGGTTCCGCCACCTGCCTTGCAAGTGCAAGGTCCTAAGTTCGATACCCGGTCCCCCCCCCCAAAAAAGTGCAAGTTATAAAACCACTGTGCCATATACTTCCTAATAGCAGAAAAAGGGGGTACCTGTATCTTTCTCAGGGAAGAGTGTTGTTTCTGTGTTAACAGATAAGGGGGCATCCATCAGGCTTCAAAAAGTCTCTGAGGCAGAGATGCCAAACTCTGGGAGCAATCCCAAACCAGTGGGTTTTGGAGTTTCTTCTGGGGTGGCTGGACACCATGGTTTGCCCCTCTGCTTGAGACCTTGGTCCCCATCTTCCTGTTGCTGATGTTTTGCCCTTGTCTGTTTAGGTGCCTCACAGAGCTCCTCCAGGCAGAGGTTCAGGCTCTCACAAGTCAGTGCGTCAACTATTGGTGAGAGGCCACCTAGACTACGACCCTGTAGCTACTAGTGATACCCTCTGAGGCTATGCCTGTATAAGGGCACCAAAGGGAGGAAATGATGAGAAAATAATGCACAACAGGGCAGGACTTTGTCTGTTCCCAAGCCCCACCCTGTATGTTTTTTCCCATAAGATGTTCTGTTCAAGCAATCTAACAGTTTGAGCTGCACGATGCTCCTACCTGATGTTCCAAGGTGTTCTGTTAACTCTGCCCTTCGGCTTCTGTGAGTATGCTTCTCCAGTATGTGGCTCCATCTCCCCACTCCATAGATATCTATATAAGGTTGCTTCCATTCTTTCTTCGATTTGGAGTACAAACTCCTCTGAGTCTGCCAGCATAATAAAAAACTTGGTTCCCTCCATCTCTCTCCGAGTGTTGCCCTCAGTTTCTTCACCTCCAGAGGACTTTGGATAGCTGTAACACTTGGCTGTAACATAGAGCTGTACTACTTGGCTGTAATGCTGAGCCGTCACACTTCATTGTAACATATTAGCTGCCTATAATAACACTATGGGCTGAGGGCTCTAGGCACTCAGAGTTCCGGAGGGGTGAAGGCCTTTGGAACACAAAGCCTGGAGCCACTATCAGAGTTACATTTTGCTGATTTGTGATTTCTGTCCAAATTGAGCAAAAGAACGCTTGATTGGCATCACAGTGAAAGTTGAAAGTCATTTAATAATATTTATCCTTGGATTAGTCAGAATACATAAAAAAGAGGCTTTCTGGGCTTGGTGTAGCATACCTGTAATCCCAGCTACTTAGGAGCCTGAAGCAGGAGGATCACAAGTTTCAGACCATCCTGGGAGGCTTAGTGGGACTGTGCTTCAAAAAAAAAAAGTGTGGAGCAATAGCTTAGTGGTCTCTGAGTTCAATCCCCAATACTGCTAAAAAGAAGGGGGGTGGGTGTTAACTCAGGTTTGGAGTTTCAAAGGCATGTTGTCCCAGTTGGCTGAATTCACCACGTTGGTGAATGATGTATGGCAGTGGCAAGAGTGTATGCTGAGGCAAGTGTCACAGTTCAGAGATAAGTGGGGCTGAGATCAGACTTTTATAACAATGCTTTGGCAAGAACTACCAAGCTTATTGAGAAGTATTTCAGGAGAGCACACTCTGAACTCAAGGGCCTCCCAGCAGGTCTTTTTTTTTTTTAACTGCTGACTGAACCCAAGGCCTTTCCACTGACCTACCTTTCCAACCCCTTTTTATTTTTATTTTTTATTGTGAGACAGGGTCTTGTCAAATTGCCAGGGTGTGTTTGAACTCTTGGTTCTCTTGTCTCATTGTCCCTAGTGGTGTGATTACAAGTGTGGACCACCATGCCTGGCTCTTCCAGAAAAACTTAGTCTTTGTCCAGTGTGGTATTTCCTCATTTCATTAAATGTATAATAGCAAGCCTTAAAATTCTTTTTTCAGGCAGAAAAGGCTTTTCGATTTTGCTATTTGTAGTTTTACCGCATTGTTATCATAGGATTGTTCTGTTTTGGACCAAGAATGATATGTCTCCTGTTATTGATGTGCCTCTATTTATTTCTCTTCACATATACTAGTTTCTTCCTTCTGAAGTACTGATTTCATGCACTGATAATGCAAAATTGTTGTTTAATGCTATAGCTTTTAGTCTTACTGTAAGGACATTTAGAGGAGGATATAGAGATGATGCAGGACATGACCTGAGCGGCTGATGGTTGTGCATTTACCATAAGCTTACCATATGCTATGTGCTTGCCCTTATGAAACTATAACATGCACTTGCTATAACCCCCTAGCCCCTTGACCTTTTCCTTAATCCAGAAACAAAGGCTAAGACCCTGATTGTCCGAGATCACACCAATTAGTGAAACAGTTAATTGTAGAAACCAGCTTACGCCTATGAGCACAGGGGTCCCGAAGCGTGGGAAATCCAATAGCTGCCTTGAAGCACGCTATTGTAAGGCAGCTAATTCTCCTGCATTCACACAATTAAAACTTTTGCTTCGCCCTACTTTCACTCGACTTCCTCATTCTGTGCTGGACCTAACTTCTTTCTTTGCTAGGGGCCATCGACTGAGAGCCAGTCGCACCCCACTTCCATATTCTCCCCCCGGAGTGGAGATGAGGGATCGGGAGACTGGCAGGAGAGAAGACAGGAAGTCGTTGAAGACCCTGACCCCTCAAAGACCACCCGTCTGACAATACAAAATGTCCTTTTTTGGCAATGCCTTTTGGTCTCAGTCCTCTCTTGTTCACAGTAACATCTCAGCACGCCTGGGCCCCCTGCACCGGCAGAGACCCTATGTTGACTCTTAGCACTGGAGCTGGGTGTTCTGGCTCCGTGGATCGAGCCACCCTTGAGAAAGGAGCGTAGAAACCTGAGGCCCCGCACCAGACTCGGAGAGGACCGCGTCACTCTGCGGTTTCCCGCTCAGCGTGTGACACACGGAGATGACGCACTTCCGGCGCGCAGCTCTCTGGCTCCTTCCCGTCCCCTACACGGTGCTGTTTCTATCTCCGAGGTCGTCACCAGCGCGGTAGGAGGCTCTTTGGCTGTGCCAGTGTCCAGACTTGGAGAGTCTGGACCCAGTTAGGCCCGGCCCACGGTCGCTTCAGTGACTCCGAACCTGGCTGAGTCCCGGTGCTGAGCCTGAGATCGGAAGAGTGGAGGCGGCGTCCCTGCGAGCGACCCCGCCTGCACCTTTCCGGTCCTGGTGGCTTGCTGCGATGGCTGTCAGCTTCCGGACAGCTTCGTGCTGGGTAAGTAGGGTTTTCTCTCGCTTTTCAAAAGTTGACTCCACACCTTGGGTGGCCAAGTTTATCCCTGATGCCCATAATCTCTGTCCATATCTGATGCCCCCAAACAAGAAACGTTCGTTTTGATATATATATATATATATATATATTTTTTTTTTAGGTACCGGGGATCAAACTCGGGACCGTGTGCTTGCGAGGCAGGCAGCGGAACCACTGAGCTAAATCCCCGACCCCTTCGTTTTGATATTTTTTGTGCTGTGTCTTTATACTTCGTTGACCGCTGTGGGCTCAGAATTCTCAGATTCTTTCTTGAACACTGACCTTCCTTGTGCCTTATGGAGACCCTTAGGACTTTTTGGGGGGATATTACTCTCTTCCTCTTTCTTATGTTTGTGAAAACACTCATTCATTGTCTTTCTTGTGTGTGCGGGCCATGAGGCTGGTGCTAACGATTGGAAGATAAATGATGTTTCCTTGTTTTAGAAGAGCTGTAGTCTGACAGGAAGGGTAATTGAGAAAGCAGCAGGCACAGTTACAGGTGAATGGACAAGAGGCAAGACAGGAGCTCAAAGGTACAAAGGATAAATGAGCAGCTTGGGCAAAGGTAATGGATCGCTGGAGGTTTTTAAATGATTGATGAACTTGAGAGAGGGGAGATTTCACCCTGCTGTGATTGCCGAGGAGGTAGTAAGATTTCCTGAGGCTAGGAACACTGTTATATTTGCTTCTGCAGTTGCAGTGCGCAGTGTAAAAACTGGATACAGTACAGTGTATATGGGTTAAAGGAACTTAAATTCACAGAAGCTCAGAGTGAGTGTGACCAACTGAAACGCTGAAGAGGACCGAGTTGAAGACTCAGGATAATGACAAGGAAAGGACCTGTGATGAAGGGCTGGAGTGCCAATGAAGTGAGGAGTGGGATTTCTCCAAAATTTAAGAACTTCATAAGAGCCATGATATGAAGTGCTACAAAAAGGTATCTGTTGAGACAAAAAGGTATTGGTTGAATTTGTGAATGTTTAAATCCTAGGAAATTTTTGCAGAGCAGAAATTTTAGGGTGGTGTAGATTTTTATTTATTTATTTATTTTGTGAGAGGTAAAGGACGGTTGCAGAGTGAGTTATGTGAGGCTGTAGATAGGATGAAAGAAATGATTAAGAAGAGTACATCATTTTTAGACAATCAAGTTAAAAAGAAAAATTGGGATGTCAAAGGGGAAGGAATTTCAGTGAGGTGGCCTGGGAAATAGTTAACCTAAAAAAATCAATGAGCTCTTTGTTTTAAAACAACTGTATAGAAGTACAATGAGAGAAAATAACACCACTTACAATGGCAATTTAAAAAAAATTATTCTGGCTATTTGGGAGACTGAGGCAGGGGTATCATAAGTTCAAGACCAGCCTGGGCAACTTAGCAAGACCTTGACTCAAAATAAAAAAATTGAAAGGTTGGAGATGTAGCTGAGTATCAGGCTCTGGGTTCAATTCCCACTTCCCTCCCAAAAAGTGAACAGAGATTACCTAAGTAAAAAACACGTTAGGGCTGGGGATTTAGCTCAGTGGCACTGTGACTGCCTCACAAATGCAAGGTCCTGAGTTCGATCCCTGGTACCAAAAAAAAATAAAAAACAAACCAAAAATTAATGAACAATATTAGCTACCATTGTTGGGGAGGCACTCGTTTAAGCAGTTCATGTGTGAAGTATTTCAAATCTCAGGAGTGTGTTTTGTACGTGAGGAAACTAGGAATGTGCCCATGGTCCCAAACTTGTAAGGAATACCAGGAAATTAAGATAACAAAGCTAGGATTTAGCCTCAGGCAGGTTGTCTGCAGAGTTTGTGCTTTTATTGGCTGTCAGCACCTAAGAGATGTTTTAACAAATGTAAACAAATTTTCCTTGTTTTAGAGTCCATGGGTTACTAGAGTCCTAGGTCAGAGTCCCAACTCTGGGGCTTCCAACAAATCAGGTGTGGCCACTCCAAAACCAAAAGAAGAAAATAATAGTAGAAAGCAGGAAAGAAACTTTATAGTCAATGTAGCCAAACCAGGAAGACGAGAGGAACAACCTTTTCAGCCCTGTCTTTAAGAGCTCCAGAATTATGTGGGGAACATGGGCAAGAAGTATGGATGATTAAGCAGTCTTAGTCAAAGTGTGGTCTGGTGGATCATTATGTCGGGGGCCGGGGGGGGAGACTGCAGGAGAGAATGACCAGAGAAAGGACAAGTCCAAATGAAAGCAGAGATGCCAAGCTTTTTATCCTGTTTTTAGTCACCCATTGTAGACCTAGCCAAAGAGTTAGTGCCTTTAGTACAAGCAGCTTCTAAGACCTTGTTACATGTATTAATATAACAAACATTTGTTAACAGTTGTTACAGTTTGTATCATAAATGTGTCTTAGGGGCCCATGTGTTAAAGGCTTAATCTCCAGAGTGGTGCTATTGGGAGGGACCTTGGGGGAAGTTTTATGTCGCTGGGAACATGGCCTAGAAAGGGACAGTGACATTCCTGCTCCTTTGATCTTCTGCTTCCCAGCCCTGAGGTGAGCAGTTTTGTTCCCCAACATGTTCCTGCCGTGATGCATTGCCAGAGGCCCAAAGCAAAGGGGCCAACCAGTCAGGAACCAAAAGCTCTATAACTGTAATGAAAATAACCCTTTTCTCTTTATAAGTTTGTTACAGTCATGGAAAGCTTACTACTGTTATGCCAGGACATTTTCTAGAGCATGCAGGGGTGATGACGACTGACAGAGTCTGACCACAAGGAGGATAACAGGCAACTCTCAGAGGAGCATCAATAAACAAAAAGTTGTGAGTGGTATGTGCATAAAGGGGAGGCTGGGTGGTTAGTTTAGATGACAGAATCAGGAAACCCTCTCTCAAGGATCATTCAGATAATCTGAATGACAGTGTAATAATCATGGAAAGAGGATGTAGGTGAAGGAAACCACATTCCAGGCCTTGGAGGAAGCTAAGGCTTAAGCCTTTAGGCAGGAACTAGAAGGTTCCTTTGTCAGGTGGAAAGAAAGCCTGAGTGCTGAGGGAGTGTGGAGCCCTAACCTTAACCAAGGCCAGATTGTGTTGGCACTTTGTGTGAGGTCAAGAACCATGCTGGAAAGCCTTGGTTATTTTATTTTCTTTTGAAATAATTTCAGTATCACAGAGAAGTTGCAAAAATACTAGTTGAAACTACTCTGATATGGAATAAAAAAATGTTCTCTATGCTCTTTGTCCAGATTTCCTAGTTTCAATTTTGCCACCATTAGTTTTCTCGTTCTTTGTTTATGTATGTGTACATGTAAGAGCACACACGCTTAGCCTCCTTTCTTCCTCCTCAGACTCCGCCATTCGAGTCTCGTATCCCTCCACTTTGCAAACTGGTTTTGTCTTCATACGTCCCACCTCCATGCTTTCTCCCTTCTTTCTTTCCTTTGTTTCTCCTTTTCCTCCCCTCCCTTTCCCTTTCTTCCTCTCTTTTCTGTTATTTTTATTGTCACAAATACTGCAGGAATATGCTCATAGTATAAAAGACTCCTTCCTCCCATTTTACTTCCCAGAAAAAACTACCATTTGCTTTTCGTTGTGCAGCCTTCTTGTGTTATTCTTCTGTTTTGTGTATAGGGTCATGTACGTAGGGATCTACTCTATGTTTTAATATGAGAATAGCTTTATAGCTTTTCTGTTTCTCTTTTGTGGTATTAGGGATTGAACTGAGGGCTTTCATGCTGAGCTATATCATCAGGCCTTTTTAAAATTTTTTATTTTGAGGCAGGGTCTTGCTAAGTTGCCCAGGCTGCTCTTGAACTTGCAGTCCTCCTGCCTCAGCCTCCCAGAGTGCTGAGATTACAGGTGTGTGCCACCATGACTGCTTGCCTTTTTTTTTTCTTTTTAATATAATTTTAATTGTATTCTCCTTTTTTGTTTTGTTTTGTTTTTCAGTACAGTGGTACCTCAGTTCCCAAATTTGATTCTATGATTCTGATCACACACTGAGTTGAACAAGAACTGAATCAAATTTGATGGTTAGGTTCAATGTTGACCTTATGGAGAAATTTGATTCAGTTCTCATCCAGTTTTGTTTGTGGAGAGAATTGAGTTCATGATCCATGGTACCCTTGGACTAGGGATTGAACACAGTGTATGCTACTATACCTGTTAATTGCATTCTTCTTTTAGAAAATGCTGTGACACACCCTGAGCACTCCTGGCTCAGTAGCTTAGATGGTTTCTATCTCAACAGTTTCTATGGGAAACATAAGGTGTTAGGTTTACTATTTCCCTGTACATTTGTTTTGGTGGTATGGTACATTTGTGCTTGGGGACATTCCTTCTAACACTTAGTTTGTTTTTTTTTTGTCGGGGGGGACTGTACCAGGGATTGAACTCAGGACCTTGCACCTGCAAGGCAGGCATGGTGCCACTGAGCTAAGTCCCAGCCCCTAACACTTAGTTTTCTATCCTACAGTATAAGTAGACCACATCTTATTGAGCTGTTTCTCCACCAGTGGGCATTTAAGTCTGGTGAACCAGCTTCCCTGTGTCCTGCCTGTGAGTCCCTGTCCCCACCCCAGCTGGTAACCTGTACCACCGGAAATCTTACCTTTTTTGCCCTCAGATGTAAATCGCAGCTGACATTTTCTTTCTTTCTTTTTTTTTTGACATTTTCTATTCCTTTGACATATAAATATGTTTAAATTTGTTAAAATAATTGAATAAATTACTTTAGAGTTTAATATGTGGTCAGGTAGAATTTCAGGTTTGCTTAATTCAATATTTAAAAAAAGTATTAGGGTCGCTCAGTGGTAGGGTGCTGGCTAATCATGAGTGAAGCTCTGGGCTTAATTCCCAGCACCACACGCATGTGCTCCTGCACACACACAACCCCTAAACCCAGCTTAGGCCAGTTACTGTGAGCACACCTATAGTCCTAGGTACTTGGGAGGCTGAGACAGAAAGAACACTTGAGTCCTAGAGGCCAGCCTGGGGAACACAGCAGGGCTCTAGCTTAAAACAGCAGCAACAAGAATAAACAAAACAGGGGGCCGGGGATTTAGCTCTGGTTCCGCAACCTGCTTTGCAAGTGCAAGGTCCCAAGTTCGATCCCTGGTACCAAAAAAAACAAAAAAAAGAATAAACAAAATGGGCCTGGGGATTTAGCTGAGTGGCACCACACCTGCCTTCCAAGCTCAAGGTCCTGAGTTCAATCCCCAGTTCCAAAACAAACAAAAAATAAAATAAAAGATTTGTTTTTATATAAATGGTATCATAGTAGATCATTGTTTTGCAGTTTGCCAAAATATCTCTATAGAATGAATTTATTTGTATTAGTTATTTTCCTATTGGAAATTTATGTTCATTTTATTTTTGTTTTTTCTTTCTTTGTATTGTTTTTTTGAGACAGAGTCTCGCTATGTAGTTTAGGCTGGCTTTGAACTCACTATGTAGCCCAGGCCGGCCATGAGGCCTTGAACTCTTGGGGATTCTCCTGCCTCAGCCTCTTGAGTGCTAGGATTACAGGCATGTGCAACCACACCCAGCTTATGTTCATTTTATTACTACTACAGACTTTGAGACAATGAACACCTCTACACATATATAAATATTTCCTATTTCATTAGTTTTTAAAGATTTTTTTAAGGAGCAGTTTTAGGTTCACAGCAAGATTGGGAAAATGGTATGGAGATAGCACATGCATCTGCCCCCATACCTGCATAGCCTCCCTATTTTAAATATCTCCCACTGGAAGAGTATGTTTATTGATCACCCCAAGTCCATAGTTTCCATTGGGATCCACTCTTACTGTTGTATGTACAGTGGATCTAGGCAAATATTCAGTAACATGTATCTACCATTATCGTATCATAGAGAAAGTTTTTTTTGTTTTATTTTGTTTTTTTGTGGTTCTAGCAGTTGAAACTAGGGCCTCATTTATGCTAAACAAGCTACATCCCGCCCCACCCCCTTTGTTTTGAGACAGAGTCTCACTAAATTGCCCATCCTGGCCTTAAACTTGCAATCCTCCTGCTTCACCCTTCTGAGTAGGTGGGATTGCAGGTATACGCCACTATGCCCAGCTTTATACAGAATAGTTTTATTGTCCTAAGAATCCTATGTTGTACCTGTTCATCCTTTTCTACCCCTGGCAATTCCTGGTATTTTTACTGTATCCATAGTTTTGCCTTTCCTGGAATATCAGAATTAGAATCATATATATTCAGAATGGCTTCTTTTACTTAAATTATATACTCTTAAATTTCTTCCATATCTTTTTTGTTGCCTGATAGCTTGTTTAGTGCTGAATAACATTCTGTTGTCTGCATGTGCCACAGTTTATGGTATTTATCCATTTACTATTGAAAGATGTCTTGGTTGCTTCCAAGTTTTGGCAATTATGAATAAAGCTGCTATAAACATTCATGTGCAGGTTTTTTTGTGGACTCAAGTTTTCTTCTGAATAAATTCTTAAGGATTTTAATTATTGGATCTTTTGGTAAGAGTTAGTTTTGTTTTTAAAAAAACAAACTGCCAAACTCTCTTCCAACATGGCTGTATCATTTTATATTTTCACCAGCAATGAATGAAAATACCTTTTGTTCTTTCATGTGATGAACCTTTGCCCTGCAGGTTTGACATGCCTGTGTTACAACAAAGATATTTTAAAATGAAGGAAATTTTATGTTTTATGTACATAAACTATATTATATATCCTATATGTGGGGCTGGAGATTTAGCTGAGTGGTTCCACCACCTGCCTTGCAAGCGCACGGTCCCAAGTTCGATCACCGGTACCAAAAAAAAAAAAGTCTTCTTATCCTATATGTGGCCCACGACAATTTCACTTCACTCATTTTAGCCTAGGAAACCCTGGTGTGTCCAACCTATGGGCCATGGGTTCTATCCTTACCAGCATTTGGTGGTGTCCCTGTTCTGAATTTTGGCCATTTTTAAGTTTAATGAAGTCCAGCTTATTAATTATATTATTGTGGATTATACCTATAGTGCCATATCTAAAAGGTCAGCTAAGCCCAACATCATTTAGATTTTCTGCTCTTTTCTTTTAGAAGTTTTATAGGTTTATATTTCACATTTATGTGTGATCCGTTTTGAGGGTTTTTTTAATAGTTTTTTTTCTTGATACTGGGAATTGAACTCAGGACCTTGCATTTGCGAGGCAGGTGGTGGGTCCACTGAGGTAAACCCCAGCCCTCATTTTGAGTGTTTATGCAGGGTATAAGGTCTGTTTCTAGGTTCATTTCTTTTGTTTGTGGATGTCCAGTTGAAAAGACTTTTCTCCATTTTTCCTTTTCTTTTGATTATTTGAGATAGGGTCTCACTATGTAGTTCAGGCTGGTTTTGAACTCAGGATGTAACTCACCATAATCCTCCTGCCTCAGCCTTCCAAATTCTGGAATTATAGATGTGCACTACTATTCCCGGCTTCTGCATTGTTTTCCCTTTGCTCTTTTTTCAAAGATCAGTTGACTGAGTATATTAATGTATGTTTTCAGATTTCCTGTTCTATACCATTGATCTAATTATTCTTTCCTCAATACCAAATGTCTTGATTATTTTAGCTTTATAGTAAGTCCTGATATCAGGTAGTTTTAGCCCTTCAACTTTATTGGTTTCCTTCAATATTTTTTTGGCTATTATATCATCTTTACATGTATTCATCTTTACATATAAACCTTAGAGTTAGTTTGTTGAATCTATAAAATAATTTAATGTGATTTTGATTGGGGTTGCATTAACTCTAGATTAAAGGGGGAAGAATGGATATCTTTTTTGGGAGGGTTACTGGGGATTGAACTTAGGACCTTGTGGTTGCGAGGCATGCATGGTGCCACTGAGCTCCATCCCCAGCTGAAGAACAGATACCTTGACACTGTTGAATCTTCCTACCTGTGAACATGGAATATCTCCATTTATTTAGTCTGTCCACTTTGCCTTGACTTGCCTTTTCTCTTCTCTTCTCTTCTCTTCTCTTCTCTTCTCTTCTCTTCTCTTCTCTTCTCTTCTCTTCTCTTCTCTTCTCTTTTCTTCTCTTCCTCTCTCTCTCTCTCTCTCTCTCTCTTTGGTACTAGGGATCAAACTTGGGTCCTTGCGCCTGCAAGGCAGACAGCGGAACCACTGAGCTAAATCCCCAGCCCTCTTTTCTTTCAAGAGAAGAGATTTCTTTTGGCTCCTGGTTTTGGAAGTCCAGACACTGATTAGTTAGCTCTGCTGTTGTGGGCCTATAGTGAGGCAGCACACCTTGCAAAAGTATGTGATATTTGGGCTGGGGATTTAGCTCAGTGGTTTCGCCGCTTGCTGTGCAAGTGCAAGGACCCAAGTTCAGTACCAAAAAAAAAAGAAGAAGTATGTGATATTTCTTTCTTTCTTTTTTTTTTTTTTTGATACTGGGGATCAATCTCGGGTCCTTGTGTTTGTGCAGCAGGCGGCGAAACCACTCAGCTAAATCCGCAGCCCCCCCCCCTTTTTTTTTTTAAGTTTTTATTATTTATATTTGGAGCTCTGGAGATTGAACTCAGGGCCTTATGCATGCTAGGCAAGCGCTCTTTCTGAGCTACATCCTTAGCTCTTTTTATTTTGAGACAGGATCTCACTGAGCTGCCTAGACTAGGCTCAAATGTCTTCCTGCCTCAGCCTCTCAAATCATTTGGGTGATAAGCATGTGCCACCGTGCCCAGCTCTTTTGTTTTGAGTCGGGGTTTTGCTAAGTTGCACAGTCTGGGCTCAAACTCATGATCCTCCTGCCGTAGGCTCGCATAGTGCTAGTGATACACTGTGTGCCACTGGCTAGCTCACTATGAACATTTTTGTACTTGAGTTTTGGTAGATGTGGCAGCTTATTTCTGGTAGGCATATACCAGGATTGTCAGCCTTACCAGTTTTGACATTTGAGGCCAAATAGTTCTTTGGTGTACCATCTTGTGTACTGTCAGATATTGAGCTGCATCCCTGGCCTCTGTCCATGTAGATGTCAGTGGCAGTGTGACAACTCTTAAGTGGTTGCAGACATTGTCAGATGTCACCTGAGGGTAGGGAACAATCCCTTGCTCCCCATTGAGAACCATTGAGCATATGTTTACTTTGGAGAGAGATTTGCCTTTTAGTTTGGTTGCTATAAGATTTTAGAATAAAAATTACTTTTTCAGGACTTCACTTTTAGGAAATGTTCTGTTCTTTCCCTAACATGTTCTCTTTATACTTTATTTTTGAAAGTTCTTTTAACCATCTGCTTAAATTTGGGCCTTTTTTTGTAACTGATCTTGCTTTTTAATGGTAGTGTTTTCACATAGGAACTCCCATATGTCTTCATTTCTGGAAAGTTTTCAGCTTGTTTTTCTTCAAACATTCCCCTATTAGCTATCTTACTTATATCACTCCCCTTGGTTATTCTCCACAGGAAAGACAGGTGTATTCTGAATCTGGCCCTCTCCTGCTCCCCACCTGAGCCCTGTCTTAGGTCTGAGATGTTGCAGTACCTGGAGCTTATTGGTTTCTGCCTATGTTCTACATGGTGCATCTCCTGTGCGTGGGGAGTGCAGGTTATCTCCTGTGTATCTATTCTTGTCATTGGACACAAAGAAACCGGCTGCATTTCTGAGTTCTCCTGCTGTTCATTTCCAGCCCCTTCTGTGGCTCTTTAGATGTGAATGTGGTACCAGAGCCATCTTAGACTTGAGATACCCTGGGAGTGGAGACCCTGCCAGCCCAGGTCCCTTCGGACTCTGGCAAGTAGGAAGATGAACTCTTTTGTCTTATACAGTGTTGTTCTTCCCCTTGTTACTCACAGGTTAACTGTCATTATGACCTCCTGATTTTCCCTTTCCACTCCATCATCTTGGGGAACCCATCATATGTGTGTCAGTAGAGCCAAGTCTAGACCTTCCTGAGAATTTTTCTCTCCAGTTCTGTACAAAGTAACTCCGGTCTGTTTTTTGTACACTTGCATGTATATGTGTTTGTTTCCCTTTACAAAACTGAAAGTGTGTCAATAACAAAATAGGATTTTACTCACCATGAAATCTTCAGAACTCAGAAGAGTGTCTGGCATGCAGAGGCTCAATGATTGACTGATTGATTGATTGATTGATTGATTAAATTCTTCTACAAAGTAAAAGCTGAGCCAGGCACAGGAGATGCTGTGGAGGGATGTTTCTCTTTCCCATATCACTTCATGTAATCTCATCCAGTTGAATGGGGTATGTGTTATTGCAGGGATTGTTGTCATTCAAGGATGTGTCCATGGAGTTCTCCTGGGAAGAGTGGCAGCTGCTGGACTCAACACAAAGGCACCTATACAGGGAGGTGACCCTGGAAAACTACAGCAACCTGTTATCAGTGGGTAAGTGCCACTTCCCTACCTACCTTAGACCAAGTCATGAGGTGCCTTCTCCTTTTCTTTCATTGACTTACCCTGGGTCCTCAAAAGTGTTTTATGACTATGAACTGGAACTTTAGAGGTCATATATTCTTGGTCCCCATGTGGCCCTTACCTCCTAGTTGTAATCTTTCGCTAAGTACCAATGATCAGGGGCTTTTTGTTTTTTGGTACCGGGGATGGAACTCAGGTCCTTGCACTTGCAAGGCAGGTGGTGGAACCACTGAGCTAAATCCCCAGCCCCCTTTTTTTTTGATCAATTTTGTTTTGTAGCTTCTGAGCCTCTAGTCTCATCCCCAGAAGCTTGGCCCATGTCCTTTGTGATTTTCTTTTCACAGGGTATCATGGTACTAAACCTGAATTAATCTTCAAGATGGAACAAGGAGAAGAGCCATGGATAATAAATGCCAAAATGTCCACTCCAAGCTGTGCAGGTGGGTGAGTGATGGGGAGGTAAACTGGCTGCTCCTCAGGGTTTGGCCCCATACAGTCTGCACAGAAGCTCTGGAAAGCCCTTGGATGGGTGAGGCCTGAACTCCTTGCATGCTGGACTCTCCTTCCTCCCCTGGCTCTGAGAGATGAGTGTGGTACTCCTCCCTGAGCTCTGCTCAGAACCTGCTTTCTAGGTTAGTTTCGTTGCTTCCCAAGGTGAGCAAGACCTTCCAAGGATTTCTTCTTCCTCACATTGGTGCAGTTCATCCCCCCTCTACTTCCTTTACTTTGATTTCTCCTTTTGCTCCCACTGTTAAATTGCTTAGATACAATCCACGGTCCCACACCTGGTGTATGTGTGTCACTGAGTGATTTTTGTGCACCTTCACTTTCCTTTTGGTTTGTCCAAAGGGGTTTGCTTTCCATGCTCAGCCTGTGGAAACTTCTGTGTTTTAACTGTTGAAAGGCTCTTCCATTCTGAAGATTTAAACCTTCTCCCTATTGTTTTTATACCAAAAATAATATCCTCCTCTTCTGTTTCTTCTGAACTTGGTCTTGATATCTGCAATAGAGCTCCACTGTGCTTTCAAGACTTCATTCTGGCATCAGAAATGGGAAGAAACTTCCTTCCAAAGACAGTGTTCTTCCCTAGTTCCTCAGTGTGTGTGTGTGTGTTTGTGTGTGTGTGTGTGTTGTTGAGGACTGGAACTCAGGCTTCACATGTACTAGGCTAGTGCTCCCCACTGAGCTACACCCCAGCCCTCATTTCCCCATATTAATGTTGTTACTGTTGCATGTAGGCCTGTATCCTCTGTGGCTTGCTTTGGGATCCTGTCTCTTTCCTCTTCTCTGATATTTCTACTGCATCTGTTTCGGTTAGTATTTTGTCTTTTGAAATCTGACACCACTTGTCTACTCAGTTGTTACCCACGCTTGATTGCTGTTTTCTCTTACCTGGAGAGTTTAGATTCTTAAACATATTTGAGAGCTCTCATTTTCTCCTTAGCTGTTGCTGCAGGATGTTTCCAAAAAGCACAGATCCTCAAATTCCTGACCCCACTATAGCAAAATGATAAGGAATTTGTATCCTCAAATGACAGTTATATTCCTTAGGTAGCTCTGCAGTACCTTCTTTCCAATTGTCCAACTTTAGAGATACCTGTGTGTCCATGAGGTATGATCACCCCTTCCCAAAAGGGAGCAGAACATGCTGTCATTCTGGGCCAGAATCCAGTTTCAAGGCCTTGTATGTGTGTGGTGCTGTCCAGCACAGATAGATGAAGCCCTCATGATCTGAGTCAAATAGTATGTTTCAGATATGCCTAGTGTTGGAGAAGGAACTAGGAAATTATAAGGGAGACAGCTCTTTCCAGAAGGGAAGAAAACAACTGTTGTTGGCTCATTGCATGCTCCTTCAGAAAAAGATCAGGAAAGACCCTTGGCCCTCACCCTGGCATAGTTTCCTTGCTGGCCAACTTGATAGCATCTGGCATTTTTCTTGGAGGAGGTTTCCTTTCTGTTCTCCTCTGTGGCTTAAGCTGAGATGAACTTTGAGAGAGCACCTGTGCCATGGGCTGCTTCTTTAGTTTTAGCAGTAGGCCACTCCTGTGGCAGTAAGATTGCTTCTTGTTTGTTTGGGGTTTTGTTTTTGTGTGTGTGGGTTTTTTTTGGTACCGGGGATCGAACTTGGGTCCTTGCAACTGAACTTGGGTCCTTGGGCTTGCGCAGCAGCTGGCAAAACCACTGAGCTAAGTCCCCCGCCCTTGTTTGTTTGTTTTTGAGACAGAGTCTTGCTATGCAGTTCAGGCTGCCCTTAAACTTGTGAAAATCGTCCTGCCTCAACTTCCTGAGAGCTAGGATTACAGACATTCACCACTCATGGCTTCAGTTTAAAGTCTTTAGGATTGAAGATAGGGCTGGGGTTGTGGCTCCGTGGTAGACCACTTACTTAACATGCCTCAGGCCCTGGGTTTGATCTCCATTACACCCCCCCCCCCCACACACACACGTGGAGTTGAAGAGTCATAGATTTACGTGACCAGGCTTGGTTTCCTTCCAAGCCTAACAGTCTTTGTTTTGTGGGGTTTGCCTTGTTTTTATTTTCTAATCAATTCTGTGAGGCCAGTAATGCAACCAAGAGTTATCCAGATATGCTCTTTAAGTCCAAGAATCCTTTCTTCTGGTTGCTAATCTTACTCATCTCTCATGTGTGAGTTTAATGACCTCACTGTCAGCAACCATAACCTGCACCTTCTCACCATTGTCGGGCTGAGGTTGTTTAGGAGGCACAGAGGAAGTAGGGAAGCTCCTAAAGGGTAACCACGTGCCACTTCATTTTATTTATTTATTGTACTGGAAATTGAACTAAGGGCCTTTGCACTGACCTACACCCCTCATCCCCTTTTTTAATTTTTTGGGACAGGGTCTTACTAAGTCATTAAAGTGGCCAACATGGGCTCCAACTCATGGTCCCCCTGCCTCATGGACCCCATGTTTTTGGTTTTTTTGTTTTAAGATCCCATGTTCTTGACTGTACCTACCGAATGCTCACTAGGCCCCTGCTTCTTTCAGTCTTTCCTTTGCCCCTGTTTACCATTAGAGTCGGCATGGGAGCACTCTTTGGGCCCAAAGATGGATGTCACCTGCCCTGAAGTACATATTCCCTGGGTGGCCTTATCCTTCCTTCCCTTAATGGTTTTACTTTTTTTTTTTTGGTACTGGGGATCGAACTCGGTTCCTTGTGCTTGCACAGCAGGTGGTGAAACCACTGAGCTAAATCCCCGGCCCATGCTTTTACTTTTTAATCCTGCCTTTCATTGAGAGCTGAATTCGGGTCTGACTGCTTATATGTCACTGGCATTTGGGTGTTCATTATCAGACCCAAGACTACAGGCCGTCCTTGGTGTTTCTCCAGCATGCCTCCTTGCCACCTCGCTGAGTAATCCACCTCACCATTGTAGTCTAACTGTCCCTTCTCTCAGCTCCAGACATGCAGCCTGAGTCATTAGCACTCCTTGTTGGGCGGCTGGCTACAAAGGCTTTCTAGTGTTTCTCTGCCCTTTTATTATTTATTTTTTACATAACAACCAAACATCTTTTAAAGAGAAATACTGATTGGGATCTCCTCTAAGATAAAGTGATAACATTTATGTTCAGTGGAAATATTTTCCTGTGGCCTTGCACCATTTGTAACTTGTTTTCCTCTGTTCACTCCATGGGTCCTGGCTATCCCAGACCTTCTTTGTTTCTTAAACCTTTCCAAGCAGCCCCTCTTGTTAGGAACTTTCTGCTTTGTGTTTCATCTGTTTGGAGTGTTAACTTTCATAGCTTACTCACTCTCCTTAATGTCTCATTGTCCCCAGACCTACTTATTCTGTGTCCTGTAATTCAGATATAAGATACGGAATGGGCCTTTAAATGCAGGGAAAATTTTTAAATAACTGTCTTTTATGGAGCTGAGGATTGACCCAGAACTGAGCAACATCCTCAGCCCTTTTGCAGTTTTTAAAATTTATTTATTTATTTTTATTTTTTTGGTACCGGGGATCAAACTTGGGATCTTGGGCTTGCGAGGCAGGCAGCAGCACCACTGAGCTAAATCCCCGGCTCTGTAGGTTTTTACTTTTTTTGGTACTGGAGATTGAACTCGGGTCCTTGCGCTTATGTAGCAGGTGGCGAAACCACTGAGCTAAATCCCCAGCTCGCTCTGTAGCTTTTTTAAATTTAGAGACAGGGCCTCTCTAAGTTGCTAAATTGCTCAGGTTGGGCTAGAATTCACAATCTTCCTGCCTCAGCTTCCCAGAGTACTGGGATTATAAGTGTGAGCTGCCATACCCAACTTTAAAAACCCTTTAAAAAACATTTTTTGGCTACCATTAATTCACTACCAGTTTCACAAGGGGAGACCTAGTTTGGTTTGATTCAGAACCCTTTCTCCCTGGTTGGGCACTATTTCATTTGAACTCATGTCATAGGCCTGTTACCCAAAACAAAACAAAAAACTTAGGGCCGGAGAGTTAACTTAATGGTTCCAGTGCCTGCCTCAAAAGTGCGAGGTCCCGAGTTCAATCCCCAGTACCAAAAAAAACCCCAACTTATTTCTGCTTTTTTGGGGGGAGGGGGTACCCTGTGGATTGAAGCAAAGGGCCTCACACATACGATGCCAAGTGCTCTACCACTGAAGTAAAACCCCTATAGGTATTTTGAAAGATCTTTAAATTCTGTATCAGAATTTTAAAACTATGTTTGGTTTTGGTTTTCTGTTGTTTCTTTTCCTCCTAAAAGGTTGGGAAGAATGGTACCAGAAAAATCAAGATGAGCTTGAAAGTGTTGAGAGAAACTATGTATGTAATGTATTTGGAAAACTTCATCTAAGCAAAACCCATGTTCCTTCAGGACAAAAGCTCTATAAGTATAACACACATGGGCGAAGTTTGATGAAAATCTCAGGTTTAAGCAGAAATTATATAAGAAAGAATCCTGATAAATTTCGTGGTTATGAGGAATCATATTTTCTGAAACATCAAAGAGTTCATCATGTAGAAAAAAACTGTGTGTGTAATGAATGTGGGAAAGCTTTTCGTTGTAAGTCACAGCTCATCGTCCATCTCCGAATCCATACTGGGGAGAGGCCTTATGAATGCACTAAATGTGAGAGAGCCTTCAGTGCCAAGTCAAACCTTAATGCCCACCAGAGAGTTCACACAGGGGAGAAGCCCTACTCGTGCAGTGAATGTGGGAAAGTCTTCTCTTTCAGGTCGCAGCTCATCGTCCACCAGGAAGTCCACATTGGAGGGAAGCCCTATGGGTGTAGTGAGTGTGGCAAGGCCTACAGTTGGAAATCTCAGCTCATCTTACACCAGAGAAGTCACACAGGAGTGAAGCCCTATGAGTGTGGTGAATGTGGGAAAGCCTTTAGCTTGAAGTCCCCATTTGTTGTACACCAGAGAACTCACACTGGAGTGAAACCACATAAGTGCAATGAGTGTGGGAAGGCCTTTAGGAGCAAGTCCTACCTCCTGGTTCACATCCGAATGCACACAGGAGAGAAGCCCTACCAGTGCAGGGACTGTGGGAAAGCCTTCAACATGAAGACACAGCTTGTGGTGCATCAAGGTGTCCACACGGGAAACAACCCTTATCAGTGCAGTGAGTGTGGGAAAGCCTTTGGGAGGAAGGAGCAGCTCACTGCTCACCTGCGAGCCCACGCAGGAGAGAAACCCTATGCGTGTAGTGAGTGTGGGAAGGCCTTCAGCAGCAAGT
This sequence comes from Heterocephalus glaber, assembly GCF_053883595.1. Classification (NCBI taxonomy): domain Eukaryota; kingdom Metazoa; phylum Chordata; class Mammalia; order Rodentia; family Bathyergidae; genus Heterocephalus; species Heterocephalus glaber. The sequence goes on from NW_028258412.1 coordinate 27,990,885, forward strand.
CCTACCTCGTTATTCACAGGAGGACACACACTGGGGAGAGGCCCTATGAGTGCAGCTTGTGTGAGCGAGCCTTTTGCGGGAAGTCACAGCTGATCATCCACCAGAGAACGCACTCGTCAGAGAAGCCCTATGAGTGCAGTAAGTGTGAGAAGGCTTATCCACGGAAGGCGTCCCTTCAGATTCACCAGAAAACCCACTCGGGAGAGAAACCTTTCAAGTGCAGTGAGTGTGGGAAGGCCTTCACTCAGAAGTCTTCCCTCAGTGAACACCAGAGAGTGCACACGGGAGAGAAGCCGTGGAAGTGCTCTGAGTGTGGGAAGTCCTTTTGCTGGAACTCAGGGCTTCGCATCCATCGGAAAACACACAAGGGTGAGATGCAAGTGATGAAGTGACTGTTGGAAGCCTTCTCATAGGAGCGGACATCCCAGAGGCCTGTGAGGCTGTACAGAATTACAGGCAGGATGTGCTAAAAATAGACTCACACCAAGGAAGCCAAGTGGAGAGAGCAGTTGTCTGGGATGAGTGTGTGAACACTGCCAGTGGCCAGGCACACAGGAATGAGAAGTGAATATGCCAAGCATAGGTGTCATTGTGAAGATCCAGGATGTTCATACTGAGGTTTACTAAATCAGGGAAGCATTTCCCTTAGAAAATATGTTTCATGGAAAGCTACATTTCAGATCTGAAGCTATGTTTTTTTATAAAATAGTGTAAAAATCTTAGATATGAACATTTGACTTTTCCATGATGTGTAAGGTTTTTCATTTTGTTTTAATATGTAAATAAATAAAACCACAAGGAACTTATTCTGAAAATGAAGGTATTGTGTGGTTTTCCCTAATTAACACTGAATAACATCTTCAAAGATTTTGGTATTTTCTTTTCTAATGTAAATTGTTACATATATATTTGACTTTATTGCATAACAACCCCAATATTATTCATCTTAAATGCTAAAATTGGCATTTTTTTCTTTTATTTTCTGGCAGTATAACTGAGACAGTGTAGTTTGTATGGAAGTATACAGTTCTCCATATACATTAATTTACTTGTCTGGCAAATAGAACAGGGCTGCTTCTTAACAGAATGCATTGTAATGAATGCTAAGCAAGTAGTTGTCATCCATTGATAACCAGGAGCTCCCTTGTGTTCTCTTGAGAACACCTCCTCTGGTTTATACTTGCCTCTGGTAGTGTCTTTCAGATTTCCTTTCTGCTAGCTACAGGCAACCATTGTACCCATTGTTAGGTAATGGTGCCCTCTTTTCCAGGATTTTGAATCTGTAATTCAGTCTCACATGAAGCAGAGCAAAATGTGGGAACTCATTTGATTTTGTCCCAGAATGCTATTGAAACCATCAGTTAATGCTGGTAAACTGGTTCCAAGCATGACTTTTTTTTTTGGTACCGAGGATCCAACTTCGGTCCTTCCTCTTGCAAGGCAGGCGTTGGAACCACTGAGCTAAATCCCCAGCCCTTCAAGAATGACTTTTAGTACTTCAGTATTCCATCATGGAACCTGGTTCTTAGGCCTTCTGTATGCTTCCTTATATCTATATTTTCAATAACAATGTAGGGTTTTATTACTTAAGAGAAATGAGGTGTTTTTTTTTTTTTGGTACCCAGGATCGAACTTAGGACCTTTACACTTTCGAGGCAGGTGGCAGAACCACTGAGCTAAATCCCTGACCGGAGAAATGAGTTTTTATTTCTTACAATTTAAGGGCTTTAACTGATAAATCTCACCCTGAGATATTAACACATTTTTAGAGAAAAGTAACATACGTAGTTTGTTTTCCTTACAAAAGAAGAAAATTAGATTCCTGTTTATATCACAAGGTAGCAACTTTTTAGCCCATCATGAGAAATAATGTCACTGTTTGTGTACTCTTAGAACCATGGAGCCGCTGTTGGCAAGATTCTGAGATCAGGGAAGTACTGCCATAGGAGAATTTTAAATGTACCAGGAAATCTGAGACGAGATGAGATGGCTGCTTTTGGGCATTCCAGATCTTAGACTACAAGAATAACAGCCTGGAAGTCCCATAGCTGCCCTCAATTCAGCAACTTCTGTTGCTCTGTTGAAATACTTTCAGATGTAGGGCTGCAGATAGTGCATTTGGTTTGTTAAATTAGAAAGTCAATCCAAAAATTAAATTCAGACCATCTCAAATGCTCACTAAGCCCTTTTGGAAATGTGCTTTGCAAAAGTTCTCCCTTGATAATTTGAAGAGGAATCTGGAGGAAATTTGAGGACTCAGATATTTTTTTATTTTTGCTTTTTTTGGTTCCGGGGATCAAACTCAGGACCTTGTGCTTGTGAGGCAGGCGGTAGCACCACTGAGCTATATCCCCGGCCAAACTCAGGACCTTGTGCTTGTGAGGCAGGCGGTAGCACCACTGAGCTATATCCCCGGCCCGACTCAGATATATTTTGAACTATTTGTTCTTAAGGATATACACCAGATGTTGGCATTATTTGAAATTCAGTTTGTGTCCATAAATCAGATTTGTGAGAACATAGCCAAATATGTGTGGATTATCTATCTTCCTTTGCACTGCAGTGGCAGAGTTGAGTAGTTTTGGCAATACCATGCTGCCCACAAAACCTCCCAACTCTAGGGAGCAGGGGATTTAGCTCAGTGGTGCTGCACTTGCCTCGAAAGCACAAGGTCCTGAATTTGATCCTTGGTACCGAAAAACCTGCCAACTCCTAATGAATGACCCTTCGCTTCCCTGAAGAAAGAAGACTGCCTTGCAGGAGATCTGCACTGCTTGGACCCTGTGTTTCACCGATATCACTGGGTAGCCACAGCCCACACTAGAAATGCTCAGGGATGAAATGTTGGTTGGTTTTTGGTACCTGGGATCAAACTCAGGATCTTGCATTTGTGAGGCAGGTGTGGTGCCACTGAGCTAAGTCCCTGGCCCTTGGGATGGGATTGTTGATTTAGATTAGAATACAGAAATCAGAACATAGCAGGGTTTAAAAATACATCAAAGCTTCCAGGAAATCCTTGTAAAAATTTTTTCAGAGCAGTGTACCCAGAAAAGATTAGGATTTTAAAGGTTAGCTGCACCAGCTAATCAGACCAGATTCTCCCTTGCCCGTGACACAGGAAGAAAGAAATGCAAAACTCCACAATGTAGGTTGGGTTTAGAGATCATATTAGATTAGATCCATTACACAGTCCCAAGGCTTGAAAACCTCCCCTTTTCTTTACCAGGAACCAGAGCAGTGTGTTCCTATGCAAGTAGCTGCCCTTCATAGGATGGGGATGTGAGTGTGTCTGTAATCCAAATCTGTCACCTCTGGAAGGACACTCCTGTGTCAGAAGACTGGCAGTGGCCCTTAAAAATGGGACCAGGGGGCTGGGGATTTAGCTCAGTGGTTCCAGTGCCTGCCTCGCAAGCACAAGGTCCTGAGTTCGATTACCGGTATCAAAAAAAAAAAAATGGGACCAGGTTGGTTTGGTTAGTATAGGGAGGCAGGGTTGGTAAGGTGAACGGGTCTCCAGTTATCGTAGATAATTATGTACTCTTTAAGAATGGAGGCCGGGGATTTAGCTCTGGTTTTGCCACCTGGTGCGCAAGCACAAGGACCGGAGTCCTGAGTTTGATCCCCAGTACCAAAAAAAAAAAAAAAAAATTCTTGGGCTGGGGATTTAGCTCAGTGCTTCTGCCGTCTGCCTCAAAAGCACAAGGTCCTGAGTTCAGTCCCCAGTACCCCCAAAAAAAAAAAAAAATGGAATTCATCTTTCTGTGAGAGAATAATGGTTCACATGAATGTCCTGGCTGATGTCCTCAGAAGTGTCAACAATGCTGAAAAGAGGCAAATGCCAGGTCCTTACTAGGGTGTGCTCAAAAGTCATCAATCTGGTTTCTAACTGATGATGAAGCATGGTCACACTGATGAATTTGAAATTCGTGATGATCACAGGGCTGGAAAAATTGTGAACCTCACATGCAGATTAAACAAGTCTGGAGTGATCAGCCCCAGGATGATGTGCAGCTGAAAGACCTGAGAAAATGGCAGAATAATTGCTCCCATCCTATCAGTTTGATTTCATTGTATTGACAACTTCAGCTGGCATCGTGGACCACAAAGAAGCAAGAAGGAAATGCACAGGAGGGAAAATCCTGGGATTCTTTGTCTATGAATATGAAATATGTATATAAATAAAATGCCTCAATGGACTAAAAAATGAAATTCAGAGACCTGTAATCCCAGCATGTGGGAGACTGACGGATGAGAATCTCAAATTGTCAGCCAGCCAAGATTAAGTAGTGAGACCAGCTGTGGAGGCACAGAGGATGAAATATCACTGACAGATGAGACTTAGTTCATCCACTGAGAAGCCCAGAGAGGCTGCTTATGCTCATCAGAGCATCAGGGAAACAGCAGCACCCTGAGCAGTTATTTATAACTCAAGGACGAGAACAAGGAGAAAAAACATTTCTGTAAGAGTTTTGGGCAGGGGCCAGGGAGGGAGAAAGATGGGTTGTTAAGTGACACACGCCCATCTGGTCTAGGTGGGCTTCTTGCAAGCTGTGGGAACACACTGGTGAAAGGACGTATTTCTGAAAATAACTTATTTTTAACTCTGCTGTTTTCCTCATAAATCTGCTCTAAACTTAACTCCTGCGTTCCAGGAGTCGTGGCCTGTTGTCCAAAAAGTCCCTTCCTCTTTCACATTCACTTCACTCCTTTTGTTGTAGCAAAGCGGGAATCGAAATGATCTTGCAGAGACCAGGAGAGTTGGGTAAAATAAGAAAGAAGTTTATTGCCAGGCAGTAGCCAGTCTCAGGAAACAAGTCCTTACAGACTGACCATGAGTTAAGAAAATTTCTCTTTATATACCCAGCAAGGGGCTTTCCATAGCTTCAAGGTTGGAGGCTTAGATAAACAATTTCAGGCTGGTTTCTAATCTGTCTGGGAACAGGCTGCCCCACAAGGGGAGAGGGCCCACCCAGTGTTTCTACACAGGGACAGGTTGACCCAGATGGGGCTTCAGCGGTAGCCCATACAAAGCACAAAAACAACATCTTTCTGCTATGTTGTTACTTTAAGCTGGTTTACAGTTCATGGACACATATGCCACAGTAATTATTCCAAGTTACTTTTGGCAGCACTTTCCACATCACTTTGGCCAGGGTCTCCCCACAAGACCCTGTGGGGAGGGACAAACAAAGAAAAAACAGCTGCTTAAAGTTTTGTTTGTATTGTGAAACCAAAAAATTTGATACAACATGCACTTTGGGAGAATGGCCCCCAGCCTACTTTGCATACTTGAACTAGCCATGGCCTTATGGTGTTGAAGACAGGATGTGATGTGATTTATTTTCTGCCACCTTTAAAGTGTATCTCAGAACGTTGTTATGCTCAAAGGCTGCGGACACTGGCTTTGACCTCACGGGTCATGCCTCTGTGATCTGATGGACTAAGTGGAGTTAGGAGCAAGCAGCTCAAGTACTGGGTTTGAACCCAGGACCTCTCCACCACTGACCTGCATTCCCAGCTCCTGTATATATTATTACAGGCACTTTGGAGGCTGAGGCAGGAGGATTGCAGGTTTGAAGCTAGCCTGGGCATCTTACTGAGATCCCCTCTAAAAATAAGGGCTGAAGGCTGGGGATTTAGCTCAGTGGTTCCGGCACCTGCCTCGAGAATGCAAGGTCCTGAGTTCCATCCCCGGTACCAAGAGAAAGAAAAAGGGCTGAAGATATAGCTCAATGATACAGTGCCCCTGCGTTCAATCCTTGGTACCCAGAAAAAAACAAAACCCAAAACAACTGGCTACTCCCCCCATGACATTACAGCTATAGAGTCAAAATGGCCAGAAGAAAAATTAGTATTGGAAGATAGTGAATTATTTCAACTACTTAAAACACCACATAGAATATTTCATAGAATACAGATGACTATAGCTACAGTGGGAAAACAATCTGATTAAGTAGAATGATGATGGGCTGGTGATTTAGCTCAGTGGCACTGTGCCTGCCTCGCAAGCATAAGGTCCTGTGTTTGATCCCCAGTACCAGAAAAAAAAGTAGAATGGGGCCAGGGATTTAGCCTTGTGGTTTCACCACCTGCTGTGCAAGCACAAGGACCCAAATTCAATCCCTGGTACCAAAAAAAAAAAGTAGAATGATGACATGTAGAAATGATTTTTGGTTAGGACACCTCGTCCTTTCATCTGTTACCTTTTCCTCTTATAGCATACTCCTTTAACTTTGGGTATATTTCTACTGTATGCCACATGCAGATGTGTCAGATGCAGAGGTCAGAAAAGGAGGAAAATGAAGAACCATACCAGGATGATCGAGGGAATTCTTACTTTACTTTCTTTTTCTGGTACCGGGGGATCGAACCTAAGACCTTGCACTTGTGAGGCAGGCATGGTCCCCCTGAGCTAAATCCCTGGCCCAGGAATTCTTTCTTCATGGCTTTAACAATGACTTCTCCCTCAGGAGAGTATTGTTCTGCTTACTTAGCTTCATCTTCATCAGATGAGAATGAGCCTTCTTAGTTTCATGGGTCATAAAACAATTGGTCTCAGGAGGCAGTGTGGTGCTTGGCCAATAGAGGGAATTGTAAGATAAAATTCTTAGACAAGGCCTGTGTTTGTATTTAAGAACTTCTAGATTGTTTAAATTTCATAGATCTGAGGTTATGCACTTGTAGAAAGATGAGTGTTATAGATTAGGAAGCCAAGGTTTATAGTATGACAGCCATTTATCAATTGATCTGTGTTCAATTTAACTTTTTTTTTTTTTGGTGATTACTGGATAAATCTAAAATGTAGGATAGGGTTTGCAGACCTCTGTCCTCAAATAACCTTAAATTTGGGAATGAGAATCTTGTAGGAAGTTCCCATGCTTAATTTTTTTTTTTCCTTTGGTACCGGGGATCGAACTTGGGTTCTTGAGCTTGTGAGGCAGGTGATGGAACCACTGAACTAAATCCCCGGCCCATCCCCCCATGCCTTATTGAAATCAACATCTGAATCTTGTAGAAGTGGAAAACTTTTGTTCCTAAGGCAGTTGCTTAAATTGTTTTTTTGGGTACCAGGGATCGATCTCAGGACCTTGCACTTGCCAGGCAGGCACAGAGCCACTGAGCTACATCCCCAGTCTGGAAAACTTCTACAAGGTGGGGACATCTCTTTAGTCTACAGGGAAAAGTGCCTGTTTCCTTGGGGACTCCAATAGGCCTGTGCAATCTCGGCATGAAGGAACCATGTCCTTCAGGGGGTCATGTCTCTGAGAGACCCAGGTCATTGTGGGTTACATGAGTTTGTTCCTGGGACAAGGTCATTCTTGTTGATTTGGAATAAACTATTCTAATTTTAGAAGTTGTTTTACAGTGAGAAATGATGTAGGCAAAAGTGTTCTAGGCACAGTCATCGGGATACTACCTAGCTTCTAACTGCAATAACAAAATGAGAGAGGAAAAGAGAGGAACTGAAAAATAAATCATTCCATGGAGGAAATGTTTATGTTTTAAAAAAAATTTTCTGGTACAGGGGATCAAACTCAGGACCTTGTGCTTGCAAGGCAGGCAGCAGCACCACTAAACTAAATCCCCTGCCCATGTTTATGGTTTTTAACAGCTTTCAGCTAGTAAAGGATTCTCAACATACAGAAAAATCTCAAGGAAAAGGTGAAATCCAGGGCAGCCTATAATATTTTTAATAGAGATTTCAGAGGATCTAAAAAGGTGCTTAATAAACCCTAATCCCTTCCAACAAACGAAAGGGACTTCTAATGATTTGAGAGAATGCCTCTTAGAGTCCCCTCTCAGTCAACATGACTTTTAAGAATAGTAGTGTGGGAAGTATCTTAATACTATTCATGATTTTGGCCCAAATTGCTAGACAGTAGACCTAGTCACAAAGAAAAATACAATACAGTAGGAAGACAGCTTTTAGAGGGGCAGGGAACAAGGGCCAAGGTGGTAATGAAAACGATGGATTCACTTTAGAGTTTCTTTTGAGTTGATGATGTATGGTATAGCTAGGTAAATCCCCGATGGGTGGAAATACCTAGAGTTCAGCATAGCGATCTAGGACAGGATTATTAATGCTTCAGTAATTGTGAAAGATGTTGCCCAGGGAGTATGTATAGACAGGAGAACATAAGAGTAGTGCCTTAGGCGTCACCAGCACTGGTGACAAATACAAGTCACCTCTTCAGACTAGAATGAACTAAGAGAGGCAAATTAGGCAAGAGCAGGTCAAAGAAGCCACGAGAGTAAGGACACAAAAGCATGTAAGTACTTTGAAAAGTCCCTGTGGGCACTAATGAAAGTATTAGGATGTTTGCTAGAAAACTGCTTTTACCTGTCCTCATCGGAAGGGGGAAAGGACTGACTGAATGGCCTCCTCCAACTGTAGTCCCAGAAGGAACTGCGAAGACCTGCAGCCTTGCAAGACCCAGGTTTTCTAAAGACATCATGTCTGGTCACAGGATAAACATTTCTATTGGTTGCTAATGAACTGAAGAACTTTTGTAGTAACATTAAAGCAGTTTTTAAAAAATCTAGAAAAAAAAAAAGAATAGTTAAGTGTGGCTATGAGGGCGATCTGGCTGCAACATCTGTCACCTCGTTGGTCGCCAGGGTTGATTCGGCTGATCTGGGTGGCTAGGCGGGTGTCCCCTTTGTCCCTCACCACTCCACCTGCGTCTCTCCCGAAGCTGGGTGCTAGGTGGAAGAGGACGACCAACCCCAATAGAGGAGGATCGTTTCCGTGGTCAAGGGTATACGAGTAGCTGCGCTCCCCTGCTGGAACCTCCAAACAAGCTCTCAAGAATAGTAAGCGTCGCTGCCTGCTGCGCAAGTGCAAGGACCAGAGTTGGATCTCCGGTACCAAACAAAACAAAACAAGAATAGTAGGCGTGTGGTCCTATAAAACGTTCAGAGAGGCCAAGGTGTAGAAAAATCTTATGTCCAAGAGATTTATAAGCGAGTAACTTTTGCCTAATGGCGAAGGTGATACATTAATTAAAAAAAAAATCTGAGGCATGGTGGCACACAGACCTGCTATCCCAGCTTTCGGGAGGCTGAGGCAGGAGGATGGCCTTGAGTTGGAGGCCAACCTGGGATATATAGTGAGTTCAAGGAGAGCTTGGTCTCCAAAAGAAAAAGTCTTTTTTTTTCCTCCCCTGGTACTGGTAAGGAGATCTGGGACGCTCTATCACTGAGCTATGTATTCTCTGCCTCCTCCCTTTTTCGTAGTTTTGAGACAGGTTTTCCTAAACTGCCCAGGATGGCCTCGCATTTGCCTCAGCCTCCCAGAGTGCTGAGATTACAGGAATGTGCCAACGCGCCCAGGAGCCAGTTTTTAAAAAGTCATACTAACTTGCATGAAAAAGAGCAACCCCTGTACAAAATAAAAGATCAGGGCCGGGGATTTAGCTCAGTGGTTCTGCCGCCTGCCTCGCAAGGGCAAGGACCCGAGTTCGATCCACGGTACCAAAAAAAGTTTAAAAATTACAAAAAGATCAGTGGATTTTCCTTCAGTTTCCTGTCTGTGGTTCATCTCCCTCTCCTCTTTTATAAGGATGGTTACTGATCTATAAATTTCTCCCACAGTTTTATATCAGCTTCGCTCTTTTCCGTTTATTAGCTGCTCATTGCTTTTCAAAAAGCCTTTGCCTTAAGGTGTCAACTAATTTATAACCGCCGTGGGTTAAGGCGGGACGGCGTTGACAGCCGCGCCCCTGCGCCCCGCTTTCCCACATGCCCGCTCGCGACGTCAGCGCGTGGCGTCATCGGGACGCGATGCCTCTGAGAATGCCGGGAGTAATAGTTCCTCCGCACCTCCTTCCTGTTGCGCTCGCGCACGCGCACGCGGCTTCCTAGCTCTTTGTCTTCCACTGGACAGGTGAGCGCGCCCGGCCGCTGGTGAGGGTTGGGCCTTGTTGGGCGCGTCCGGCCTTTTCCGAGCGGCCTGTCGTTTGGCGGGCGGGCTGCTCACGGGTTGCAGCGAGGTGCTGGCAGAGTCAGGCTTGGTGGTCACGGGTCCGGAGCGGCGACTTTGGGCCGAAGAGGGCTCGGTGCTCTCCTGGGTCCACGGGCCACGCCGCTCCCTCTTTCACTGGCCTGCGTCTGCGACTACGGGACTAATAATGAACGTGGCTGGCGCCAGGCTAGGCCTGAAGGCGCGTCGTCCTTTTTCGTCTGACAATGAGGAAAGCATTTTGATGTTATTAAAATGTAGTTTATTTCATGTACTTATTTTCTTCGTTTCAACTACTTGGTGTTGATCTGAAGCTGCACTTCTGGGTGTTTTTTTTCCCCCCTGTAGGTTAAGGAGTTAATTTAAAAACCAGCATGTATTCTGTTGCCTATTCGGACATTTGAAATATGTGCTTAGTGTGCAGCACCTTGATGAATAGGTTAAAATAGACATCACTTACGATGCAGTGAGAGGTCTCACAGCATTTGGTACTTTCCTCTTTCTAAACATTGTTTTTTTGTTTGTTTGTTTGTTTTGGTACCGGGGATCGAACTTGGGTCCTTGCTAAACATGTGTGTTTTAAAAAGAATCTTACCTTTTCATATTTCCTTTTAAAAATTAGGAATATCCTGCATACATTCATTACATTGCATCGTTAGTATCATTCCTTAACATGAAACATTTTTGTTCCTAGGAGCTTAAACTTACCTGAAGACTTTTTTCACCTCCTCCCGGATAACTTATGTTTCTCTTCTAGGTTTATTCTTAGTCTATCCTGTAGTCATCAGTTCTGGAAGGGGACTGTGTTGCCCCGTACTGGGAATGTGAACAGGGACACTGAAAGCCTTTGTGCACTCCAGACTTTAGTCTGTGGTCACTGGCTTGGGGGTGGACATCGTAAGTCCAGGAGCCCAGGTGTGACACTTCCTGACTTGGTTACATATGTTGGGAAGTGGCCCGACCTATTACGTTTTTACTGTTCTTCTATGCTGGGTGTTGGTATGCTAAAAAAAAAGAACCCAGTGCAGTGGTGCGCACCTGTAAGTCTCAGCACTGAGCGTGGTTTGAGTCCCACCTGGGCAACTTAAGTCCTTGTATTAAAGTAAAAAATAAAAGGGCTGGGGATGAAGCTCAGTGGTAGAGCACCCCTAGATTTGATCCCCATTACAGACCGCTCCCCTAAATGTAGTGTACTAAACATCTGACATCTATTAAGTAAGTTTTATTCTCTACTTTTTTGTAACATTCCCTTAGGACCTGAAGATGAGTTGAACTTTGGGATGATAGTGGAAGTTGTCCCTTCTGAAGATAAGTTAGAGAACTGGCATCACTGAGAGAGCTGCAGTGTTGTACAGAAAACTGCCAAGGTAAAAAACAAACAAACAAAACCAATGAAGTTAAAATAGGGCAAGTTCTATGGTAAGGGCTTTGGTATCTGTTTGCTGTGGGGTCATGTGAGGCTGAACAGAAGTCAATCCAAGGGCATTTCCTTCTGGAGGGGGCCAACTACCACAAACATTTCTTTAGTGACGTCAGGCTTAGAGTCTATGTTGTTCTTAGCAACAAACTTAAATATAAAAAATATTTTAAAACTATGCTGATTGTTTATCGCATTGCTTTCACCTGAAATTCTTGACCTTTGGTATTCTGTGTGATAAATCTCCCTCGTTTCCACATATATCTTCTTTTTTTTTGTGGTACTGGGGATCGAACTTGGAACCTTTTGCTTGAGAGGCAGGTGGCAGAACCACTGAGCTAAATCCCCTACCCTATATATCTTTCTTCTTGACAAGTTCTTACTGAAACTTAACATCATCAGGTAGTTATTTTTGTTTTTGAGATGGGATCTCAAAAGGAATGTGTTATCATGCCTAGCTAACCACCAAGAAGACTATAAAAGAAATTTTAAATAATGTTGCAAATTTGGCTATTTGCTGGAGTAAATATTTGAATGCTAAAGTTTTTTTTTTTTTGGTATCAGGGATCGAACTCCGGTCCTTGTGCTTGCGCAGCAGGCAGCGAAACCACTGAGCTAAATCCCTGGCCCTGAATGCTAAAGTTTTATTGTTTATAGTATCATACTTTTTCTTATGTGAAACGAAATGAACACGTAATACAAATGGAATGACATTTGTGGGTACTTTTTTTGGTCTTTCATGTGTGTTTTATTTGTGTGTATGTATATGGTTGTTTTTCTTTTTGTTTTTGGTGGTGGTTGGTATAAAACCCAGGGAAGACTGAATTACATCCCCAGACCTTTTGAGGCTAAGCTGCCCACAGGCTAGGTGTGATAGTGTGCACCTGTGTTCCCAGCACTTGAGAGGCTGAGGCAGCAGGATTGCCTCAAGTTCGAGGCCAGCCTTGGCTACGAAGTAAGTCCAAGGCCAGCCTGAACTACATAGTGAGACCCTATGTCCAGAAAACTAGGCAGGGGGAACCAGTATCTGCCCTGGGACTTATAATCTTTTTGCCTGAGCACCCTGAGTAGCTGGAATTAGCAGGTGTGCACCCTCATGCCTTGCCTGTTTTCTACCTTTTTATTGTTCTGTACAAGAAAGCTATTGAGCTGTGGATGCAACTCAGTAATAGAGTGCTTGGCTAGTGTGTGCAAAGCCCAAAGTTTACCCCTCAGCACTACAAAAAAGAGAGAAAAAGCTGTTGATACTATAGACATGTTTATTGACCTAGAACTTTTTCTTTTCCCTTTCCTTCCTCTGTCCCTCCCTCTTTCATTCATTCATTCATTCATTCATTCATTTTGAAGTACTAGGGATTGAACTCAGGTCTTTCTCACTAAACTACATCTGTAGCATACACCACCCCCTCCTCCATTTTAATTTTGTATTTTTTTGGTACTAGGGGATCGAACTCGGGTCCTTGTGCTTGCGAGGCAGGCGGTGGAACCACTGAGCTAAATCCCCGGCCCCATTTAAAATTTTTGAGGTCAAGGTCTCACTAAGTTGCTAAGTTGCCAAGGCTGGGCTTGAACTTGAATCCTCCTGCTTCAGCCTCCCAGAGTGCTAGGATTACAGGCATATCCCACCATGCCCAGCAAAAAGATTTCTTTTTAATATATTAAGGAAAAAACGAAAACAGCTTTTAAATGTGACTGCTGTGGCTTGTGTCTAGATGTCCCCCTAGAGCCTGATGTGGCCATAGATTGTGTTTTTCAGAGGTGGCTGGATCTAGAGTGTGTAATGCTGGGATCAGGCGTGTGTGGTTACTAAATTAGTCCACTAATTGGTTTGGCACAGTTCTGGGTAACATTAAGGGTGCCCTACCCTGGGCATAAGTGCTACCTGCCTTAAGAGCTGGTTGCCTGGTTAAAGTGTAAGGGACAGACAGAAGGTTGCTGCTGTTTGCCTTCTGCCTGCCATGAGCTATTTCTCCTCTGTGATGCCCTTCTATCATGCCACCCTGCCTTTGAGCCAGCTGAATATGGACTGAAACTTCTACAGACTGTGAGCCAAAATAAACCTTTCCTCCTTTAACTTTGGGCATTGTGTATTTTGTCTCTGCAACACGAAAAATAAGACAGTGACCATATGTTTCTGGCTTTTATTTTGTGGGTTTTTTTCCCCTTCCCAGTTCTAGGGATTGAACCCACAGTCTTCACACCAACCTACATCTCCGGCTCTTTTCATTTTGAGACAGGGTCTTGCTAAGTCACTAAATTGCCCAGGTTGGAGTAGTATTTTTAGTCCTTCTGCCTCAGCTCCAGAGTGTTAGCATTAAAGTGTGCGCCACTGAGCCCATTTACCATGTCAGAATAGTTTCCAGCATCTCTTAAGAGCTATCTTAAGGTGGTGAGATATGTGTGAGGTGGTGAGCAGTAATTCTTCTTACTTACTCTGTATACATTTGAAAATGTTATAAATATTTTAGTTTTGTAGTTTTTTTTTTGTTTTTTTTTTTGGTACCAGGGATTGAACTCAGGTCCTTGCACTTGCGAGGCAGGCTACAGAACCACTGAGCTAAATCCCTGGCTGTTTTGTAGTTATTACTGCTACTACTTGTTAAATGATGCCTGTACTACCAGGTCTTCTAAAGTGTAGATATTATCACAATTTAGGCCATAAAAAAGTATATAACAGGGAGAAACCTTGGTGTGTGTTTCTGAGGTAACACTGAAGTTTGAATCACAGAAAGGCATGTAAGGGAATAACTTGGTTCAGTGCTGGTCTTTAGGATGGTTAAGGGTTAGTCGGGCTGATCTTTATTTGTTTTTGTGGAATAAGTGATAGAATGTGAGCATGGAAATGAGAGCTAATTCCAGAATTTGTGTTGTGTGTGATGTGTATGTGTATACATATATATATACACACACACACAAATGAGGTCACAACATAGCAGGAAGAGAAATAACTCAGTTCTGCTTCTTAATAGCTGGGCACACTAAATCACTAAGTTTTCATTGTCTCTTTGTGAAATGGGCATTTGTTAAATTCTTTGTGCTGTCTGTGATGATGAAAGTACTTGGTATGTGTCTAATGAATAGAATACTCACATTTTAACTGTTGTAATTGTTGTAGGGCATCTGTCACCTTATTGTAACATCTCATTTTCCCCTCCATATCCCACTCTGAGGTCCACTTTCTCCTCACCATTTTCACAAATAAACAGAAGCCAAGAAGGCAAGAAAAGAAAAAGAATAGTAAATGTCATAACCACAATAATTGTGACTGTATTGAATTTGTCAGGCAAGACAGATTATTACTTTGGATTACAAACAAATTTGAGCTCTGAGCTGCTTCTAAGAGAAAAACATAATGAAGCTGAGATTTTAAGTGTTGTTGCATGATGGATGGATAGCAAATGCTAGGCCAAAAGGATGCCAACGCGGCCAACTTCATCCAAGGTGAAATAGATTTTTAAGGTAGAAAGCTTTTGAGGTATGAAGTGTCATTACATGAAGACGAAAGAAATAATCCTCCAGTATCATAGCCTTAAGCATGTAGTCCATATATTCACAGAAGAACTAAGTATAATCGTATATGAGATTCAGTTCAATTTCCTTTAGAAATTGATAAAATTGGCAGACAAAAATAGGAAGGATATAGTAGATTTTAATAGAAAACTTAGGTTCAGAAAAGTGAAGTTTGTTTGTTTTAGCCAAAAACTACATAACCAAAGCTAGGTAACGTGGTATATGCTTGTAATTCCAGCGCTCTGGGAGGCTGAGGGAGGTAGATGACAAGACTGAGCCCAGCCTGGGCAACTTAGCAAGTCTCTGTCTCCAAAAAAAGGCCAAGGATATAGTCCAGTGTGAAGGGCCTGGATCTAATGTATTGTTTTTCTCTTCAATCTATGTCAGTATGAATTTTTAAAAAATCACATAGCCAATAAAGGAAAAAAGTTGACTGAAACTCAAATCTGTTTTAAATTAAATCACATAAGCTTTGAAAATTTTAATCAGCTTAAAATAGACTTGTCTTTTTTTTTCCATAACACCTGTTAAAGTGATTTGCATTTCAGAGCCCACTGTACATATGCAATAAATCACAGAATTATTTGTGATAATTCTTTCTCTGTTTGTAGAGATAGGGACTTGGGTTGTACTTCAGTGGATCTTGCTTCTGTTCCTGAGAGGCCTATTTTAATTATGTAGTAACCATACCTTGGCTTTAGATGATCATAAATTCCTAGGTTCTGGCAAGGGAGGAAATGGTTTAGGGTATGACCTGAACTACCATTTGAAGGTATTTGTCCTATACCCACAGATCTGGTTCTCACAAGTAGGCCTGATTAGATGAGAACAGAGTTCCTGGGACCAAAAATTCATCCACTGTAGAGAAGACATAGCCAAGACCTCACCCCAGAGCTTTGGGGCAGAAGCAGAAGAAACCTAGAATACAACACATCTCACACTTGCTAATCGTCTTGTGCAGGCAACAGATAATAACCATGTTACAGGTAAGTTGATTGTTCCTCCTTATCATTTCTCCAGGGGATTAGTAGAGATAAATAAGTGTTCCACTGAAAAAGAAAAGTGTGAGTGGTTAAGAAATCAGGGGAAATAACCTCAGAATAGAAGATCAGGATTGGGGTACATTTGGAGCAGTGATGCATTAACTATAGGACCTTGGAAAGTTCTTAAAGTTTGAATACTACCTGTAAACCATAGTATCCTGCATGATTATTGCATTTGAGCTGCAAACTTGTTTTTCAGATTTCTGAAAGAAATAAGAAATGTTTAAGTTCCACAATTCAAAGGAAGAAGAAAACCAGTTGCCCATAGGAAGTAAATATTTCTTGGCGTTAGGTACTCCTTTGTGTTTTGTGTTTGTTTTGGTTTTTTGGTACCGGGGATCCAACTCGGGTCCTGCGCTCGTGCAGCAGGTGGCGAAACCACTGGGCTGAATCCCCGGCCCGGGTACTCCTTTTTTTTCCTTGAGTAAGGTCTTTTTTGGTTTTTTTTAGTACCGGGGATTGAACTTGGGAATTTGTGCTTGCAAGGCAGGCGCCGGACTCACTGAGCTAAATCCCCGGCCCTTGAATGAAGCCTTTAAACAAATGGTATCATGGGTTAGGTTCACAAGAGAAACATTATACTGAGTGCATGGTTTTTGTTTTTTGGGTTTTTTTTGCAGTGTCTATGACTGAACCCAGGACTTGCACATGCTAGGCAGGCCCTCTACCACTGAGAGAAAACCCTAGCATGTGATCCGGAGGTAGAATCCACAGCAGGATTTTTCATTTATTTATTTTTTTGAGACCAGGTCTCATAATGTTGCCAAGCTTTTCTTACAATCATAGGCTCAGGTGATCCCCTGTTTCAGCCTCTGGAGTAGCTGGGTCTGCAGCCATAGACTACTATACCCACCTTTTTTTTTTTTCTTCTGATTTTTGACTTTGTTAATTCATTCTTTTTCATGGTTTTATATTTTCTTATTCCTTATGATATCTAATGTTTCTGTTTGGAAAAATCTAAACCTGTTTTTTAAAAGCCCCGAATTGCACTTTTCTCTTGCAATTCTTTTTTTTTTTTGAGACAGGGTCTTGCTGTGTAGTTCAGCCTGGCCTTGAACTCACCATGTAGCCCAGGCTAGCCTTGAACTCATGACAATCCTCCTGCGTCAGCCTCCCAAGTGCTGGGATCACAGGCATGCGCTGCCACAGCTGGCCCACTGTTGTAATTCTTAGGAAGTACTTTCCTCCATCTGCAGGTGCTGAGTTTTATCCAGTGCTTTATCTGTGTCAGGTTGAGATGATCATATATTTTTCTCAATCTATTCATTTGTTGATAAGAGATTGTTTTTCTCTTCAATCTGAATTGATGTCGTTGTTTTTTGTTTGTTTGTTTTTGGTACCAGGGATCGAACTTGGGTCCTTGTGCTTGTGCAGCAGGTGGCAAAACCACTGAGCTAAATCCCTGGCCCTGAATTGATGTTTAAACTATTAAACTAACCTTGAATTCCTGGAAAAAAAACCCCTCCAACTTAGTTTTATTTATCTTAGTATATTGCTCAGTGTAGTTTATAATTTCATATTGGGGTGCATGTGTAAATTGGCTGTTCCTTTTCCTTTTTCATAATAAACTTAGTGAGTTTTGGTATTGAGGTTATACTGGTATCAAAAAGCTTATGGGGGGCTGTGGATTTAGTTCAGTGGTGCTGCCACTTGCCTTGCAAGTGCAAGGTCCTGAGTTTGATCTCTGGTACAAAAAAAAAAAAAAACTTACGGGAAGAGCGCCAGGGATTTAGCTCAGTGGCACCACACTTGCCTGGCAAGCCCAAAGTCCTGAATTCGATCCCTGGTACCAGAAAAAAAAGAAGCTTATGGGAACCAGGCATAGTGGTTTACCCCTGTAATCCCAGCACTCAGGAGGCTGAATCAGGAGGATCACCGTGAGTTTGAGGTCAACCTGGACTGCATAGTAAGTTCAAGGCTAGCTTGCACTACACAGTGAGACCCTGTTTCAAAAAACAAAGAGGGCTGGGGATTTAGCTCAGTAGTTCTGCCACCTGCCTTGCAAGAGCAAAGTCCTGAGTTCGATCCCCAGTACCAAAAAAAACCAAACAAAAAAGCTTATGGGCACGTTACTGTGGTTTTTGCAAGAGTTTGTTAAAATTAGTATTATTTCTATAATAATATTTGCCAAATTAACTGGTAAAGCCATTTTTCATGTATGTATAAGAAGATTGTTCACTCAGGGGACCAGTATTTTCCAGGTAACTATTACATGATGTTAAAAAAAATTAATGGATGAAAGATCATTAAAAAACAAGATAGGGGGCTGGGGATTTAGCTCAGTGGTTTTGTTGCCTGCTGCGCGAGAGCAAGGACCTGAGTTCAATACCTGGTACCTGGTACCCCTGCCCGCCCCCCCCAAAATAAACAAGATAGGAGGCTGGGGATTTAGCTCAGTGGTTCTGCTGCCTGCCTCACAAGTATAAGGTCCCAAGTTGAGTCCCTGGTCCCAAAACAAAACAAAACAAAAACAAGATAGGACAGGGGCCAGAGATTTAGTGCAGTGGCATTGCTCCTGCC
Source organism: Heterocephalus glaber (assembly GCF_053883595.1). Lineage (NCBI taxonomy): Eukaryota > Metazoa > Chordata > Mammalia > Rodentia > Bathyergidae > Heterocephalus > Heterocephalus glaber. Next base: position 28,009,336 of record NW_028258412.1, read on the forward strand.
TCAAAAGCACAAGATCCTGAGTTCGATCCCTGGTACCAAAAAAAACCACCCAAAAACAAAAGACAAGATAGGACAATGGATTTCTTAAAGATTTGTTTAACACATGGACCACAGATTTTAATGTAACAGTATGAGAAATTCACTAATGAAGTTGAAGAGTCTTTATTACAGCTCATCCTTAGCAGTCTGCCTGTTCACTGGTTCTGGGTAACATCAAGGAAGATTATCTGTCATTACAGGAGGATTGCAAGTTAAAGCCCAGCCTGGGCAATTTGCCGACTTGGGCTAGGGAAGTGGTCAGTACACAGGCTCTGGGTTCAGTTCTCAGTACCACAGAAAACACCCTCCCGTTTTGGTTTGTGTGAATTGTATGAATGGAAAGATGCATAGTGGCCTTTACCTTGGTGATTTACAGCTTGTGGTGAGGAGAGCACAGGCCCGAGCTCCGAGCTGTCTTTCCCCAGCATGCAATGAGGGCTGCTTCAGATTTATTAGAGCTGTGCTCTTGCAGGAGTTGTTCTCATTTGAAGATTTGTCTGTGGACTTCAGCCAGAAGGAATGGCAGCTCCTGGAGCCACACCAGAAGAACTTGTACAGGGATGTCATGTTGGAGAACTACAGCAGCCTTGTGTCACTGGGTAAGAAAGGTACCCATGAGTATCTTGGTGTGCCCAATGCATTGTTTTTGTTCTTTGTTTTGAGACACGGTCTTGATGCATAGTTCAGGCTGGCCTTGAGTCTGCTGTGTAGTCTAGGTTGGATCTGAACTTGCAGTGATCCTCCTCCCTCAGCCTCCTAAGTACTGAGATTACAAGGGTTTTTTTATTGAGTTGCTTAATGCTGTAGGATTGTGAAAAAAACTTTGTTTTTTGTTTTTGTATTTTTTTGAAACAAGATCTTGCTATGTAATTCAGGCTGACCTTGAACTTGCTAGATTGTCCAGGCTGGCCTCGAACTCATGGCAATCCTCCTGTCTCAGCCTTCCAGTTGCTGGGGTTATAAGTGTGTGCCACAATGCCCGGCTAAGATTCTGAAAATTTTAAATGAACGTGGACTGGAATTTAGGAAATCAAAATTCCTTAGGCTTGGACAGTTTCTTTATACTTTCTGTTTTAAGTACTTTGTGTATTTAGAGCCAGGTATAGTGATGCACACCTATAATTTCAGGAACTTGGGAGGCTGAGGGAGGAGGATGGAAAATTCAAGGCCAGCCTGAGTGACTTTGTGAGGTTGACTCAAAAACAAAAAGGCTGGGGGAATTGCTCAGTGGTTAGGTCTTACCTGTTGTGCTTGAGGCCCTGGGTTTAGTCTCCAGGACCACACTCACAAAAGAATTTGGCTCTCGCCCTCCAGTAATGAAGCCTTAGGCCCTTGAAAATCTCTGAATCTATGTGCTAGTAGTAGTGGTGATGGTGGCACCTATAGTGTATGAATTTTGGCTCACCACGTGCTGTACCATGAGCCTACATAGTCTTTGGAGCAGTCCTATATGCCAGGTACAATGATTATCCTTTTTTCTGGTAAGAAAATCAAGACCTTTCCCAGGACTGACAGCTAGTAAAGGGGAGCCCGGACCTGAACCCGGGAGCCTGGCTGCAGAGCTCTGAGGTATTGGATGGTTTTAGATTTAAATTATAGAAGGTAAAGACTCTTAGGTCTTGTTAGCCACCAGGGAGATCATTGCTCTGACTTCGAGTTATTTGTTCTGTTGAGATCCAGCTTCATCTTGTGGACTCTGAGGCTAAGGGTTGCTCTTTCTCCAGGGCCCTTAAAGCCCATGGATTCAGATCTACAGCCTTTGTGTTTTCCCCCAAACAGGGTACACAGTTATGAAACCAGATGTCATTTTCAAGTTGGAGCAAGGTGAAGAACCATGGGTAGGAGATGGAGAAGTTCAGCATTCAGACTGTCCAGGTGAGTGTGAGAGAGCCAGGCTGGGAGGCAAAGAGGCCTGGTCTCAGTGGGCCAGTGGTGGGTGGTGTCTTTGAAATGTGGCTCAGGAGCTTTTTTCAGAATCTAAGCCACTGTGCTGATGCAGAGCAGTTGACATCAGCTGTGCTGGTAAATCACCATTAGCTGTGTCTTACTTGTAGCTTAAAATGAAACATTTTGTCCTGATTAAAGGCCTGACAATTTTTATAGCCTTTTTATAGTTTGAATCAAGGACTTGGACTTCTTGTTTTATCTTCCCCTGGGTCAAAGACATTTCTGCTTGTGAATGCCAGAATTTTATTTTAAATTCAATTTAGGAGCACCCTGCAAAGCCTCTCTGTTCCTTGTCACTATAATAGAAAATGAAATCATCATTTCTCTCCAGACATCCTCCCTTTTAAACTAGATTCTACTCTACTTTTCCATAGTTTAGACACAATGGAGTGTAAAAGTAATCTGTTCCTACCATTCTTTCTTACTTTAAATATTTTTGATTTTTGGAAAGTATCATTTTATTTTAGTTTAGTTTAGTTTAGTTTAGTTTTTTTTTGGTACTGGGATTGAACTCAGGATCTTGACTTGCGAGACAGGCACTGCACCACTGAGCTAAATCCCCAGTCTGGAAGGTATCATTTTAAGACTTTGCCTCTTTGACTTCCACATAAAACTACAGACATGAAACCGAGGATGATGGTACATGCCTATAATCTCAGCACTTGAGAGGGTGAGGCAGGAGAATCACCATGAGTTTGAGGACAGCCTGGGATACATAGTTCAAGGCCAGCCTAAACTACATAGTCAGACTATCTTCCTCCCCAAAAGAAACAAAAGAAACCATGCCCATGGTTTCCCTTTCCTGAAGTTCCTCAAAGTGGACCTTTTAAGTGGACCTAGGTTCTAATCTTTCATAAGTTATCTTCAATAACGTGCACGACGATTTGATTTTCTAAATCAGCCAACACACACTGATCACTTAAACCTCCTTATACTGATTTACTCCAGATTCCCTCAGAAACAGATCCTGGGTACATATCTGAGTGCAAGAACTTATTGGAATGTGGTCCCCCCAAGTACATTGGGAAAATGGGGACTTGAGATGGGAATAGCAGTGCCAGTGACAGGTGGCATTGCTGTGGGCCATGGGGCACAGTGCTGCTGAGAGCTCTCTAAGGCACTGTGAGAGCTCATCCCTGCTCTGAGCCTCCCAGGATTTACCCCCACCTCCTGTCCCTGATTGAGGTGTGGCAAGTCCCGAGGATGTCCAGTGTCCCTGCATGTACCCCTTTAAAGGTGAGAGAGATACAGGTGCCTAGGTTTAAACATTTCTCATCGTTTTCAGACATTTAACATTTATTCTCTGCATTTGAACTTCTGATCGTGTTCTGCAAATTGTGTAGAAATTCTTTGTCCTCTCTGCAGGAACTGAGTGTTCATTATACTCATTTATGAGATGTTCCTTGAACACTCCAGCCTACATTGTTCTCCCATTTTTCTGAAGCCCCATCCCAGACCTGATCACATTGTTTATAGTATTTTTAGTTGTGTGGTCCCTGAGTTTTATTTGGACATACAGATGCAAAGGCTTATGATTTCATACCTGTGCTTCATTTATGGAGCACATAGTATTTGTTTATGTAGTTTCTCTTTGCAGTGTTTTTTTAGCATAGATTTTTGTAGCCAGGCATGCATCACATTACCTGGGGATTTTTCTCCAGCTTTGGGTGTCATAGATCCAAAACCAAAAGCTGATTGAGTAGAATGATATACATGGAGTTTTAAACTTGTTGAGCATTCCTGTTTCATTGCAAATCTGCAAAGTTAGCTATCTGTCAAACTGGGATTGTGTGTCTGCTCCCCAAGATCATCCCCATGTTCAGAGTCATAAGAAGGGCTCCTGGTATCAAGCATGTAGATGTCATTGTGGCTGTGGTTTATTTCCATGCCCTGGTGAGGTCACTCAGCTGGATTATAGCAGAGGCCCAGACTCTTTGAAAAAAACCTGTGTACAGCTTTTCATGCTCTTGCAGTGAGGCATAGTGACACCTGTCCAGTGTGTCTGACCCTGGGAGCCCATCACTGACTAGATGCTTGTGTCCTTCCTGGGGCTGGCTAGGTGGTCTGCTGCCTCATATCTGCCAGCCTGTTGACCCTTAGAAGGAGGCTGTGTGTTTGTGTACATTCTTAGTTCAGAGAACTGTGGGAGCAGTGCCGGAATCCCAGTCCCCAGATACCAGCCAGTGGCAGTGTTGTTGGCGGCCTTTCTCTGGACAGCAGTCTCAACTGCTGCTGACTCTGCATTGAGTACACACTGATTTCTTCTACTTTCCAGGGTCGTTCTGGGTATAGTAGGGAGCATGAGAAATAGACCCCCCACTCCATAATGCTTACTTTTTAGTAGGAGGATTAAAAAATGAACAGGTTAGCCTGTAACCAAGAAAATAATCAGACCCTGATGAGTACTATCACAGAAATAAATCAGATGATATAGTAGAGAGTAGTGTATTAGTCTGCCATAACAAATGACTACAGAGTGATAAAGAAATTTACTTCTTACAGTTCTGGATGTAGGGAAGTGCAGAATCAATTTCTGGGCTTACAGACAGTTGCCTTCTTGCTGGTGCTTACACAGCTTCTTCCCTGAGTGTCAGGAGAGAGAGCATACTCCAGTGTCTCTGCTGCCATAGACCCTCAGATCACAGTCCCACCTTTGTCCCCTAATTTATCCATAGTTACTTCCTTAGGAACTCTATTTCACAATGCAGACATGCTAGAAATTAAGAGTTCAACATAGGAATTTTGAGAGGACCCAGACATTTATTTAGTCTATAACAAAATAATGTGGAGAAGCCAATTCTAGATATGAAGAATGAGGTGGGCATGGTGGTGCAGGCTTGTAATCCCAGCACTCAGGAAGCTGAAGCAGAGTTGCCGTGAGTTTGAGGCCAACAAGTTCAAGACCAGCCTAAACTATACAGGGAGCCCCTTTCTCAAAAAACCAAACCAAACCAAAATAGATACGAAAAATATGAAATGAGCAGGCAGTGTGAAGAACTGATGGGCAGGATGTCCAAAAGGAGTGACAGCTGTGAATAAGAGAAGTGAGAAGAGGCTTATTGATATTAAGGTGCTGAACGGAAGCCTGTGTGGCTGGAATTTGGTGTTCTGGAGAGCCCAAGAAAGGCAGAGGGTAGGAACCAGATCCTACCTCTACTTGTAAACAACAGAAAGAGGATTACTTGAAGTAATTTAAATAAAAGCAAATTTTTGGTTTATATTTTTAAAAGTTAATTCTGACCACAGAGTAGGAAATGTAATGGAAGCCAGTACATCAATTAGAAAGGTATGTCATCATCTGTCTAGGCTGGGCCTGGTGGCATATGCCTGTGATTCCAGCACTCTAGGAGGCTGAGGAAGGAGGACTGTTATTTGGAGCCCAGGAATTTAGCAGTTCAGTGAGACCCTGTACTGAAATAAAGAGGCTGAGGATGTAGGTCAATGTGAAGGTCCTGGTTTCAATCCTCAGTACCGCCCAAAAAAAGAAAGAAAAAAAGATTATTTAGATGATATGATAGATTAGACTATAAGAGAGAAGAGTAATAAAGACAGTGTAGGTGTTGGGATAGATCACAGATGGCCAAGTATAAGGCAATGTCATCTTCCTTTCTCTATCTTATTTCTCATTCTCTGTTCTCTCCCTCTCCTTCTCTCTCTCCCTCTCCCCCTCCCTCTCCCCCCACCCCTTCCTTTCTCTGGCTGTCTGTCTCTTTGTCTCTTTCACAGTACTAGGGATTAAACCTATGGGCATTCTCCCACTGAGCTACATCCCCAACTGCCACCCCAACACACTTTTTCTTTAAATTTTGAGATAGAACTTCATTGAATTTCCCAAGCTGATCTTGAAGATATGATTCTCTTGCCTAATCCTCAGTAGCTGAGATTACAGGCATGTGCCATTGTACCCACCTATTCCCACATTTTTTTTTTTTTTTTTTTTGTACCAGGGATCAAACTCAGGACCTTGCATTTGTGAGGTAGGTGCAGCACCACTGAGCTAAATCCCTGGCCCCCCACATATGTATATATATATATTTTTTGGTACCAGTGATCGAACTTGGGACCTCTTACTTGTGAGGCAGGCGGCAGCACCACTGAGCTAAATCCCTGGCCATATATATTTATTTGATTCAAAGTCTTCAAATACATCCCAAGACTAAAGCATCTACAGTGGACCCTCAATTTAGCTTCTAGTCTTCTTTCTTGCCCATCTCAGTAATTAACACCATAATCCACTGAATTGGTCAGTCCCGGACCTAGGGATCATTTTTGATTCCTTTCTTTCCTTGTCCCGCCCACATCAGATCATCAGCAAGTCTTGCTGATTCTTCCTTCACGAGGGCTTTTATGACTCACAATGAGCTAAGCATTTTCCACAAATATATTGCCTCCATGGACATTGAAATCTCTGGAAGTTTTCACAATACCAATGATCTTTCATACCTTTAAGCATGACCTCGCAAAACATCTTGAATATAAGTTTTTATTAGAAAGCAGTGCTTTTGAAAAGCACTTACGACTTGAAAAGAAGTGGTTATGTTATGAGGATGATGGAAGTAGAGTTGATGAGAAATGAGCATGTCTTTTCCCCCTGTGGGAACTTGTGTCTTGAGTCCTTTCATTGAGAGTTCACCTGGGTTTAAAAGTTCTGTGCCTGAACAGTTAACATGAAAGAGGATATATTTTGATAGCATATGTTGCATCAAGTGTTTTCTTGATAATAAATGTTGGAGATGCATACAGCCCAGTTTAAATAACACTTCCTGAAAATCTAAGAATGGGAAAAATACACAAATATTTCTTATTCTTCAAGCTTGACATAGTTTTAGCCTATTACTCTATCCAGTGTATTTATTTTCTAGTCCTTACCACAATTTCAGCTTTGTTATTTTTAAAAAATACTCTATTTTGGGCCAGGGATTTAGCTCACTGTAGCTGCACCTGCCTCACAAGCTCAAGGTCCTGAAATTCCCAGTACCGAAAAAAAAAACAACACCACCAACTCTATTTTCAGTCTTCTCCACTGAAATGTAAGTTCCTTGCTCTGTTCTACAGTACTTGCACTGCTTGGAGTGTGTGTGTGCCTGCTTGGTTCTGAGTTAGCACATCCTAGAACCTTGGACCAGGGCCTCCTCCTGCCTCCTTGTTGTATTCCTTATTGCTTGTCATGTAGTTTTTATATTCATCGATAAGCTTTTGTTTGCTAATAGCAAGAGATGATTTATCCGTAGACAGTTTCCTGTCTTTTTTCAGTATTTCTCATGTTTTTCAATATGTAGAAGGTAGGCATTCTGGTTTTTTTCATACTCAGAAGCTAATCCCTAACAAGCAGTTAGACCCTCAACATAGCATTTGTGGTGTTTTATTCCATGAAGCACAACCAAACAGATTTTCTGTTTCTATTTTAGAAGCCTGGCAAGTAGATGATCACATGACATGGCAACAGGAGAACCAAGACCAGCCTAGAAGTTTGAAAAGAGGTCATGAGTGGGATGTATTTGGAAAAAATTTCACTCTTAACATGGATTTTGTTTCATTAAGTAAATCAAACAATGAAGGTGATTTAGATGGATTGATTTTAGAACATCATTTAGATTTGCTTATCCCAGAAGCAGACTGTGGAAGAGAATCAGATGACTTTAATGTATTTGATAAATTGTTTCTCAATACCAAGCCTCAGGAAGCTGATACTTGGTTAAAATACTATGAATGTGATAAATGTGATAATATTAACTATAAAAAGTCCCAGATTGTCATTTATCACAGAACTCGTCTAGGGGAGAAACTTTATGAATGCAGTGAATGTAGGAAGCGCTTCAGCAAGAAGTCAAGCCTCATTAAACATCAGAGCAGACACATAAGAGAGATAGCTTATGGCTGTGGTAAATGTGGGAAAACCTTTCCCCAGAAGTCACAGTTCGTCACACACCATAGAACTCATACTGGAGAGAAACCTTATGACTGTGGCCAGTGTGGGAAAGCTTTCTCCCAAAAGTCACAGCTCACATCCCATCAGAGGACACACACAGGAGAGAAGCCCTATGAGTGTGGTAAGTGTGGCAAAGCCTTTTCCCGGAAGTCTCATCTCATATCACATTGGAGGACACACACTGGAGAGAAGCCTTATGGCTGCAGTGAGTGTGGGAGGGCCTTCAGTGAAAAGTCAAATCTCATTAATCATCAGAGAATTCATACAGGAGAGAAACCATTTGGATGCAGGGAATGTGGGAGAGCCTTTAGCAGGAAGTCACAGCTTGTGACACATCACAGGACTCACACAGGAACAAAGCCCTATGGATGTAGTGATTGCAGAAAAGCCTTCTTTGAGAAGTCAGAACTCATTAGACACCAGACGGTTCACACTGGAGAGAAACCCTATGAATGCAGGGAGTGTGGGAAAGCTTTCAGAGAGAGGTCAAGCCTCATCAATCATCAGAGAACCCATACCGGAGAGAAGCCCCATGGGTGCCTGCAGTGTGGGAAGGCCTTCTCCCAGAAGTCACACCTCATATCCCATCAGATGACACATACAGGAGAGAAGCCCTTTGTGTGCAGTAAATGTGGAAAGGCCTTCAGCAGAAAGTCCCAGCTTGTTAGACATCAGAGAACTCACACAGGAGAAAAACCCTATGAATGCAGTGAATGCGGGAAAGCATTTAGTGAAAAGTTGAGTCTCACCAATCATCAGAGAATTCATACAGGAGAAAAACCTTATGTGTGCAGTGAATGTGGGAAAGCCTTTTGTCAGAAGTCGCATCTCATATCACATCAGAGGACACACACGGGAGAGAAACCCTATGAATGCACTGAATGTGGGAAAGCCTTTGGTGAAAAGTCAAGCCTTGCAACTCATCAGAGGACTCATACTGGAGAAAAACCATATGAGTGCAGAGACTGTGACAAAGCTTTCTCCCAGAAGTCACAGCTAAACACTCACCAGAGAATTCACACAGGAGAGAAACCCTATGAGTGCACTCTTTGTAGAAAAGCCTTCTTTGAGAAGTCAGAACTAATTAGACATCAGAGAACTCATACAGGAGAAAAACCTTATGAATGCAGTGAGTGCAGAAAAGCCTTCAGGGAGAAGTCAAGTCTCATTAACCATCGGAGGATACACACAGGAGAGAAACCTTTTGAATGCAGGGAGTGTGGCAAAGCCTTCTCTCGAAAGTCACACCTCATTCCACATCAGAGGACACACACAGGTGAGAGGCCTTATGGCTGCAGTGAGTGTAGGAAAGCCTTCTCTCAGAAGTCACAGCTTGTGAACCATCAGAGGATTCACACAGGAGAGAAGCCGTATCAGTGTATCGAGTGTGAGAGAGCCTTCTCCCAGAAGTCACAGCTTATTAACCACCAGAGAAATCACACAGGACCAAAGTCCTAGGAGTGAATAAGTGAGCCTAATAGATCCACACCTCGTTTGCTTCAGAAAATGCAGTCATGGTGAATCTTGTGCCAACAGTTGCATTCCATTGTATGTCAGACTGTCCCTTAAAGTTGTGTAAGTGAGGTTGTGCATGGGACATTTTATCAGGCAAGCATACCTATCAGCACTCATGGAGGAGAGTGAACCTGTGAGTGCATTGGGTCCCTGGAATCTTCCAGAGCACTTGAGCCTTGTTCCATGGACAGACCAAGCAGGGATCCTGTGAATGTAGGAAAGCCTTGCAGAGGTCGGTCTCATTAGCCATTAGAAATGTTCCCAGTGCATTTGAGGGGAAACTTTGGAACAAGTGTGGTTATACTTTTATCAAGAAATGACAGCTCATTGTACTTAAGAAAATGACCTTAGGAGTGAAATTATATGAAATAAAAAAGTTCAATCAATGTTCATCAAGTAACCTAGCTGCATTGTATTTTAGAAAGTTTATATTGCAGATAAACCTAACAAGCATATTGGAAACATATGTCCCTAGAAATAATGCTATGAAGGGAAGCCATACACATCTTTTGTTTTTCCTTTATTTTTGAGGCAAGGTCTTGTTATGTAGTTCATGATGGCCTTAAATTCTCTATATGGCCCAGGCTTTGAACGTGTGGTGATCTTCCTGCCACAGCCTCCTGAGAGTTTAGATTATAGGTGTACTCTTCTTATAGATAGTTAGATCAATCTCAATTTCAACTGGTTGACGAGTGTTCACTCTGGAGTGTGAAGTTTTTAAAATGTGGAACTAAATTGAATCATTGAAACATCTGAAGAAGAAAATTTTTAGTGGTGTTTCTGACTTACTGTCCAGTGCCACATAATATCTTTTGTGTGTTTTGATTACTATTTACAATTGAGAATTCAATTCAGAACATAAAATATATATACCTTATAGTGCCTCTTGATATGTCAAGACACACTATATCACCGGAATGAAAAGAGAAACTCACATAACATGGCCTGTTGCTGAATAAGTAGATTAAATAATATCACATTTCTTTTATCCTTAATGTTTGTTTGCATATATTTTTATTGTTCTCTTTAGTAAGAGATGAACATTTTATTAGTTTTCTACATTCACAGAATCTGAGAAACAGTTCATATAAAATCCTGTTAATAAGTTTGCAAAGACAACCAAGAATAGCAATAGTCATGTATGATACTGAGTGAGCAGAAGAGTGTGTGAACTATACTCCTCAGCATTCACCTGTATAAAAGGATGTATTGCTGTAAAATTCTCTCATTTGGTGGGCTGCCTCCATATGTCTTTCCTGTATATCTTAAGTGCTGTGTGACCCAACAGTGTGTTGCATTTTAATTTCCTATGATGACATATGAATATGTTGTGCTGCCGCTGTGTTGTGTTATTTCATAAAGTATCTTGTAAAAAATTAGATGGAGAAACCAGTTATTGAGTCGTGACTTTTCAGAAGATGTGAAATACAGAGAATTTTGTGGTTAAAAAAAATTACTGGGCTGGGGATGTAGCCCAGTGGTAGAGTGCTAGCCTACCATACAGAATGTTGTGTGTTCCATCCCCAGAACTGCTCAAAAAAGGTAAAAATTTTTGACACATTCAGGGATGTGTTTTGCTTTCCTGTGTACCTTTGGGATTGCTGACAAGTGTTAGGAAATACAGTTTCCATTATTTCTTCCTTTGGAGTAGTTGTTTAACCTTCTTTCATCTGTTGCCTTAGCCAAGTGGGAAACTGTTAGTAACTTACTTTACTCCTTTTAAAAGACATGAGGCAACTTTTAGCTAAGTTAAAATTTTGTAGTTTTTTTCTCTCTGTAATATTGCTTGAGAAAGGTGTTATTTTTGTAGGGTAATAAAATAGACTAAAATCTGACATTGAGCTTGATTCCAAACTTAGAAAAATGAAGATTTCTCTTCTGCACATTTTTTTTCCAGAATAGTGTATTTCATCTTTGATTCTAACAGTATTTTTCCTTTAATTACAATTATGCAACATTGTTGGACAGTTAGAATTTTTAATAAATTAGAATAATTTTCTAAACCAGTGGTGGTGAACCTATAGTACATGGGCCACAGTGGGCTGTTATCACTGAAAGTTCTAAGAGATTTTTCCTTACTGTTCTAAACTAAGATACCAGTATTTCAGTGTCTGTATTAGCCTACCTTTTTGGATGGTAATTTTTAAAACATCCAGTTTCACAATTTTTAAATTCATATTCAAATTAGTGGACTTCCTGGCAGCCATGGTTGCCCACCCTTGTAATCCCAACACTCGGAAGGCTGGGCAGGAGGATCACCCCAAGTTCAAGGCCAGCCTGGGCTACATAGTGAGACCCTATCTCAACAAACAAAAATTTGTGGACATCCTACATTTGTCCTTAATATTTGAAAGTCATTTTACCAGATGAGGGAGACAAACCCTTGTAAGTGAACAAACATTAACAGGATGATGTTCTATTTTGTGATTTTATGCACTTTCCCCTGGTGGTCCTGCCACCTGCCTTGCAAGCGCAAGGACCAGAGTTTGATCCCCGGTACCAAAAAAAAAAAAAAAATCTTGCTTGTCTATGCACTTTCCCCCTCTATCAATCATGGTTTTTCTTTATGAGTTACAGAGATTGAGGCATTAGATCTTGGACCGGGTCAAGAGTCTCTTATCTAAAAATGTCCTAGTTTTGCTCATTCAGAGTCTAGGTTATTCCATTGACTGTTAAGCAGTTAAAACTAGTACTTCCTTCAGTAGACAGTAGAACTTCTGTACTAGCAAAGAGAAAAAACTCATAATGTTCAGGTTGTAGGGTGGGCAGATATGGAGCATAGAGAAATCCAGATCATCTGATGCCTGGTGTGAGCCCATGTGGCTTTGAGGCCCCCAAAGTGCTGCCTTTTTCTGAAGGACATGAGAGAGCTTGGACTCTGGAAATAGACACCTTTAGTGTCTGCTTTTTAAATCTTGGTAAACTACAGAAGTGTGTCTGTTTCCCTTATTGGTTTCTACCACAGACTGCACATCGAATTAAAGATAGCTGTAGACCATCTGTCCCTATGGTTTCATGGACCACAAGGCATACCACATGGAATGCTAAATATAGGAAGCATCCGTTTCTTTTTTCCCACTAGTTTCTCCCACTGGTCTGGAATTGTACACAGTTAGACCAAGGATGGTTCCATTATATTCCTTTTACTAAGTCATGGGGATTTTGGGAGGTCTGGTCTCTGGATTTCTAGACCTGTCTCAAATATGCCTTCTGCTCAACTTTTCTTTGAGGTTATGACATAGTGAATTTGTGAATCCATGCTTTTTTATTTTGATTTCAAGAACAATGCCATAGTATCCTAAAATGAAATAAACTGGAAGAATAGCAGCTTTATGTAATAGTATCTTTGTTGAGTAACATATAGATCAGTAGACATTTGGCTCTATACTTGAGGTTTCCTAGATCATTGAATCATTATCACATCAATATATGTCCAGTTCGTCCATTCCTCTGGGCTTGATAATCTACAGATATAGTTCCAACAAGCTTTCACATTTGCAGTACCTACCCTGCCCTAAGTGCTCACAGACTCATCCATGTAGCTGCATGTGTATTTTATGCACCTTCCCTTTGTTTCTACTTCATTTTCATACTAAACATTGTGATTATTTAAAAATGCAACTCTTATCGCACACTCTCATGTTGAAATATTGTGTGACTCATTGTGGACTTAAAATGTACTCTTATTGTATGCCAGGACTTTTATATATAACCATGCCTATTTATCATTTATAAGCACATTATGTTTCTCCTATGCAATAGTTTCTGGCCTTCTTGACCTACTTGGAGTTCCTTGAGACTTCTATAGTTTCATTTCATGCTTTTGCAGATCTGCAGTGAAATGCCCTTGTTACTTGTTAATACTAATCCAGTATTTGCATGTATTTCTGGCTGTGATAATGTAATCATTACATGTTTTCTATTAGAAGGCTTCTGGAAAGCTGGGACTCTATATAATTTTAGAAGCTGGAGCTCTATTTAAATGTGGCTGTATTTCCAGTCCAGTGGAGAGAAACATGATCTGCAGTAGGAAGAGTGAGTCTGTCATGGAAGCAAGATCTAGAGAGGGCTAATTCTGTGCTGGTGCCTGGTTCTTGTCTTCCTGTCCAAATCTCTCTGTCCTTTCTATTCCTTGACTGTTGAGCACTTCTGTGAGATATTCCAAGTATCTGGTAATAAACTCTCATGTTTGTTTCAGCTCTTTTAAGTTGTATTTGTTACTTATAGCCTGAGTATTCCTACTAACAAGAATCAAGCTTTTGGGGCCGGGGATTTAGCTCAGTGGTTTCACCGCCTGCTGCGCAAGTGCAAGGACCCGAGTTTGATCGCCGGAACCAAATAAATAAATAAATAAATAAATAAATAAATAAATAAATAAATAAGAATCAAGCTGTCAAGTTGGGTTCTCTGGATTCTTTGGGTGTGAGGTATGTACTGAAACCAAGAGCTACGAATGAATAAGAAAAGTGAGACTGCACCCTGGGTTATTGCAAGCTAGAGGGAGCTCTGGAGCAAATTGCTCATCAGAATATCCCTTGTCAGACAAGACGCAGGCTGCGTTGAGACTGTCTGCTGACAGCTCTCTCTGCCACTGGGCAGTAAGGGGCTCCCTGAGGAGGAACCTGGATGCTGCACCTCTGGGGTTACACATTCTGTCTCTTCCTCTGTTTAAACTCTTCTTGTGTTACTGAGGAAGCTGCTCCTGTGGGATTCTGGTCGGCCTTCTGAGGAGAGACTAAAGTGAGTAGTTCCCACCCCTCATCCCCTCTCCTCCACTTTTCCACTGGAGTTGTGCTCGCTCTCCTGTTATCCAGTCTAAATTCTCACACTTCATCAGCACCTCTGTGGGCACCCATGGCAGATCTGGTAGTGTCTCAAGAGGGTCTGAGCTGTGATCACCAAGCCCTTCTCAGACCCAAGTTGCTATGTCTGCTCATCTTGTATCACATCTGGACAAGGAAGTCTGAACAAGTATCCAGGGGATCAACGGAGCTCCTCTTCTGTTCCTTCCCTGTGGTTTAACAACAGCTCTACCTCCTGAAGATCAGTGTCAAGTACCTCAAAAGACCCAAGTCCTCTTCTGGTCTGGTGGTCTCCACACAAGGTGCACAGAGTTTCCATGTTGTATCTGTGGCTTTCAATTTACAACACTTGCTCCGTCCCGCAACAAAAATGTGCTCCTCAAGGATCTGGACCTCTGGCCCTACAGAATCCACAGTTGTCACAAGCACAGTCCTCCAGAGGCTCTTTGGTAATGGCAATAGAGGAGGCTGTTCCTGCTTTGACTAGGGAATATCTACACCCATCTGTCATCTCCATTGTAATTGGGGAGCTCATTTCTGTGACAGGTTCTCCTACCCTCAGCCTGTCTGTGGGGAGGAACCACCATGGACTTCCTATTTTCCAGTGCCTCCCTGATGATGTGTGCACACCCCTCCTCTTGTGGCTCCTAATACTGTGGGGTCTTTACTCTCCTTCGGTCTCTGTCCCTCCCTCCCATCTTCCATAGACTCTTCAGCATTTCAGCTTATCCCAGTTGGCTGTCACCTTTGTCCCATTCTTAGGAGCACCTGTATTGAACTTGTACCATCTCTTGGGGGTTTCACTAGAAGGTTAAAGGCAGGCTGTCACAGAAGCATCCAACATCAAGCTTTTCTTTGTGCACTTTCCTGCTATAGTCCTCAGACCCTTCCTGAGTCCAGAGACATAGGCGCTCCTCTTGGTTTTGATGGCCCATTTGGGGCTAATTCTGTACCTCTTCTGGGATGTAGTCTGTTCACCCCCTGTTCAGGCATGGCACCTCAACAAATGCTGTGACTAGTGGTATGGGGGGAGGGGGTGTTGTCTTCCAGAGCAGAGGCTTCTGCATTGTATTTCAGGAAGGGCAGGAATGGGGGAGTTAGCTCTTATTAGGATGTGATGGAGACCTCTCTTCTCTTCTGTGGGCTCAGTGGGATCAGAAAAGTCTGGAGGGGCAAAAGTCCTCCCTTCTGAAGCCTCCATTGCATATACTGGATCAAGGCCCCTTTCCAGGTCAGCACCCTGACTCTCATGATAGGACTGTCCTGCTTGGTGTTTAGTCTTCTTTGAAGTTAACCTGCTGAGACATTTTTGCTGCTGCTGCAGGATATGAGAGCTTTGTATGGAACCAAAGTTCCTCTGACATTCACTCCTGAATTTCATTGCTTATGTTTGGGCCTCAATTTTTTTAAAGCTTTTTGTAGAGCCTCAGTGGTCTTTAGCAACAGTCACCCAATCCTGTTATTTTTATATTCTCTTTCCTTCCTGAAGTTCAAATACCTGACACATAACACCATGTGCTTCATTCTTTTTTGGGGGACCAACCCCCTCGTGCCTAGGGCTATCTGTGCTCCACCCATACAGCATGGATTTGTAGTGGCAGCTGGACAATGTGTGACCAGCTCTAAGACCCACCCTCAGGCCTTGCAATGTTGGAATGCTTCTCTTCTGGTACCAACTGAAATTATTTGGAACTTCTGGAAGCAGACTCTGAGATACAATGGAGTATAAGGCATTCATTGAGGAGCAGTATCTGTGAAAGGACAGAAGGAAGTAGGATTGAGCAGAAATAAAGGCTGGATTGCAATGCATATCTTACGAACCTCTCCTGGCCCTCAAGTGTACTTCCTGAGCCAGGATTCAGGACAGCAGAGATGTGCCTTTGTGTCCGCCCTTGTTCAGCCACTGAAGGCACCCTGGGGAGGTTAATTTGAATAGAGCTCTCTCCAGCTGAGGCAGTCGGCAGCACACTACCTGAAATTTCATGCTCTAGAATGAAACCATCCCTTACAGTAGCAAATAGTCTTTCACTGACCAAGTCAGTGTTTTTTAAAAGAGTAACTTGTAAATGCTGCATGGTGGGCATTCAAGTGGAAAGACCAGTGGACTAACGACTTCATAGAGCAGTTCAGGTTGTGGGTAAAGAAGCTCAACATGGGAATAAGGGCAGCAATGTATGGCACAGAATAATCGCATAAGCTTTTAAACATGTAAATGTCTCCTCTTAAATTTCTTAATCTGATTTGGATGCAGGAAGGTATATCTCCCCCGAAGCACCATGTCTTTAAAATATACTTTTCTGTGCAAAGTTCCTAAGACTTGAAGTCAAGGGGACAGTGAAAGCATGCCTGGACCAGACCATCCAAAAAATAATGGCCAATGGACACTGGCAACTGGGCAAATTATTGTTATCTGTAGAATCAGCTTTCCTGCCCCTATGCTGAGTCAGCTGTTCCTGGGAAGCCAGTGATGTCCTTGCTGTGTAGTTGAATCCATGAAATTCATACCTGTGTGACCTTTTATGGAGTGATTCATCCATCCAGCTGCCATTGGAGCTCCCAAGCAGCTCTGTTACCGAGTATCTCCTCCTCAGAGGAATTTTTGCCAGATACCGATTTGGAAAAGCACTTGCCCCTTATGGACCTTCTGAGTAATTCTATTGGACCCTTATACTCCTCTAGACCCTTCCCTGTTAGTATCAATTAATTCTTATCCTCTCTGTTAGTACCTTTTACTAAGTTGTAAACTTTATCTCCCACAATCCTAAACCAGATATTCTTTTGAGTTTAGCAAACCACCCCACTTCCCTGGAACAACTGGGATGTGACAGGGCATTCATCTCTCATCTCTCCCTCTCAGTGCTGGGGATTGAACCCAAGGCCTTGCATAGTGAAAGGGACCTTACAGAAATGGGAAGATGGTTCAGGTTAATCATAAGTTGTCATTGTAAGAAGAAGCCAAAGGTAATTTTACTACAGAATACCATGATCCATTGTGAGAAACTCTCAATTAGCCATTGCTGGTTCTGGGGGTGGAGAGGGAAGCCAGGAGCCACAACAGTGAGGATGGCCCCCAAAGCCTGAAAAGGCAGGAGACATGTATCTACCTGGAGCCTCCAGAAGGAACTGGCCCTGCTGGTGTTCCACAGCTTTACGATAAGTAAAATGCATGGTTTTTGAGCTACTGTGTGGTGATGAGGTACAGCAGTGGTAATAAAGTGCATACCAGTCACAAGGCTACCAGGGCCCATGTGTCTGGCGAGTTGTGGGGCCACTCACTTTCCCAGCTGTGTCACCCACACTTTCCCTGGCATCTCAGTCCAACACAATCCAAGGCAAAACTTATCTGATTAGGCAGTTTCTGTGGAACGTTTTTTTCCTACTGGTGGATTCCACGCAGGGAAAACATGTATTCCTATGGGTTCCAAGCATGCCTAAAGGAGCAGTGTCCTTATATCCCCAGAACACAGAAAGAACAAGTTTTCCCAACACCACCCATGATGACAACAATAACAATAACAAAAAGACAAGCAGGACACAGGCTGTGTGAGAAGCTGTAAGGGAGGTGAAGTCATCTTTCTTCCACCTTTAGATTCTAAACTAGAAGTCTTTTAGCAGAAGCCCAAATGAGGAAAAGAAGCACACACATGTTTACTTGTGTCTGCCTCTGTGTGTGTGGAAACAGCAGGGCAGTGAGTAGGACTCTATCACAGATGAAGAGGAACAGGACTTTGGGCCAAACACCATGTTCTTGAGGCCAGGAGGTGGTTGTGGGAGGGTGCACTGACTATGCAGCAGATCCAGCTCCCTTGCTGGTGGCATTGTCCCATCCTAGTGCCTGGAAAACTGAAGACCTGGCCTTTGCTGTGCCACCTTTGAACTTCCATGATTCCTTCACAATTTATCCGTATTCTGAATAGAACCTCAATGTCATGCTGTTGATTAATAACTGGGGTTCCTGTCAGTTTCTCTCAGTGTTTGGTTTTTGTTGGGTCTTGCTATGTGGCTCAGGCTAGTTCAGAACTCCTGGGCCCTGGCTATCTTCCTGCCTCAGGCTCCTGAATAACTGGGGCCACAGGTGTGGTTCATTCTGCATAGAACGGGCCTTGGTCAGCCATGACCCATGACAATCCAGGAAGCCACTATTTTCTATGGCCCAGAGTTTCCACATTTAAAAATATTGTAAAAGTCCAAAGAATTAATATTTAATGATACGTGATAATTATATAAAATGAGTTTTTAGTGTCTAGAAAAAAGGTTTACTTGTGACATAACCAAGCACTTTCATCTCTTGTGTTGTTTTTGGTTGCTACTGTGATACAAGTACACGATCCAGCAGTTGTAACAGACTGTACAACATGAAGAGTCAGAAATATCTACTGTCTGGGCCTTTACCACAAAGTTTGTCACAGGCCGGGGATTTAGCTCGGTGGTTCCAGTGCCTGCCTCGCAAGCTCAAGGTCCTGAGTTTGATTCCCGGTACCAAAAAAAAAAAGTTTGTCACGTGTGTAGAACTTTGATTCAAGAAGCCCTTTAAGATGATCCAGTTTGCTCAGGAAGGCAGGGGAGGCTCTCAAGGCCACGTGGCTGGTCCATGAGAGATTTCCTCTGTTATGCACACTCCTTACCACTATGAAGGAAGAAAGGCACACTGGTGGCCCTTAGCTACAGAAGCCAGGAATTTGGAATGATTGTAGTTAACAGTAAGGTCAGCATGACAGCTGAGGGGTTTGATACACAGGGAATCATGGAGCTATTAGTAGATCATGACTTCCTTGGGGCTGAGCAAGATGAGCAGGCAATAAAGATACTTGTAAACATATATAATCAAAGAAATCCGCTGGGCATGGTGGTAGATGCTTGAAATCCCAGGACTCTTGGAGGCTGAGGTAGGATCACAAATGTGAGCCCACCCTGGGCAACTTAGCAAGATCTTGTCTCAAAAATAAAGTTCTCAGGATGTAGCTCAGTGTGACAATCCTGGGTTCAATCTCTAGTACCATCACACACACACACAAAAGGGCCGGGATTTAGCTCAGAGGTTCCAGTGCCTGCCTTGCAAGTTTCATCCTTCCCAAGTTCCATCCCCGGGACCAAAAAAAAAAAGCAAGAGTGAGCAGGAGAGCAAGGGACTGAGGACAGCTTCCATAATAAAGTGTCCTGATCCTTGAATTTGAGCTAATACTTAATCAGGAAAACACTGACTTAAGAGGTAGCTTAGGGCTGGGGATTTATCTCAGTGGTTCCGCCACTGCCTGCCCCGCAAGTGCAAAGACCTGAGTTCGATCCCTGGTACAAAAAAAAAAAAAAAAAGAGGTAGCTTGGAGGGTCAGGGATTTAGCTTAGTGGTGCTACACCCATTTTGCAAGCACAAGGCCATGAGTTCAATCCCTGGTACTGAAAAAAAAAAGCTAGCTTGGTCCCCCAAGAGAAAGAACCCTATAGTGCCATGGCAAGTATGTGTAGTCTGCGTGACTCCAGTCCTTCATCAAAGACTAATAGCCATTTAATGGGCGGTCTGTACCCTCCGTAAAGGGGAAGATCCAATAGCTTTGAAGATGTATAGACGCAAAGTCTGAGTTGGTAGTGACACTCAGACATCCAAAGCATCATTGTGATGCTTGAAACAGGACTCATGTATTCTGCCTGTGAATGCTGTCTTAAACAGACCAAATCTCCCTCTAGTGGTTCCATGGACTCATGTTGCCATTTGCTTGGTCTCTGAATACATAATTGGGATTGACAATCTGGGTAACTGGATTAACCCCTACACTGGATCCTTGGTTTTGGTTAAGAGCCATCATAATGGGTCATTAGGAGCACCTGAAAATCACTCCCCGGGTAATACAGTAAGGTAAAAACAATATTGCATTTGGGGGAGAGGGCTGAGATCAGTGCCACCCTAAAAGACCTAAAAGATACAGTGTTAATGTACCTATCATATTCCTCTTTTATTCTATAGTGAAAGAAGCAGCCCAATAATCTTAAAGAGTATGGACTAGAAAGGCTTGCCAATGTATAAGTCTCACTTGCAGACATTGTACTGCTTTTAAAGCAGATTTATATAGCCTGGGTTACATAGTATGCAGGCTTTGATTTGGAAAATGCATTTTTTTTTACCAATTCATGAAAAAGAGTCAAAATGTATTAACATGGAGCAGACAGCTGGAACATTTAGTTTTGCTCCAGGACTGTAATATTCTATACAGAGGTGGACTGTACATTGTGTGGACATTGTCAGTACATTGCAGGGACCCATGCCATCCAGGTGGGAAGAGCAAGAGGTGGCTAGCAGGTCAGAGAACTTGATACACCATAGGCATGGCAGAGCATGGGCTCCAAACCTTATAAAGGTTTGACAGTTTACCACAAAAAAAGAATATATAATTCACAGTTTTGCACATTCATGTATATTCTTGAGGAAGCTTTGAAGGCTTTTTTTTCTTGAAATTTTTACATTTATTGTCGTAGTTAACTTTCCTCTCATTGCTGAGACAAAATACCTGACACCCAAAGTTAAAGGGGAAAGGGTGTATTTAGTTCACAGTCTGTAGAGGTTTCAGTCTATAATTGGCTGGTTCCAAGGCAGAGTGGTTCATGCCAGAGGGGTGTCACAGAGGAGAAACAGTTCATGGCACCCACATGGTAGCAAAAGCAACAAAGGACCCTTAATAGCATCTTTCTGCCCCTTTTATCCAGACTATGGGGATTAGGGTGGTGCCAAACCAGTCAGTGCACTGGTTTAGTAATCACACGCCCTTGATCCCAGCATCACACACTGAAGATTCAGCCACCTCTGAAAAAGCCACCCATGACCACATGTGTTGAGGGGACATCTAGACCCAAACCATGACATTTATTGACATCAAATTATATTTAAATTTTGAATCTCTTTGTAGTTATGTTGCTTTTTAATCAATAATATTTGTGAATTTCATTCTTGTTACATCTCAGCAGAAATTTGCCTACTTTTTTTGGTACTACAGATAGATCCCAGGGCCTCTCACACATGCTAGGTAAGCTTTCAATGACTGAGCTATATCCTTAGCCCTTTTGTTTTGAGACAGGGTCTCACTA
This sequence comes from Heterocephalus glaber, assembly GCF_053883595.1. Taxonomy (NCBI): domain Eukaryota; kingdom Metazoa; phylum Chordata; class Mammalia; order Rodentia; family Bathyergidae; genus Heterocephalus; species Heterocephalus glaber. Next base: position 28,030,642 of record NW_028258412.1, read on the forward strand.
TGCGGTTCAGGCTTGCCTTGAAAATATAGCAATCCTTCTGCCTCAGCCCTCTGAATGCAGGGATTATAGGTGTGCACCACCATGCCTGGCCCCCAGCTATTTTCTTAAAATTTGAGACATGTTCTCCTTACATTGGTATATTGCTCAGACTGGGCTTGAACTTGGAGTACTCCTGTGTCAGCCTCCCAGAGATTACAGGTATTATAGATATGTGCCACCATACCTGGCTTCTTGTCTATTTTTTTTTGGTACCGGGGATCGAACTCAGGACCTTGCACTTGTGAGGCAGACGGGAGAATCACTGAGCTAAATCCCTGCCCCTTCTTGTCTATTTTTAAGTCTTTAATATATTTGCCTAACTTATGCTAAGTCTTTTTTGTTTTCTTTTTTTCTGAGACAAAGTCTCACTGTGTAGTTCAAGCTGACCTCAAAATCACAGCAATCCTCCTGCCTCACCCTCTTGAGTGCTGGGATCACAGGCATGAGCCACCAGACCTGGCTTTGATAAATGTTATATAATGAAACAGTGAACATTTACAAAGAGGTATAATTGGATATATTTACTCACTATTAAAAATACTTTATGTGCCACTACTTACCATGTACATTTAATGTACCATTCTTCTAGACAATGGGATAAAGTTCTGTTGTCACGGAGCTTGTATTCCAACAAAAGGAGACAGATGATAAACATTTCAATGTACACATCCAGTACAGTTAGTTGAATGTTATAATAAAAACAAGGTATTAATATGATGGAAATTGGTTTGAATGTGAGAGGAAACTATAATTGGTAGTTTTGTTTTTTTATTTTTTTGAGACAAGGTCTCGCTATGTAGTTTAGGCTGGTCTTGAACTCATGGCAATCCTCCTGCCTCTGATTACAGGGAGGGGCCACCATGCCCCACCCCTTGGTGGATTTGAAAGGTGCTTCTGAGAAGATAAATTTGAGTGGAGACCTACAGTGTTCTGGGCAGAGAGTAATAATGAGTGAGAATTATCTTAGTATATTTGAGAAACAGAAGGAAAACAGGAAAAAAGTAGTATATTAACACACTTTTGTGTGTGTGTGCAATTTTTTTTTTTGGTACCAGGAATCGAACTTAGGGCCTTGTGGTGCCACTGAGCTACATTCCTGGCATGTGTGCAATTTTTAACATAAACATTAGTTGGGACTTTCATTTTTGTTTCTTCTCTCACATTCCTCTTTTTCCATTTTCTTGCTTTCCTGAGGATAACGTAAACATTGTCTTTTATTTTTTTCAAATATAATGGCTGTAGTAATCAGTTTATTACACAGATTAATCATTCTTGAATGTGCAAGCTCCAGAGGAGTAATTGGGTCTTTAAATATACACAAGTATTTCCATCAAATGAATTTTCACCCTTACATCCAAATAGACCTAAGCAGTTAAAAACATAAGAAAAATAAGAGCTATTAGCTATGTATTAACTGGAAAACCACATATAAACCAAAGAATTTGGAGAGAAACGGGCTGAAAGGACAAAGGTTGAAGGGGCAAAGAGATGTAAAAGAGTTGGGAACAAAGCCCATCACACTCTATGTACTAATAGCTCCAATCCATTTAAATGCTGACCAGTTAATTTTGACCTTAAAATGCAGGATGTGGGTAGTTTAATCTGGTTGGTCATAACTTTCACCTAAGTTGTAGGTCCTTTGGAATAGAATGAATACAGAAACAGCTTTATGTTCTTCACCGTGCTTTTCATAACTGATTTAGAGTTTAAACAGATTCCACTTAAAAACATCTCCTAAAGGCCAGTGGAGCTTTTCCCCATCCAAGCACACACATGTACCCACCACCCCATACCTTGCTGTTATCCAAATTTAAGTCAATAAGGAAAATTTTTTAGTCTCACACCTAGGTTACACCTGAAGAACTGGCTTATCACACACATACTTCTCTGCTAGGAGGTAATATTGGTACAGAAGTACAGTATTTCTACTTTGCTGCTTCCAAGTATGTACAACATGCAGCACTGCTGTATCAGGTAAACGTGCACAGGGGAAGATGAGGCATGGGCTCATAGAAAGCAGTCAAATGGAAATCAAAAGGACTTTCTCTTTCACAGTTACCCTATCTTTATTTGTAGAGGTTATCCAATAATTTCTTTAATTACATCACATACTTCTGAGTCCATTTCTGAGCTATTCTGTTGTACTTTCTCTATCTGTTTTGTAGATCTGAGAAATCTCAGGCACTAAAGGATCATCTTGATTGGGATCACACAACAGAGAACAGATGGACAACAGTACTGGGGATATAACTCTGTGGTGTAGCACTTGCCTAGCCAGCACAATAACCTGGATTCGACCAATATTGGCTTTTACACTTTACTTCTATATATTGAAAAATCTTTGAGTCAATCTATTTTTTTTAGTAGTTTTGTGGTTTTGATAGGTCTGTGATATACATACCTAACTCATCAGTTTACCACTTTGAAGTACAGAAAGATTCCCTTTTTAAGTCCCTGTACGCTCCATGCTTTTACAACTCAGATTTCTTCTTGTACATGGAAGCACCACATCCATGGTTTTTTACTTCTTGCTGTACCAAGCATTTTAAAAACCTGGGTACAGTCCATTACTCTTATTTTTGCCTAATCCACTTGTTTTTCTTTCCCTTTGAAGTTCCATCTCTGCATTGTCATTTCCTTTAGAGTTGGAGAATTTCCATTAGCCAGTCCTTACGGGTAGATGTGCTGATGACAGACTCTGTTTTCCTTCTTCTGAGAACGCTTTTTGTTTTCTTTTTGTACTGGAGATTGAACTCAGGACCTCGCACTTGCCAGGCAGGCGGTGGCACCACTGAGCTAAATCTTTGGCCCAGCTTTTTGTTTCTTTTATAGGGAATGCAATGTTTCTGTCTTTAAATTGAATATAGTCACAACAAAACTTCTCATGAATTTCATAATCTACCAAGATGATTCTAATAGTTTAGAGGGGCTACCTCAGAGGACAGAAAAATTAGAAAAGTACAAGTGGACATGCCATACCAAAAAGCTATACTGTAATTAAAACAGTATGATATTGGTGCAGTACAGGATATAGGCACACTAAGATTTGAGTTGAAATATAACAGATGAGTTAAACTAATGAAGTTATGGTGTGACAGCAGTTTTTTTTCAGGGAAAATTGACATGGTCAAAGGTCCTGTGGTATATGGCATTTGAAGATAGAAAGCTTAATCAGAGCAGGAAAATACTGGAAGAAAAGACTGCAATACAGTTATGCAGTATTTTTGTTCTTTTTTTTTTTTTTTTTTTTTTGGTACTGGGGATCGAACTCGGGTCCTTGCGCTTGTGCAGCACTTTTTGTTCATTTTTAAGAATTTTTGACTTAAGCTCTTAAGTTATGCTAAACAGAGTACTATGATTTGAATTGCTTTCACAAACAGGCTGATTATGTGTAAAGAAAAGAGTTGGGAAATGGATGTAGTGAAGTTATGGCAAGATTCTTGGTTAGAAATGATAGTTTGGACAATATTAGTAGTTCTGATTAAATATGCACATATTACTCAACATGTCTCCAAAATAAATTTTTTCTTTCCTAATTTTCTTATGTTTATCAACTTAATGAAACAGAGTGATAAGCCAGGAAGCCTGGCCAAGTCATCTGTGGAAAATGAAGTGGAAAATGAAGCCATGACAGTGGTGGAAAGAGACTTTAAAGAACGAACTTCTAGAAACACATCACCCAAACAAGAAACCTAGCTCCTCAGGGCGTGGACCCTCGGAGTACAACACTGGGTCTTTTCCTTCCCCTTTTCTCCCCGCGCAGACTCAGCTCCTCCGAGTCAGGGTGCTGTCCTTGTCGCCCCGCAGATCCCTCCCTGCGTGCCCGGGAAAGGAGGTCGCTGGGCCCTTCTTTCCCCAGAGCGTCTGCGAGGCCTAGGAGAGCCTACGAGAGCCCAGGGCCGTCTGCGGCTGTGTTCTCTGAGGACGGTCCCCTGAACCCTGTAGATCGCTATGGCGGTCCTCGACCCGGGAGCGTCCAGGCTGCTATGCAGGCCGGGTCGGCGTCCGGAACTGAGATCACCACGTCTTTTTCTCAGTTCCTGAGACGCAAGGCCTCTGGTTCCCAGGGTCCCAGAGGCCGGAAGGCGTTGACCAGGCTCAGAGTCTGCAGTCAGTTCTGGGAATTGTAGTTCTTTTTTGGGGCTTAGGCAGGCCGCGGGTGGTCCTGGGAAGAGTAGTTGTCTGTGTCAGGTGGCCTTTTACCTGTCGCTGTGCGTGTAGCTCCGGAGTACGCCGGGAGATGTAGTAGGGCGCAAACACTCTTTCTCCCCCTCGCCGCGGTGGTCTCCGGGAAAAGTAGTCTGGAGGACGCTTCTGGTTGTGGGGGGTGGCCGCAGGGCATCCTGGGAGTTATAGAATGGCGGAAATTCCCCTCTTCCCCCTCCGGGGTCCTCTAGGAACCTAGTTGTGTAAGTCTGGTCGGCTTTGTTTCCTGTTGCACTCGGCGTGGCCACAGGGCGCACTGGGAGCTGTAGTAGGGCAGAAACGCTCCGTCGCCCCTCGCCACCGTTGCCTTTGGGAAATGTAGTTGTTGGCAGCCTGGTAGTGATTGCATCGCTGAGGCTCGGAAAGGCAAAAGTATGCGACGCCTGGTGGAGTTTTTGGGTCGGAGTCCAGGGTGCAGGCGGCTACAAGGCTGCCCTTCCCGCGCTAGCTTCCCTCCGAGATCGGAACCTCTGCGCCAGCCAGCAGAGCACGGGTAGAACGCGCTGCCCAGCCAGCGCCAGAGGCCGGGCAGGACGTGGCTGCATCCAGGTGCAGGCACATAGCCTGCGCGCTTTGGGTCTCCTTTCCTGCCATGCCCCAGGTAAGCTGGTGCCGCGTTTGTCAGCGGTGAGGACCCGGATCGCTTCTCTTTAGCTGCTGTCCCTTGCTCCGTGTGTCCCTTTTGGCCGTCGTTCACTCTTTAATGCGTCGTGTTCTTACTGAGAGTCTTTCAGCATTCGCGTCAGTGACTCGCGCTGATCCCTAGAAGGCAGTGCCAACATCGCCTGAAACTTACTAAAGATGAGCATGCTTGACCCAGTCCTAGACCTTCCGAGTCTCGAGATTCTAATCCGCGGCGCAGGCTGTCTTGAGGATGCAGCCGTGAACAAAACCCCTGAACCCACAGAACCCATTTTGCGGATATGACTGTAAATTTCTTTAGCAAGGAACAGTGATGGTTTCATTTTAGTTGGGGCTAAATGCTGGTGATTATCTTTTACGGAGCAGGGCATAACAGGTTCGACCATGCCAAATCACTTCTCGTTCTTAGTCACTTACGTGGCCTACCTTTTGTCTTACTTGTCTCCAAATCCTAAACCTTCTTCATTTTGTTGTGGAACCCAGTTTCTACCACTGCTGCAGACCTGTTTACTCTAGGAAACAGACTATTTTATTTATTTATTTTCTGTACTGGGAATCGAACTCAGGGTGCCACTGACCTACATCCTCGGCCCAGCCTCTTTATTAGTGAACAATCTTTCATCGTTTTTTAAACTTTAAAACTGTAAAATATAACTTTGCCATACTAGTTTTCTGGCATTGGTACTAGTTTGTGGTATTTTTAATTCCTGTTCATGCCTTACAATTGTATGGACCATCAAGTGGAGCAAAACCAGGCTTCAAAGCAGGGTCTTACTCTCCTAACACTAGAAAAGAGCTTTAGGTTCCATCCTGGGAAGTATTGTATTTCCTTCTTGGGAGGTCGGTACCTTATTGCATATCTTCCCTGTCCTGTTACATTGCTAAAATTACTGCTAAATTTTATAACTTGACAGATTTGATTATGCATGTCCCATTTGAAGGGTGCTGCTTCTGCTATCTGCGGCAGCCAGCTATTGGCATGAAGAAATTCATATTAAAATAGGTTCATAGTAAGGAGAACGTATTGCTTTTTTTTTTTTTTGGTACCAGGGATTCAACTCGGGCCCTTGCACTTGCGCAGCAGGCGGCGAAACCATTGAGCTAAATCCCCGGCCCAACGTATTGCTTATTAAACACACTACTTGTGGAATAGAAGATTATAAGACTTTTTCAGCCAGAGTGAGAAATCCATGTTTACATATGTAGTCCTAAATCTTTTTTTTTTTTTTTGGTACCGGGGATCGAACTTGGGACCTTGTGCTTATGAGGCAGGCAGCAGAATCACTGAGCTAAATCCCTCGCCTGTGTAGTCCTAAATCTTAAACAAAACTGTAAATCATTTCAGTATAAATCACTTGTTTTTATTTTTTTTTCTTTTTAATGAAACAAAAAAGTAAGGCTTAGTTGTGGAATTACTCAGTTCTGGAAATTCTCATGGCTACCATTTATATACTTTGCACAGTGAGACTTATTTCACTCCTTGGTCAGGGACTTTGGGAGTATGAGTGCTGTTTCTGCACATATCTATGTGTCATTGCAGGGATCAGTGACATTCAGAGATGTGGCAATAGGCTTCTCCCAGGAGGAGTGGAAGTGGCTCCAGCCTGCTCAGAGAGATTTGTATAGATGTGTTATGTTGGAGAACTATGGCCATCTGGTCTCACTGGGTAAGTAGTCCTCCTCACTCCTTCAAGACATAATTTGTTCTTTAGGATAGTTGCTGGAACTTTTCATTATTTGTCTAAACAGTCACACAAGGGAGGTATCGTTTTTTTGGTTTTTTTTTTTTTTGGTACCGGGGATTGAACTTGGGACCTTCTGCTTGTGAGGCAGGTGCCAGAACCAGTGAGCTAAATCCCCACTCCGAGGTATCGTTTTTTAAAAGTAAGTTTTCAATTGGGGGTTGTAACTTTAGCTAATGTTCAGACATTCTTCATAGTTCCATCTGACATTTATTTTAATGGGCTCTTGTTTCTTAGAATTTAAGGACTGATTTTGAATTTATTTTCTGCAAGCAGGTCTTTCCATTTTTAAGCCAGTTGTTGTTTCCTTATTGGAACAAGGGAAAGAGCCCTGGCTGGGGAAAGGAGACATGAGCAGAGATCTCTTTTCAGGTGAGTGAGTTCGAGGTTGGTAGGGGAGTTTTTTAAAATTTTGGTTTCTTGAGACAGGGTCTTTCTATGTAGTTGAGGGTGGCCTTAAACTCATGTAGTCTAGGCTGGCCTGAAACTCTCAGTGATCCTCCTGCCTCCCCGTTGCTGGGATCATAGGGATGTGCCACCATGTCCGGCTTGTAGAGGAAATTTAAAAAATAACAGCCCAACTAGCCAATAAGAAATGCTTTTCTATATTAAATGCTTTTTAGTGTACTAGTTGGAAATTTTTCCCTTAAAGATAGGAGATACAGGGCCGGAGATTTAGCTCAGTGGTTCTGCCGCCTGCTTCGAAAGCTCAAGAAACTGTTTGATCCCCAGTTCAAAAAAAAAAAAAAAAGAAAGATAGGAGATGTATAGAAACTATGAAGTCTTGCTCAGTTCTACAAGGGACCATGTCATGCCCAGTTCTCATACTTCTTCCCTACTTTTTTTTTTTGTACCGGGGATCGAACTCAGGACCTTGCACTTGCGAGGCAGGCAGTGGCACCACTGAGCTAAATCCCCAGCCCTTTCACCCCTCCTTTTGAATGGATAGATACCAGTATGTCCCTCTGCCCCGTGTTATCTCTTTTATTAGCTACTCCTTTCTTCAAATTGGCATGTTTCTAGTGCATATATATATATGTTTATTTATTAATATCATGGTGCTGTTCTATTTAATTACCTTAGAAAGATTAATTCATTCTTTAGTTTTTTTTTTTTATGGTAGTGGGGATTGAACTGAGGGCCTCACAACATATTCTAGGCAAGCACTTTACCAGTGAGCTACACCACCTGGCCCATTCTTGGCTAGCTGATGATCTATTCATTTATTCATATAGACTCCTAACACTATTTAATGATATTTTAGTCTTGTTAAGACTTTCTTTTACTACAGAAACTGACATACTGTAGTCAGTCACTTAGGGTAATGAAAAAATAAAGTGTGATAGCTACTAAGGAATTTATGATTTACTGAGATAAAATGTGTCTATAACGAGATAGAGATTAGTAGTTCTGCAATGAGAGAAAAAGAATTTCTTTCAAGTTGGTATTTTGAGTATAGATAATTTTGGTAGGGATGGTAAAATCATAAAGGCAGGAAAATGGCCAGCTTTGGGGAAAAAAAGACAAATTAGTTTGAAGTATTCTTGGTGTGAGTAGAGGATGGTATTTCCAAGTGAAGGTGTGTAGCGACAGGCTGCTAGAACATAATTGTTCTGAAAGTCTTCACTTTTGGTTGATGCTGGAATTGCTGTTGAGACTCTTTAGAAATAAATACAGCCAAACCTCTACCCTTGAAGATTCTGACACAGATCTGTGGAGCTTAAATAGGTATATTTATGAAAAATTCTGTTACTTCTATAGTTGGTTCTGCAGCAAAGATCTGGGGTTCAGTGATCTTTAGAAAGCACTCCTGTTGAGAAAAAAGGAGAAACATGTGCATTCCGTAAGCAGCAGATTGTAAGGCCTGATAAGGGAACAGGCAACAAATGCTGTAAAAACTGAGGCAAGGCCATTAATATTGTACACTGTCTAGGAGGCTGTAGAGAAGGACTTGGGAAGAGATACCGATGTGGCTGAAATCATGAGGCATAACAAGGCATAACAGGGAGACTTCATTTAGTATATATGCTACCAAAGCGAGCACAGGGAGACTCATCTAAATGTGAGATAAACAAGAAATATGTTCTTTTCTGAATGTTGATGATGAGGTCTTGAACTTGGGGTTGGGGGGTCAAGTAGTCTTCCTGCCTCTGCCTCAGTTTCCTAAGTAGCTGGGACTACAGGCATGGCCACTGTGCCCAGCTCTTCTAAATTTTAAAAAAATGTAACAAAACCTATTAAGCCACATATAAGGGAAGTAAGAAAAAAGGAGGTCATAGAAACACTGTCTCAAATCCCACTACTTTAATACAGCTCTTGCAGTTTTTGTCTTTTTATTGTATTTATTTATTTTTTTGGAACCAGGGATTGAACTTGGGACCTTGCGCTTGCGAGGCAGGTGGCGGAACCACTGAGCTAAATCCCCAGCCCTATTTTTTGGTTTTTTGAGGTAGCATCACCCTCCTGCCTCAGCCTACTGAGTGCTGGGATTACAGGCATGTGTCACCACACCCAGAGGTAGCTTTTGTTTTAAACCTGAATTTCTATGATTCTTGATTAGGTTGGGCACCATTTTATACATTTATGAAACATTTAGCTGCCCTCATTTGTGAAGTACATCTTGAAGGTTTTTCCTCATTTATCTGTTGATTCTCACTCCAGAATCTTCTTTCAAGTTAGGCATATCTGTAATCCTAGCACTCTGGGAGACTGAGGCAGGATGATGGCAAGTTTGAGCTCAGCCTGAACAACTTAGCGAGACCCTATCTCAAAAGAAAAAATTCAAAACAGGTTTGAATATAGCTCAGTAAGAATGCCCTGGGTTCAATCCCCAGTACTGAATTTTTTACATTCACATGTGGCTTATCTTTTCCCACCTAATAATGTCTTTCAATGTTCAGAAATTCTTGATTATAGTATAGCTGTATTTATCGGTTTTTTTCTTTATGGTTAGTACTTTTAAAATTTTACCTATTTAAGAAGTGTTTCCTGGGCCGGGGATTTAGCTCAGTTGTTCTGCCACCTGCCTCGAAAGTGCAAAGTCCTGAGTTCGATCCCTGGTACCAAAAAAAGTGTTTCCTAAGTGGGGCGTGGTGGTGCATGCCTGTAGTCCCAGCAGTTGGGAGGCTGAGACAGGAGGATTGCTGTGAGTTTGAGGCCAGCTTGAGCTACATAGTGAGTTCAAGGCCAGCCTGAGTTGCATAGTGAGACCCTGTTCAAAAAAAGTAGCTCCTAATGAAGAAATCACGAAGACATTTTCTTATATTTTCTTTTTAAATAGACTATTTGTTTCTACCATTAATATTTAGATCCCTGGGCTGGGGATTTAGCTCAGTGGTTCTGCCACCTGCTTTGCAAGCACAAGGTCCTGAGTTTGATCCCCGGTACCAAAACCAAAACAAAAAAACCCCAAAATATTTAGATCCTTGGTTCCCTTTATTTTTGTGTTATATGTGTTAGCAGTCAACCTTGATATCTCTGTGTAGTTCCAGTTATTTATGATAGCGCTCATTGGCACATCTGTCCCATCCTCATTGTTTCAGTAGAAACTAAATGTTAATTTTTGTGTTTGTGTGTGTAGGTCCTCTATTCTATTCTTATAGCTTTGCCCAAACCTATGCAGCCTGATGTACAGATTTAATAATGTGTTATATTTTACTGTATTTACTCACCACTACTGTTATGTCTTATGTCTAGATGTCTCCCCAAAGCCTCATGCAGTCATAGGTGGGGCTTTTTCAGAGGTGGCTGGATCTAGAGTGTGAGTTTGATTCATGATCCAATGCTAGGATTGAGGGTGCTAGGATTAAGGGTGAGTGATTACTAAATCAGTCCACTGATCAGTTTGGCACCACCCTAATCCCTCTGGGAGGCTGAGGCAGGAGGATTGCATGGTATGAGATAGCCTAGGAAACTTAGTGATTTAGCAAGACCTTGTTTCAAAGTAAACAAAGAAAAAGGGCTAGAGATATAGCTCAGTGTGAAGGCCTTAGATTCAATCCCGAGTACCGAAAAAACAAAACAAAACGAAACAAAACGTCCCCAAACTAAACAAAACCACTAAGCAAATGAGTATCAAATTCTAGAGCAGAAGAAAGGTATTACAGTGCTTCTTAAATTTTTTTTATTACTTTCTTTTTCCCTACTACTTGGGATTTAACTCAGCACCTTGCGCTCGCCAGGTAGGCGCGGCGCCACTGAGCTACATCCCCAGCCTTTGGTTCTTAAACTTTAATCTGCACTTAAACAATCTGCTTTTGAGTTTTGTATTCATTCCACTCCCTGTATTCCCCGTGCTTCTGGGAATTGCAAAACACCTGCTTGCTAGGCAAGTGTTCTACTACTGAGCTACTCCCTAGCCCCCCAATTTTAGTCTGCAAAAGAATCATCTGGAGAAGTTTCTAACATATATTAGCAGACCCTACCCCAGAAATTGTTATAAAGATTGGGTGGCTCAGCCATAAAGAACAAGAAACTAGAGACATTTATAGCTAAATGGATGCATATTGAGGCCATACCTTTAAGTGCAATAAATAGGACATACGTGTAGAAGTTTTATTTTTTTTTTGGTACCGGGGCTCGAACGCAGGTCCTTGTGCTTTCGAGGCAGGTGGTGGAACCACTGAGCTAAATCCCCGGCCCAAGGACACACGTGTAAATACCAGATGGATTCTCTGGTGTGAAATTCTAACTCTTTTTTTTTTTTGGTACTGGGGATCAAACTCGGGTCCTTGCACTTGTGGAGGAGGAAGCGAAACCACTGAGCTAAATCCCCGGCCCCCATGGTGTGATATTCTAAAAGTGTAAATAAGGTTCAAATGATATAATTGATAATGTGAAATAGGAAGAAAAGGTCTAAAGGAATTGGGGAAGTGGGAAGGGTAGGAGAAAGAAAAGAAGGGAAAAGAAAAAAATATGAGAAAAGGAAAACATGGAAACAAAGTCTCTGTAAATAGGGAAGGGTGGAGGGGGTGAAGGGAGGGCAGGGAAGTGGAGAAAAAATAAGAACTAAGATATATCATGTACAGGTACAAGATCCCAATGAAGAATGTATTATTTTATACCTAAAATGTTCCAATAAACTTAATGAAAAAAAACAACAAAGAATAAAACCCATATTTTCCTCTAAAAAAAAAAAAGATTGGGTAGGATACATGAATTTGGCTTTTTAAAATCTTTATTTATTTATTTTTCCAGTACTGGGGATTGAACCCAGGGCCTTGCAAATGGTAAGCAAGCACTGTACCATTGGGCTCCATCCCCAACAAAAGAAATCAACCAATAACAAATGCTGGCAGGGGGTGTGGGGAGAAAGGAACTCTTCTCCATTGTTGGTGGGAGTGCAGACTGGTGCGACCACTATGGAAATCAGTGTGGAGATACCTCAAAGAACTAGGGCTGGAGGTCCCATTTGACCCAGCTATTCCCCTGCTGGATATTTTCCCAAAAGAATTAAAAGAATCATACCACAGCAATATATGCACACCCATGTTTATAGCTGCGCAGTTTGTAATAGCTAAGGTTTGGAAACAGCCCACGTGTCCATCAACTGGAAACTGGATAAAGAAGATGCGGGTTTTTTTTATAAAATGGAGTACTATTCAGCCATAAAGAACAAGAAACTAGAGTCATTTATAGCTAAATGGATGCATATTGAGGCCACACTCTTAAGTGAAATAAATAGGACAGACATGTGCAAATACCGAATAGTTTCTCTAGTGTGAGAAACTGAAAGTGTAAATAAGGATTAAAAGGATTAATAACTAATAATTGATAATTTGAAATAGGAAAAGGTCCAAAGGGGAGGGGTGATGGGAGGGGAAGGGGAAAGGAAAGAATGGAAAGGAAAAATTATGAGAAAAGAAAAAAAAGGAAACAAAGTCTGTGTAAATAGGGAAGCGTGGAGGGGTGAAGGACGCACAGGTAATGGGGAATAAATAAGAACCAAGATACGTCATGTACAGGTACAAGCACCCAGCGATAAACATAAACATTGTATACCTAAAATGTACCAAGAAAAGAATTTAAGCAAAAAAAAAAAAAAATTTGGGAGGACAAGGTCTTGCCAAGTTGCCCAGGCTGGACTTGAACTTGTGATCCCCCTGCCTCATCTCTCGAGTAGCTGGGATTATAGGTGTGTACCACCATGCCCAGAGAGATGTTTTAAATTAATAAACCTTAGGTTCAAAACAAAATTGAACAGAAAGTGAGGAGAGTTCCCAACTCCTCCTTGTCCCCACACACAACTTTCTCTACTATTGATATCCTCCGCTACAACAGTACATTTTATATAAGGGACTTGGGCATCCATGCATGTTAGTATCCCAAGAGTGCCCTGGAACCAGTCCCCTATGATACTGGGACAACTGTATTCTCCTTGTTATATTAAGTATCTTATTGAAAAGCAGTAGTGAAGGGGACACATATTTGCCTTGTTCCTAATCTTAGTAGGAAGGCTCCATGTTGCTTACCATTAACTAAGTTATCTATAGAGTTGTTCATGTTTTTAAATTAAGTTGAAGTTCTTTTTTATTCTTGTTTTGCTGAGATTTTAAAATCATGAATGGGTGTTGGATTTTGCAGTGCTTTTTCTGTATCTATTTTATCATATGATTTTACTTTTTAAAAGCCTGTTAATGTGATGGATTACATTAATTGATTTTCAAATGCTCAACCAGCCCTGCATACCCAAAACAAAATCCACTTGTTCCTGATATAATCCTTTTTATATACATCATTGGGTTTGATTTGCTTATATACTTGTTCCTTGGACTCCACAGAGGATTGGTTCCAGAAATGCTTATAGATGCCAAAATCTGCACATGCTTAACCCCTTATATAAAATGATGTAGTACTTGCATGTAAGCTATGCAGAACTTCTATATTTTATCTCTAGATTAATTATAATACCTAATGCAGTGTGAATGCTATATATTTATTGTACTGTATTACTTAGGGATAATAACAAAAAGGTCTTCACATGTTCAGTACAGTTTTTCCTGAATATTTTCAATGTGTGGTTGGTTGAGACCATGGATATAGAACTAATGGACACTGAGGGTTGACGGTATTTTACTGAAGAATTTTTACATTTATATTCATGAGATACTGATCAGTAGTTTTCTTGTATTATCTTTGGGTTTTTTTTTTTTTTTTTTTTTTTTTTGCCATACAGGGGATTGAACTCAGGACCTTGTGCCTGCAAGGCAGCATGGTACCACTGAGCTAAATCCTCAGCCCTGTCTGGTTTAGGTAATGCTGGCCTCATCAAATGAGTGAGTGTTCTGTGTGCTTCTGTTTTCTGAAAGAGACAGCAGAAAATCGTATACCCATTTGGACCTGGTACTTTCTGTTTTGAAAGTTTTTAATTATTGATTTAGTTCTTAAATTGTTTTTTTTTGTATTAAATTCTTTTATTGGTACATTGTAGGTATACAACACAATTACATTTCTCATTGGGAATTGTACCTTTACACAATGCATCTTGGTTCTTTTTTTTTCCCCATTCCTAGCCCTCCCTTCACGCCCTCCGCCCTTCCATATTTACAAAGACTTTATTTCCATTTTTTCCATTTCTCATCATTTTTCCTTTCTCTTCTTTCCTTTCCCCTGCCCCTCCCACTACCCCTACCCCTTTGGACCTTTTCTTCCTATTTTACATTATCGATTATTCATTCTAATCATTGGTACATTTTAGGTATACAATATAATGACATTCATCATTGGAAATTTGCACCTTTACATAGTCTCTCTTGGTTTTTATTTTTCACCCTTGCCCAGCCCTCCCTTCAACCCCTCCAGTCCTCCCTATTTACAAAGATTTTGTTCCTATTTTTCCATTTTCTCATATTAATCCCATTCCCTTCTATCCTTTCCCCTAGGCCTCCCACTTCCTTCCCCTTTGCCCCTTTTCTTCCTATTTCATTTTACCTATTATACATTTAGTCCTTATTTACACTTTCAGTTTCTCACACCAGAGAAACTATTCGGTATTTACACGTGTGTCCTATTTATTTCACTTAAGAGTATCGCCTCAATGTGCATCCACTTAGATATAAATGTCTCTAATTTCTCATTTTTTATGGCTGAGTAGTACTCCATTTTATAAAAAACCCACATTTTCTTTATCCAGTCTCCAGTTGATGGGCATTTGGGCTGTTTCCAAGTTTTAGCTATTACAAACTGCGCTGCTATGAACATGGGTGCACATATATCACTGTGGTATGATTCTTTTAATTCTTTGGGGAAGATCCCCAGCAGTGGGATAGCGGGGTCAAATGGGACTTCCAGTCCTAGTTCTTTGAGGTATCTCCATACTGATTTCCACAGTGGTTGCACCAGTCTACACTTCCACCAGCAGTGGAACAGGGTTCCTCTTTCCCCACAGCCCCGCCAGCATTTGTTATTGGTTGATTTCATGATAGCAGCCATTCTTTCTGGAGTGAAGTGGAATCTCATCGTTGTTTTCATTTGCATCTCTAGAATGACCAGTGATGTTGAACAGTTTTTCATGTATTTATTTGCTATTTCTACTTCTTTGTCTGAGAAATGTCTGTTCATTTCAGATGCCCATTTTTGGATTGAGTCTTTAAATTTGGGAGGTCTGATCTTTTTAAGTTCTTTATAGATTCAAGATAGTAGACCTTTGTCTGAGGAAGAGCAGGTGAAGATTTTTTCCCACATTGTGGGTTGTCTCTTCATACTGCTGGTGGTTTCTCTTGCTGTGCAGAAGCCTTTTAATAAGAAGCGATCCCATTTGTTGATTGTTTGTGCTAGTTCACGGGCAACTGAGGTTTTGTTCATAAAATCTTTTCCTACACCCATGTCTTCAAGAGTTCTACCTAACCTCTGTTCCAACTGGTTCAGAGTTTCTATTTTAATATTTAGATCTTTAATCCATTTTGATTTTAGTTTAGTGCATGGTGAGAGATACAGGTCTAGTTTTAATCTTTGGCAAGTTGAAGCCCAATTTTTCCAGCACCATTTATTAAAGAGGCTATCTTTCCTCCAGTGAGGGTGTTTGGCTCCTTTGTCGGAGATGGCTGAGTGTGTCTTAAATTGTTAACAGGCCTACTCAGATTGTTTCTTGTTACAGTTTTGGGAGTTTGTGTCTTTCAAGGAATTGGTACATTTTACCTCAGTTATCAAATCTAGGTTACATTCACCTAGGTTATCAAAAAATTGCTCTTTGCATTTCATTATTTTTACAATGTCCAGGTGTTATGGCTTGTGTCTTGATGTCCCCCTAAAGCCTCATGCAGTCCCAGGTGGGGCTTTTTCTAGAATTGATTCATGGTGCAATGGATTGAGGATGTGAGTGCTACCTGCCCTAAGTTATCTGTGTAAGATAAAAGGGGCAGAAAGATATTGTTGAAGGCCCCTCCCCCTTCCCTTGTTGGTCTTCTGTTGCCGTGAACTGTTGCCCCTTGGCCACCCTGCCTTGGAGCCATCCAGTTATGGACTGAAACCTCTACAAACTGTAAGCCAAATACACCTTTCTCCCTTTAACTTTGGGCATCAGGTTTTTTTTTTTTTTTTTAAATTGAGCAGGATGTCAGAGAAATACCCTTTTTATTTATTTATTTATTTATTTATTTATTTATTTATTTATTGGTACCAAGGATTGAACTCAGGACCTTGTACTTGCAAGGCAGGCGGTGGCACCACTGAGCTAAATCCCTGGTCCAGGTATTTTGTCTCAGCAGTGAGAGAAAAGTAACTAAGACACCAGGGATCAGGAGTGATGTCTTCTCTTTCACTTTCACTGCTGACTCAGTGATTTGTGATATCTTTTTTCTTAATTAGCCTGGTGAGAGGCTTGGTGATTATATTGGTCTTTTTAAAGAACCCTCTTGAGGGCCAGGGATTTAGCTCAGTGGTTCCACCGCCTGCCTCGCAAACGCAAGATCCAGAGTTCAATCCCCAGTAAAAAAAAAAAAGAACCAGCTTGATTTCCTTGATTTTTCTCTTTTGGTATCCTATTTTCATTTTCATTGATTTCTGCTTAATTTTTATCACTTATTTCTTGTTATTATTTTCAATTTAATTTTGGTCTTTCCATTTTCCTAAAGAAGCTAGATGATTAATTTTAAATCTTTCTTCTTTTCTAATACAGTCTATGCATTCATTGCTAAATATTTCCCTGTAAATACTGTATTCCACTAAATTTAGTCAGTTTTATTTTCATTTGGTTCAAAATTTTTAAAATTTCTTGATTTATACAATATTTACTTAAGAAAAGATTTGTATTTACTTTCATTTACTTATTTAATGGTGTTTTTGTGTGTGTGTGTGTATGGTACTGGGGATCAAACTCAGGACCTTGCCCTTGCGAGGCAGGCACTGTGCCACTGAGCTAAATCCCCAGCCCCCATTCTTTTCTTTATGTAGATCCAAATTTCTGGCCTATACACTTCTGTTTCTGAAGAACTTCTTTCAACATTGCTTGCAAAGCAGGTGTACTAGGGAATAATACAAGATAGCATTCCCCAAAGTGCCAAAGTGTGTTTTAGAGAAAAATCAATTAATTAGCAGTACCAGGGATTGAACTCAGCACCATTTTAATGACCTGCATTTCTTTTTGTATTTTTAAAAATTTTAGATACAGGGTCTCACTAAATTGCTAAATTGCCCAGGCTGGGTATGAACTTGCAGTAGTCTTGCTACGGCTTCCCAGAGTGCCAGGATTACAAACATTCATCACCACACCTGGCTGAGAAAAATAAAATTTTAAATGTATTTTTGAAAAAATAATTTTAAACTCACAGAAAAGAAGAGCATGAAGAGTATCCACATGCCCTTTACCCATACTGCTAACATGTTGCTGCATTTACCTTATCATTTGGTTTATGATTTATTCCTGAAACATTTGAGAATACTTTACCCTTACTTTTGCATTTCCTAAGGAAGATTTTAAAGTTGTATTATAAAATTATGTTTAAAAATGTGATGGAATTCCTAAAATTCAGCCTTGATAAAAATCAAGCCAATGCTTATCTGTCAATTTGTGGAAAAACCCTATGTTCAGAGGGTGGGGTTAAAGTGAGGATCATGGACAGCAGTTTTCAGAGAAAATCTTCTTTCCCTCCCACTTAGGATAGATTATTGTAAGCTGTTTCCAGAAGCACTAAGCTAACAGAGTTTGGTGTCTTTGTGGGATCTGAGGAATACTTACAACTTATTAACAGTATTATGAAATTGCCATTTTCAGAGAAGTATGGCAACAAATATACTTTAAATAGAGACAAGATTAACAACCTATCCTTCACAATTACTATCTTCCTGATCTGTTTCTTCTCCTTCAGTTACCTATATGTAGTCTTTCCCCTTATGTATCCACATCTCTTCTCAGTTACTAGGCATATTCCTCAAATTTCAGTTATAAGTGGCAGCTATGAAAGCCATGGAATTGTTAAATTTTTTAAAAAAAATTCAAGTTTGTCCTTAAGAAGGGAGCAGTAGGCCAAGCACAGTAGTATTTACATGTAATCCCATCTACTGAGGAGGCTGAGGCAGGAGGATCACAAGTTCAAGTCCAGCTTGGGCACCTTAGTGAGACTATGTTTCAAGATAAAAAGTAAAAAGGACTGGAGTGTACATCAGTGGTAGAACACTTGGCTAGGAAGCATGAGCCCCTGGATTCAGTCCCCAGTAACATACACACATCCATGCACACATGCATGGGCAAAAGAAAAGAAATGGATCCCTTTTCAGCACTTGGGAGGGTGAGGCAGGAGTTTGAGGCCAGCGTGGGCTATGTAGTGAGTTCAGCAGCCTGGACTCAGGAAAAAAAAAGAGAGACAATCATTTACTGGTTTTTTGTTTTGTTTTTTGTTTTGGTATCTTTCAGTGTCACAGTCAAATGGTGAGATCAAAGACTTATCTCCAAAACATATTACTTATGAAGATGATTCATCCCAGTATTTGATAATGAAAAGAATTGTAAGCCAACATCCCACATGTTCCAGTATGGAAAGAAACTGGCAATTTGAGGATGGCAATGAGGTGCTGCAAGGGAATCAAGGTTGTATCAGGCAAGTGGTATCAGGCAAGTCTCAGGAAGAAGCTCTGACTCAGCATATAAGCATAACTGCGGTAGAGAGGCCCTATGGATGCCAAGAATGTGGGAAAACATTCAGTTGGTGCTTTTCTCTTGTATTACACCAGAGAACTCATACTGGAGAGAAGCCATATGTATGTAAGGAATGCGGGAAAACCTTTAGCCAGATCTCAAATCTTGTGAAACATCAGATGATACATACTGGAAAGAAACCTCATGAATGTAAGGACTGTAATAAAACATTCAGTTACCTTTCATTCCTCATTGAGCACCGGAGAACACACACTGGGGAAAAACCTTATGGATGTACTGAGTGTGGAAAGGCCTTTAGTCGTGCCTCAAACCTCACCCGACATCAGAGAATTCACATGGGAAAGAAACAATATGTCTGTAGGAAATGTGGGAAAGCCTTTAGCACTGGTTCAGAACTCATTCACCACCAGATTACACATACTGGGGAGAAACCTTATGAATGCCTTGAGTGTGGGAAAGCATTTCGCCGTTCATCACATCTTACTCGACATCAGAGCATGCATAAAACTAAAACCCCCTATGAGTGTCATGAGTGTACGAAGGCTTTCTGTTGCCACTCATTCCTTATTAAACATCAGAGAATTCATGCTGGAGAAAACCTCTATGAATGTGATGAATGTGGGAAAGTGTTCACTTGGCATGCATCCCTTATTCAACACATGAAAATTCATACTGGAGAGAAACCCTATACATGTGCTGAATGTGACAAAGCCTTCAGTAGGAGCTTTTCCCTCATCCTACATAAGATAACTCACACTGGAGAGAAGCCCTGTGTATGTAAGGTGTGCAACAAATCTTTCAGCTGGAGCTCAAACCTTGCTAAACATCAGAGAACACATAACCTAGAGAACCCCTATGAATATGAAAATTCATTTACCACTCATTTCTTACTGAACACCAGTGAATCACACTCCAAAAACCCAAGAATATTTAGTTAAAAACAAACGTAGAAAAATAATGCCTTACTTTCACTTCAGAGAGCTCTTAGAAAGAAGTCTTATATGAATGTGTTGAATGTAAAGAAATGTGGGCTATATCTTATTCATCCTGAAGAAACCCCCAGGAATATGTGGGACAGCTATTAGTAGCAGTTCATTGTTTTTGCAACATCAGAAGACGAAATCAGTATTGAGAAGATATCATCTGGTAATATCTGTTATTTTGTATTTTTAAATATCTTCCAAGAAAGAGTACATATCAGACATGAAGAAGCTTTTAGAGATGAGCCCTCACCCTACTTCTGTCAGCTCAACTAGGACAGAATTATAAGGAAAAACATTACAAAAGGGTTACTTTGTTTGGACATTAGATAATTTATGAAGTGATACAATGATTTGGAAAAGACTATCATGCAATTTTAACTAAAATTTTAAATTCTTATTTTGGACAGGGATCGAAATCAGGATCTTGTGCTTTCGAGGCAGGCAGCAGAACCACTGAGCTAAATCCCCAGCTCTAAATACTCTTGAAAGAGAGAAAGCAACTCTAGGTGAGTGTAGGCTGACTTTATGCAGTATGTCAAAAGAAAACCATACTGGGGAAAAAACTATCACTGTGATGAGTAACAATAATCTTAGATTGCTGGACAGAAACAATATAAGCAAAGGTCTTTTTTGTGTTTGGATGGAGAGGATGGGAATTTTAAAGTGAATTCAGAAAAGGAAGTTGTGAATAAATCTTTTAGGTTGTAATAACCTTGCACTTGATTTCCTCCACAGCAGGTGTGATTGTGAAAATGTAACTACCACAATTTTGACATCAACAATGAAAACTAATGTGCTATTTTGTACAAATATACCAGTGTGGAAACACTTTTAGTTATGTGGTTTTACTTTTGAGATGAGGATTTGGATTTAAAATTACGCTCATATATATTTGAACCTGACTATAGACTGTCTGAAATTAGTTTAAGCTACACCCAGGAAAATGCCCAAGCAGTTTTCCTCTTTGTCCCCTTTACAGTGAGAACAGTTTTTTTTTTTTCCTTTTGGTACTGGGGATCAAACTTGGGACCTTGTGCTTGTGAGGCAGGCGGCGGAACCACTGAGCTAAATCCCCTGCCCTTTTTTTTTTTTTTGGAGAACAGTTGTGAGCACGTATTTAAAGCTGATTTGGCATTATCAGCTGCCCAGCGGGCAGAGCTCACAGCATCAGATTAAGTTTGCTTTGACTGAGAAAGTAAGCAATTTTATACAATTACAGGATGAGTAGAGGTAACTGTTAAGCATTGATATTGTAGTGACTGTACTGAGGACATGTCTGTAGAAGGTGTTATTAGGTAAATATTTCACTGGAGAAGGTGGAGTTTGACTTTTGCTCTCAATCATGTAGTTGATTTACAGGTATTACTAGAAGCATTGTATTTCCTCAGACTTGCATTAGGTATGACATTTTGTGTACACATTTGTGAAGCTTCCCAAAACACTGTAAGAACTGTTTAGGAGAGGCTGCTTAATCTTACAACCATATAATGTCTCAAACTATCATGAGAAACATGCCTTGAAAGATTTGGGTATCCAGTAAATGATTCACTTTTCTTGGGTGGTGGTAGTCTCTATCATAGTAAAAATCAGGTTAACCTGAGCTGTCAAAAATATTGGAGAGGGTTGGGGATTTAGCTCAGTGGTGCCGCCGCTTGCCTTGTAAGTGCAAGGTCCTGAGTTCAATCCCTGGTTCCAAAAAAAAAAAAAAAATTGGAGAAATGAAAAATTATTCAAATTGATATTATTTAGGATATACCAGGTACCTTCTATTTTCTGATCCAGATATAAGCCCCACTCTCCTATCCACTCAGTGGGATCTGTCCTCCCTCATTCATAGGGAACACATTTCAAGGCCCTGAGTGGATATCTGAACATTTTAACATCTATTGAGGGAGATAGGAATATCAGAATGGATTTTTTTGATGGTACTGGGGATTGAACCCAGAGCCTTTACACTTAGCTATATTGTCAGCCTTTTAAAAATATTTTAGATCTTGAGACAGGGTCTAAGTTGCCCAGGTTGGGTTCAAAGTGGATATCCTCCTGCCTCAGCCTCCTAGAGTGCTGAGACTACAGGCATATACCGTCATTCCTGACCATGAATAGATCTTTTAAATGCTCAGCTATAATCAGCCTTGGAAAAGTAATAAAACACTCCCTTCAAAGAAGTAAGAAATCACATTAGTGATGCATGTACCATCATCCTTAAAGAACTCTGCCTGTCTCTCTAAGCTGTAAATGATGTTGGGAGCGTCTATGAAGGAAATAAGATCCCATTTTCGGTAATGAAGATGGCCTGAAATTTTGGCATGGTAGAGGCTAGGCACAATAAGAACAAGAAAATAAGGGATGGAGTGTTAAAGAGATTTAATCACATATTTCTGTGGCAACAGATAATCATGGTATTCCCAAGATAAAATAGATGGCTCAGTTTCCAAAGTGCTATTTCATATATATGTAGGGAAACTACATCTTCTAGCCAGAAACCAAACTGAAATAACTGTAAGTAGTGTTCACATCCTTGGCTCAGTTCCCATAGTGAAGCCGTTCACAGCCCTAAAGTTCCTCAACTGAGGGAGAGCCTAGGACTCATTGAAAATGTAGTGGCACTTCAGTTCATGAACTTAATTTGGTGCATGATTCTGGGGAAGATGGCTGTGTTCACCTTCTTGCAGAGAAGATGGCCACAGTTGTGTTAACCACCCAATGCGGAGTTTGAACAGTAGAAAAATTTTGTTGAACACTTTTGTTTGTGAACTGAATTGTTCAGTGAACAGAATGTTCGTGAACTGAGGTACAGTATTACTGTAGTTGAATGGTAGAGCACTCTTTGAGTTCAAATCTCAGTACTGCAAAAAATAAAAAAGAACCAGCTATTTCCCTTTTACTAGTAGGTATCTTCTCCAAAGAGCTAAAGATATCATACTACAATACATGGATACCAGTATTCACAGCAGCATAATTCATAATAGCTAAATCCTGGAAGCAGCCTGTATACCCAGACTAGTGGATAAAGAAAATGTAGTATCTAAACATAATGGAATACTAAGCCACAAAGGACAGATTTGTGACATCTGTAAGGAAATGGATGCACCTGGAAAATATAATGCTGAATGAAGTAAATCAGACAAACAAGCTTAAATACCATATAGCATGTGTCATTTCAGTAAGGCAGAGTACAAAGAGGGTAATAAAGAATGGATAGAAGGAAAGAAGGAGACAGATCTCTTGCAAATAGGAAGGGTCCAGGAGACTGAGGGCAAGAGGTGAGGGGGAGGGGAAGTAAGTAGAATAAAGGTATGGCATGTACAGGAATCTAATAACATTGATGAATGTTATATGTCATGAACATGAGCTAAGAATAATATGAACAATGAAAATTGGGAAAGAGGATTTAGAGGCAGAGGGAGGGAGGTGGATGGGAAGGGGATTAAAAAACAAGAAGCTGTATTGTGTACATGTACATTCCCTAAGATGAATGTAAAATTTTATGTGCTGCAAACATGTACTAATAAAAAAATAAGCAAAACCAAACCCAAAACAAAACACAGAAAACAAACAACAGCCACCCGTATCTCCAGATGTCACTCAGTGACAGTCTTCAATTAATGGACATACATAAAACAGTTAGCTGTTAACTGGAAAATGTAGGAATTTTCCAATTTTTCTCTAGTGTGAAACTGAGATGAAACTGAGATAGTATTCTTATACATGTTTTTATGAAGAGCTCTTTTATAAATGTTCAGTAAAGTTTTTCTGGGTTAAAGGTTATGAATATTCCAGCTTTGCATACATTGCTATCCCCAGAAAGTCTGTATAGTCGTTACCTCTCATCTTTGGAGGATACATTCCAAGATGACCAGTAGATGCCTGAAATTGCAGATAGTGCCAAACAGTACATATGCAAGATAAACATCTATAACCTTAAAATCTGAGATCTGAAACTTCTTGATTGCCAGTATTATACCACAAGTGGAAAATTTTTTAACAATGTGATGTGAAAAAATCGCTACCATTACTCCTCTTGTGCTTTTGGGCCATTACAAAGTAAAATGTGTGTTACCTGAATAGATGCACAGCATGCCAAGACAGTTGATCTGATGACCAAGAAGGCTAAGTGACTAATATGTGGATAACATACACAGAATGGATGTACTGTACAACAGGATGGTTCACTTCCCAGGCTGGACACTGCAAGACTTCATCAGGGTGCACAGAACAGTGTGCAATTTAAAACTCAAAGCCAGGCATGGTGGTGCTTGCCTATGATCCCAGCACTTTGGAGGCTGAGGCAGGAGGATCACCTCAAGTTTGAGGCCAGCCTGGGCTACATAGTGACTTCAAAGCCAGCCTGAACTACATAGTGAAATCCTGTCTCAGGGCAAAACAAAAAACAACAAAATTCAAGAGTTCTTTACTTCTGTAATTTTCCATTTAATATTTTCAGACCATGTAGGTAACTAAAACCATGAAAGGTAAAACTGCAGATAAAGGAGGACTATTGTATTAATCCATACTTACATTGCTAGCCTAAAGGAGGACATTATCATTCACATGTACTTGATCAATTGGTTTTTTTTTTTTTTTTTGGTCCCAGGGATCCAACTCAGGACCTTGTACCAATTTGTTCCTTTTAATGTTGTAATACACAATAGAGTATCCTGAACAATGACCATGCCAAAAATAACCTGTATGAGGGTGAGGGATTTAGCTCAGTGGTTCTGCCACCTGCCTCACAAGCACAAGATCCCGAGTTCGATCCCTGGTACAAAAAAATTAATAAAAAATATTAATCTGTATGAGCTAATAGTGGGGTGAGTGGTGAGAGTATGAACAAATACTGAGCTGCTAGTCTCTGTCTCTGAACAGTCATCATCTCTCCGTACCTGTACTACAAACCTATACTACTGCAACACTTTTCTAGGAGAGCTGATAGCAGTCCTCAGAAAAAAGAAATACTGTTTCCATACAATTGTTGCCTTATACAATCACTTAAAAATTTTAAGTTAAACTTCTACTGAGATACTAAGTAAAATAAAAAGCAAAAAGTTTACTGAATATTTAATTGAACACTTTGGGCCACATAAGAGGAGTAAAACAGTGAATTCCTACCTTATCCAAATTTACAGAATCAAGGTACAAAAGCAGGCAATACTGTGAAAGTATCACAAGTAATGTTACAGCAGACAAAAATACTATGCCTAAAAAAGAATATGCCAGGTTAAGGTAGGGAGAGACTATGGAGGTAAAGAGGAGGATGGGTATGTAGTACACCGCTGTAATCCCAGCACTGGGCTGGGGCAGGACAATTCCAAGTTTGAGCCCCAGCCTGGCAACTCAGTGACTCAATGAGACCCTCGTCTCAAAAAAATTTACAAAGGGCTGGGGATGTAGCCCCGGGTTCAACCTCCAGTACTTCACCCGCCCCCTGCAAAAAGAAAAAACTTGAAAAGGTAGGTAACACTTTCAGCAAGTTCTTGTAAGATTTTCAAAGAAGTCACTGGAGGCATTAAAAGTGAAAAGTAGTATGATTGGATTAGTACTTTAGATGGATCACTCCAAGAGTAGAACAGCAAACAAATGAAAGCAAGATATGTAAACAATACTGTTCCCTGCATTATAGTTTACTGTTGTAAATAAATCTGAAGAGATTAAGCACATTATAGTATAATTATGTAACCAAATATTCTACAGCTATTAAGGATAAAAATAGAACTACATAACATGGAATCACAATGCAAGGAATGAAAGGTATTCAGATTTTTTTTGGCAGTACTAGACAGAACCCAGGGTATGCTCTACCATTGAGCTACATTCTCTACCTTTTCATCTTTTGAGATGGTCTTGCTAAGTTGCCCTAAGAGGACTTGGACTTGAACTTGTGGTCCTCCTATCAGCCTCCCTTAGTACTGGAATTATAAGTTTATATTATCACACTCAGATATACTTTAATCTTATTAGTAAATATCTGTATAGTGGGCTGGAGATTTAGCTCAGTGGTTCCGCCACCTGTCCCACAAGCGCAAGGACCTGAGTTCAATCCCTGGTACCAGAAAAAAATCTGTATATACATATATTACAGTCTAACAATGCATACACGTACAGTGTTAAATTTCTAAGGCAGTAGAACCAGAAGGAGAAAAGCTATCTTCTGTTTAGGGCAATTTTTCTCTGTATTACATTTATAATTTTTTAAAACATGAAGTCTTGGGGCAGGGATTTAGCTCGGTTTTGCGCCTGCTGTGCAAGTGCAAGGACCCGAGTTTGATCCCCGGTACCAAAAAATAAAATTAAATGAAAAAAATGAAGTCTTTTTTTTTTTTTTTTTGGTACTAGGGATCGAACTTGGGACCTTGTGCTTGCAAGGCAGGCATCAGAACCACTAAGGTAAATCCTCGGCCCTACAATGAAGTCTTTTTTTTTAAAAAAACAAAGATACTATGGCCACTATATAGAAAATATACTAGAACAAATTAAGATTTAAATCATGGCAATTGAGAGGTGCAGTAAGATCTAGGTGAGAAGCCAAGTGTGGTGGCAAACATCTATAATCCCAGTACTCAAAGGCGGAAGCAAGACAATCACAAGTTAGAGCCCAGCCTGAACAACTTAGTGACTTAATGAGATTGTCCTCAAAGATTTATAATGGTTCAATCTGTAGTGCAGTGCTGGTGAACCTGTGGCACGCATGCCACTGAGGGCTGTTTGTTATCAATATAAGCTCTAAAAGGTTTGCTATCACTGCACACAACCATAAAACCAAGAGATATTTTGGGTGAAACCATTCCTGAATCTACCTGCTGGTGTACCAAGATTACTGGGCCAGAATTCATGTATACATTGCAAACCAGGTAGAGCACAACCCTTCGGTGAGTACTAAAGATGATGATCTTGCCCAAGAACCACATGTATTTGGGATCATTTTCCAACTGCTTACTGCTACTGCTGAACCCCTTAGGGCTGCTAACACCTCATGAACAAAAGGTTGGTTTCACCTGATTGTAAGCTCTCCTTTCCAAACTTTATATGAATCTTACTAGACTTAAGTATTCATACTCCTCTTAGAGACTTCTGGGATGTAATGTATTCTCCCTCTAAATTTTGTTTGGACTGGTTATGGTCCAAAGCCTCAGTTCACCCCCTAGCTCTGTTGTTTGTTCTGTCAATACTTTCATCACATACTTCTATATTCCTCATGCTATTCTGGAAACTAACCACGGTGTCTTCTAAGATTCCTGCGTGACAATGAAATTCCCTTAATATCCTCAACTACTTTTGTAAACACTGCCTTCTTTACCTTAACCTGGGAGAAAAATAAATCTACTCGATGACAGTCACATCAGAGGCCCTTATTCCCATGTACTCCACAGTATATATAGGTTGGAACATAAGATCAGTGTTCTTCCTCTTGAATACTGTGTCTAACCACAGCAGCTTTGTAAAAACTAATTTCTTTGAGGCACATACCATCCAGAGTACCACTTTGTCCTGTTTCTGGCTATCTTCTACTTGAATGAACTTTCCTTCCTAAGAATTTGCAGCCTACTTTTTGGACTTACCCACTGAAGGTCCTACTGACAACTGGGGAGGATCTTCTTTAGGAAAACGTCTGCCAGTATTTCATCCCTTACTCTTAGCAGATAATCCTACTAGGAACAGTACAATGTTGTCTATATTCTAGTAGCCAGGAACAGGGAAATGGCTTCTTGACTACCAGGAGCCTGTGATATGAAGTTTTGTAAATGGACACAACGGTACTGTTTGCAAAACTGGGGTCATATAAAAAAGGAAGAAATATATTTATAATATAAATTAGGTTACTGACTAGCACTAGCACAATGGGCCAGAAATTATCTCAAACACTGAACAGCATTATACAGTTGAGATACTTGAACGACTCAATTCACTTAGCTATGAGTAAACAGGTAACCAAACCCAACCCATCCCACCCATGCCTCCTTTCTCCTGAGAATGGTGGAAGGACTCCTAATACCAAAGCCAATCCTGTCTGTGCTCCAAAATTACATCTTCTTAGAGCCTATTAACTATCCTTCAAACTGACGTCCATCACATTCAGACCTAAACCTGTTCTACCTCCTCAGATTCTTTTTCTCCAGGTTGGACAATCCTGCTGCCTCTATACAAGCATGTGCCACCGTGCCCAGCTTAGCTCACCTCTTTGTGTGTGTGTGGTACTGGGGACTGAATCCAGGGGCCTCACACTGAAATATATTCCCCAGATCTTTCTGAGACAAGGTCTCACTAAGTTGTTCTTTCTCAAGCTGGACCCCAACTTGTGATCCTGTCCCAGCCTTCCAGAATGTTGCAGTTCCTTTCTTAAAAGCATGAGTTTCACCAAGAGAAACTAGTGTTTTAAAAAGGAATGCAAAGTTGTTTTCAGTCAATATTCAAATGTCTCTTCATTCTCCCCTACTGCCTTTTAATGATCTTCACATGGCTATATAGGTTCACTTTTTAAGACTTCATCCAATTGGACCCCTAAGTAACACTGAAAACAATTTATATCATATTCCTTTTAGACTGGTTTATCTTGGTTTGGTGAAACTCCAGCGTCTCTGGTTTCTCCATTATCTACAGTGGTTCATTCCTTTTCTCTACTTGCAAATACAGTTCTTCATGGTCAATGGCAGACATTCTCTGCATTCCATTTCCCCTAGGCAATCTTAGTCACCTTCACAAAGCCTATTACAGTCTATAAAATGCATCAATAAAATGTATCTTTATTCTAGACACTTCAAGTCTAGAACTGTATTATTAGCCTATTTATCTGATGTCTCCCTATAGTATAAAGTTAATATGACTAAACGTGGCACTACTATCCTTATCTTTCATATGGACATTTTTTCCGTATTTTCTTTTTTTTTTGGAACCAGGGATCAAACTCGGGTCCTTGTGCTTGCGAGGCAGGCGGTGGAACCACTGAGCTAAATCCCCGGCCCCATATTTTGTTTCTTAATACATTAGAGCTACTCTGGTCAGTATCTGAAAGACCAGGAAGTGGAATTGCAAGTTCCACTTAGTATTTAAAATTAGTAATTTCCCCTCTATCTGAAACTTTCTGGATTTCTGATGCTGAAATGTTGAGATTCCTTTCTTGCTTCTCTGAAGTACTGCTTCCAGTGATGTCAGCTGTCTTTCTTCACCTACTGCAGAAGTACAAAAAGGTTGTAAACACTATTCTCCCTTTTCTAGATTCCTTTTCAAATGCAAACTTTTAAAGTAACATATTTAAGTTTATATACCCGTTTTTTTTTAAAGGTCACTGTATTGATTGTACTCATGCACTGCTGCTTTAAAAGTCAATAAGTGGGTCGAGGATTTAGCTCAGTGGTTCTGCCACCTGCCTCGCAAGCACAAGATCCCAAGTTCAATCCCTGGTACCAAAAAAAAAAAAGTGTCAATAAGCTTATTTTTTGCACATAAAAAGATGTCCTGAAATAAGCAGCAGGCTAGCACAGCTATATAAAGGTGTCTTTGGGATCCAGGATCTTTTTTTATACCATCCTTAGGCAATAATTATCATTCTTATGGTCACAAGATAGATCTTTCAGCTCCAAGACGGGAAAATTCCAGGGAAGAGAACAATGGAGAGGGAGAAAGACAGTGTGAAAGTCAAAAAGAATAAAACAATTCAGTTCCCAGTGATATCAGTCTATTTTTGACTGGTCAAGAATGAGGGATATGGCTACCTTTGCCTACAAGGCTGAGAAAGGTTTTAGAACTATGCAAATTAGTATCCTTAACTAAAACTAGACTTACTAGTAAGGAAGGCTGAGTGTTAGGTTAGTAACAGTATCTGCTTCCCTGGGACAGAACAAAACTCTTAAGAAAATACTAGGTACCATGAAAACAATGAACAGATTTAAAATTCTTAATAAAAAGGCAACTGAAAATCTTCATACAACAGATTAAAAATGTAATTCTAGGGCCAGGGATTTAGCTCAGTGGTTCCACCACCTGCCTCACAAGTGCAAGGACCTGAGTTCAATCCCTGGTACCAAATAATAATAATAATAATAATAATAATAATAATAATAATAATTCTAAATAGCCGGGATCAAAAAATGAGAACAGGGTTGGGGATTTAGCTCAGTGGCACCATGCCTGCCTCGCAGGCGCAAGCTCCTGAGTTCAATCCCTGGCACTGCAAAAAAAAAAAAAAAAAAGAGAACAGGGCTGGGAATTTAGCTCAGTGGTGCCACACCTGCCTTGCAAGTCCAAGGTCGAGTTTGATCCCCAGCGCGCGTGCACACACACACACACACACACACACACACACACACAAAACAAAACAAAAAAACCAACAAAACAAAACCAATTAGACAATATTCAAAGCTGAATATAAATTATCATAGAACAAAATGTCTTATATAGCTACATGAATGTTTTTTAAGGCCATTAATAGCCTTAAATGCTAGTCTAAGAATAAAAAATAATAAGCTTGGAATTATCTATAAGAGAATAAAAAAGACAATTCCACATTTATAATACTTAGGTTTCTCTCCCCTTATGAATTCTTTTGTGTATAGTAAGTGGAGAGTTCTGAATAAAAGCTTTTCTTTTTTTTTTTGGTGCTGGGGATCAAACTTGGGTCCTTGTGCTTTCGAGGCAGGCAGCAGAATCACTGAGCTAAATCCCCAGCCCTGAATAAAAGCTTTTCCATATTGAATACATTCCTAGGGTTTATCTCCAGTGTGAATTCTCACGTCTCCTAAGGGAAGAGGAAACACAGAAGGGTTTCCTACATTCTGTACGTTCATAGGGCTTCTCTCCAGTATGAGTTCTGATGTGCATTCTAAGGGAGGAGAGACCACTAAAAGCTCTCCCACAGTCACTGCAGTCCAAAAGATTCTCTCCAGTGTGTATTTTCTTTTGAGCCTTAAGGTGGGAGCTTGTGTTGAAGGCTTTTCCACAGTCACTGCAGTCACAGAGCATCTCTCCAGAGTGTATGGGTTTGTGCACTATAAGGTAAGAGCTCGTGCCAAAGGATTTTCCACACTGATTGCACTCATAAGGTTTTTCTCCAGTGTGAGTTCTCTCATGAGCCTTAAGAGTTGTTTTTTGAATGAAAGCTTTTCCACATCGATTGCATTCATAGGGTTTCTCTCCAGTGTGAGTTCTTTCATGTCTTAAGGTTGAGGAATCATTAAATACTTTCCCACATTCTTTACAATCACAGTTTCTCACCCATGTGACTTTTCTTGTGCAAAATAAAATTAGAAATCCTTTTGAAGGCTTTTCCACATTGATTACATTCATGCTGTTTGTCTTCAGTATGAATTTGCTCTTGTTGCTTAAGACATGAATGATGACAAAAAGGTTTCTTGTTTTTAATACATTCACAGGAATGTCTTGCCAAGTGAAGATTATTATGTAAAGGAAGCATACTATCATATTGGAAGTGCATACCATATTGAGAGCATGTGTACTCTTTTTGTGTTGCTGGCATTCTTGCAAGATGCCATAAAGAATGATCATATTCATGACTTTTACAGACCTTTTCATTCATAGTTATCATCATAACTGTTTAGCACTGAATTATGTTTTAAACGAATATCTGAGTTACATTTTATGTGTTTTATGGCAGTGTTTACTGGTGGAAACCCTCTGTGAAAACGTAAGTTTTGATCTAAGTTTAGAGTTTTCCTGTAATTCATGATAGCCACAGAAATTCTTCTGAGATGCTGTTTTCTTTTGGGTATGTGTCACTTGCCTGAAATGTCTCTCTGGGATCTTGTGCTGTATTCTGATTGTATGGCATTCCCAGTCTTCTCGTAATGTGGAGGACCAATCATTCATTATGAATTGTATTTTCAATCCATGGGATGGTTTTTCCCCAAAGATGTTATGTGTAGGAATTGATTCTCTGGTTTTAAATTCAATCTTCCAGTTTGGACAGAGAGTTTGGGGAATTCTTTTCATAGTGTTTATCTCTTCTTGATCCAAGATGGAATTCACGGAAAGCTTGGATAATTGATACTCTATTGCTGTGAGGTTTCTATAGTTTTCCAACATTATATCTTTGTACAGACTTCTCTGAGCAGAGTCCAGCATCATCTACTCCTCCTGAGTGAATTCCAGTTATATCCGTGATGGTCACTGGTTCTTGTAACCATGTTGTCAATAATCCAGCAACTAGTCTTTCCTTCTTGGTTTTTCTCACACAGGTTCTAAGTCCAAACAGCACACCTTCATTGTTATATCTGAATAGTCATTAAACAGGTCATTAAATGAGGAGTATCTATAATGTAACAGAAAAATTCAAAGCAACAACATCTTCAAAGGTGCTTAAAGTAATAGAAAACTAAATTGAGACACTATTGAGATAATTTCTCTAAGAGAAACTTTAGAATAAGAGCCTTGGAATTGTATGAACTTTACTTGGAACATGAATCAATAAAATTCATAGGAAAACAAAAATTTCAACACTGTCTATAAATCTGAGATGAAGAAATTGTTAATCTTGTAGTTAGGATAATATTCTGGTTAAGATTTTTAAAGGAGTCCTAATCATTCAAGAGATAAATTCTGAAACATTTACAAATAATATCTGTATGGGCCGGGGATTTACCTCAGTGGTTCCACTGCCTGCCTTGCAACTGCATGCCTTGCAAGCGTAAGGAACCAAGTTTGATCCCTGGTACAAAAAAAAAAAAAAAAAGGTATCCAAAATTGTCTCAGTTAAGAACTACAAAGCCTAATTTAACTAACCACCTTTAAAAAGGCTGTGTTGCAGGTTAACTGTGTAGATTTTGAGACCAAAGATTCTGCCTCCTAACAGTATAAACTTTCAAGGGAAAAACTGTTTTCCCAAATAAAGAAAAAACACTATGCTATCTAAATTGTTATTGATGGCAGACTGAAGGGCTGAACCCAGGGCCTTTGGACTGAGCTATATCCTCACTTTTTATTTTGAGATGAGGTCTCACTAAATTGCCCAGGCTGGGTTCAAAATTGCAATCTTCTTTCCTCAGCCTGTCAGAGTGCTGGGATTACAAGTGTGCATCACCATGCCTGGCACCAAATTAGTCCTGAAAGTTATAGAATCTTGTTCTTGTAGTGGTGTCCTAAGGCAGGCCCTATTGTTATATGTTTTCTACCTTACTTGTAATAGAAACTGTAGAATGTATGACTAAAAAGTCACTTTGAGATTGACTTTTTAAAAAAGTTATTAGCTTCTGCTGTTGCAAAGTGCAAAACTGTGAGTGGAAATGTTTTATTCTGATTTAATAATATGTTGTAAATTAGAGAATACAGTGAGAGGATTTTAGATGTTGCTGCTGCTGTTACCTAAGGTACTTCAGAAATTTTTCTTTAATAAACAAAAATCCCTTTGGTATTTAAAGTGAAACATTTAGTGTGTTTCTTTTAATCTAAAGCAAAATGTAATTTGGGTTAAATTGGTATATTTGTAAAGCACCTTAATATATCCTTTTGTGGAAGGCACTATACAGTTTACTTTTATATTGTACTGTATTTATAAGTATTTTGTATTAAAATGGAATCAATGGCAACACTACAGTTTTATAAAATGCTTTGTTAGAAAGGGAATCACAGCTTTGCAATAACTAAATTGTTTTGAATACTTCTGAGTTGATTTTTTTGTTTGTTTGTTTTTGTTTTTTTTTGGTACCAGCGATCAAACTCGGGTCCTTGCACTTGCGCAGCAGGCAGCAAAACCACTGAGCTAAATCCCCAGCCCCTGCATACTTCTGAATGTAACAGAATGAATATGTTTTTAATGAATCTATTTGTATTTTCCCAGTCATTTTCTCTAGTGTAATGTTTGCTGGAATAATAAAAGAAGCAAAATTTAAATAAAAAAAAATCTTGTTCTTGTAACTGGGGTGGAATGTACAAAGCAAGATGAAAATGTGATCTTAATTCTCAACATAGGTGAAAATATCATGCGAAGTCACAATTATTTCCCCCTAGTTTCTTTGAAACCACACTGCAGCTGGGCGGTGAGCCTGTGGTTGAACATTACCTGTCCACCTTGTGAACTTCCCACAGAAATGCATCACCTAACTGCTTGACACATCCTAAAGAACACCACGTCAGAAGTCCCTTACAAGAAGAAGCATTTTATTCTGATCCCCTTGACCACTAAGATTAATCTTACATATTTGTTCATTCATTTTGCCCAGAAGGCTGGTTTCTGGCAGCACCAAGGGCACTCGGCCTGTGGAACAAGAAATCAATGTCAGTCTACCAACAGCATATGGCACCCTTAGCATTGAGTTCTACACTCCCAGGCCCTCCCATGCTGACCCTAAGCATAACCCTCGGCCCCCTCCCCCGAACGCAGCCTTCCTTCAGAGCAGCAAGGATCTTTGCTTCCCCATGTGCCTTGTGATAATTTCCTTCACCTTAAAATGGCTACGACATATAATGGCTGCCTTCTCCTTCCCATCATGCCCTTCTTCCCGCCAAAACCCAGTTCCAAGATGGCTTCCTTCCCACCCAAACTGGCCTTCTTTCCATGATGCAGTGTTTCCCCACCTAAACCTAGCCCCAAAATGGCTTCTCCTGCAAAAAGACAGCCTTCTTCTTCCCAGCATGACCCTCTTGCCCCCAAAAGATACTTGCTTGTTTCCTGGCAACCAGTGATGTCACAGGCTCCTACACTCCCTTGGTGACGTGCCTTACAAACCCTCCAATCCCTCACCGTCACATCTCCCAATCCCCACCCAGACTCTATAAAGGTGCTCCAGTCCCTGCCACACTGCTGCACTCCTTTGTTCAGAGGCAGCTCGGCAGATTGTCCCTCCAATAAAGGTTCGTTGCAGTACTGGTCTGGTCTTGGTTTTCAGCTCTTTTACCTGCCTTATCTGGTGCTGAAACCCAGGAGGTAAGCAGTAGATTAAGTGATGATCCCCCATGGGTTGGGGTCAATTAGCCTTTTGGCTGTCTCCTCTAGACGACATCTGCCGAGCCAGGACCTTCTCGGGGGTCTCTGCCTTTGCCATTGCCGATGCCATACATCCACACCAGTCACCGATCTCTGGGTGAGTAGGCAGTTCAGCCTCCCTCTCACGGATCCTCTGTCTCATTCTCATTCTCTCCCTCTGGGGGCTTCTCAGAAATCCAAGCACTTGGTCAGAGAGACCCAGGACCATGCTCCTGGGAGACACCCCATTGGCCCAGCTCCTCTCATTCTCTCCCTTCAGAGACTCACTCGGAGATTGTCAAAGGGGACGAGGATGCTCCTCCCTTTTGCCCTTCTCCTAGGGAGCTGCCTACTTCTCACTCGCCCTAACATGGGAGCCCAGCAATCCAAACACCCCTCTCAACGCCTCTAGGCTGCCTCCTGGCACAACTCCAGCCCCTTGGATTGTTGGGACCAGACTTCAAACCAAAAAGACTCATCTATTGTAATCAGATCTGGCCACAGTACTAATTAGACAATGGGTCTCAATGGCCCCCAAATGGCACTTTCGATTTTAATATACTGCATGATTTGTGCAATTTCTGTCAACACAACGGCAAATGGTCAGAAATCCCCTACCTACAAGCCTTCTTAGACCTATGCTTTCACCCCTCTCTCTGTCAAACCTGCTCACCCTCTCAGATACTTCTAGCCCAAGTATGACACGTTCAATCCCACCGATCACTCTCCTTTAGTCCCTCCTCCCCAACGTTAAAACTAGACTAGCTCATCTTCTGCCTCTGCATGATCTCCCTCCCCTCTGTCATTTTCTCATCCTCACCCTCTGCCATCTTCTCCTTCACCCCCATATACTCCCCACCTTACACCCTTCCTATATAGGCCCCAGCTACACAAATGCCTCTCTGAGAGTTCGCTGGGACTGAGGGCATTATTAGAGTACATGTCCCTGTCTCCTTCTCTGATCTTTCTCAGATTGAAAAATGCTTAGGCTCCTTTTCTTAGATTGCAGTTTCTATATTAAAGAATTCCCCTACCTTACTCAGTCCTATGATATGACCTGGTGAGATATCTATATGATTCTCTCCACTTCTCTCTCCCCAGAGTGCCAGAAGGTCTGGAGGGCAGTGGCAGATGATTTCCATGCCAGACCCAACCAAGCTAGGAGGCACACAGGCAGTACCAGACACCCAACCTGATTGGACTTGTCAGGACGAAGACCCAGGCAGGGATCTTTGAGATTATATGATTGTCTGTCTCATGGAAGGCTTACAGAGGATTTTCCAAAAGACAGTCGATTTTGACAAGATCAGAGAGGTAACTCAAGGACCCCCAAGAAAACCCAGCGTAGTTTCTTTCCTGATTGGCCGATGCTCTTCAAAAATATACCAAGATTGATATTAATGATTGTTATTAACACTCATTTCATTTCATAGGCCCCCCCCTGCCATTAGAAAAAAACTTAAAAGGGTCGGGGAGGGCCTCCAGGCCACACAAACTGAGCTCCTCAATGTCACCTTTAAGGTGTTCAATAACCATGAGGAACAGGCAAAACAACAAAAAATGGCTAATTACCAGATGCTAGCAGTAGCCCTACAGGGCAAACTGCCGTCCTACAAGAAGACATTCACTCATGACAGGCTCCCTGGGGCTTACTTTAAGTGTAATCAAACTGGGCACTGGGTCAATGAATGCCCCAATCCCAAAACACCGCCTGGCCCCTGTCCTGACTGCAAGCAGACGGGCCACTAGAGGGCTGACTGTCCCCTTCGCCAAAAAGGTAAGAGGCCATCCCCTCCTTAAGCCCAGACAGCAGGTACGGAGACATCTCTGTCAGAGCTCATCAGCCTGGTGACAGAGGATTGATGGTGCCCAGGGTCACCTGCAGCCCCCATGGCCATCACTCCCAGCGAGCCCAGGGTGACTGTGTCTCAGGTAAGCCTATCTCATTTTTGCCTGACACAGGGGCTACATACTTGACCTTACCACAATATTCAGGTCATTTCTCCACAGTAACTATTTTGGGGGTTCAAAGGGTGCCTTCAAACCCCCTAATCACCCCACTCCTACCCTGTTCCCTGTTAGGCAGCATGTTCTCACACAGTTTTCTGATTATCCCTAGCTGCCCCACCCCCATCCCAGGCAGGGATATCCTTTCCAAATTTAGGGCCTCTCTCATTCTCCATCTCACAAATTTAAACCCTACCAACATTCTGCTGCTCCAGGCAGCCCTCTCGACAGATCTATCCTCCAGCTCTTCTGATATATCCTCTTCTATATATGTCAATCCCTCTGTGTGGGATGCCTCTACCCCCTCCACTGCCAGCCACCACTCTTGTATTCAAATCTCCCGCAAAGATTCCTCTCACTTCCCCAGCATTCCTCAATATCCCATAGCTCTAAAACTTATGGGGGCTCAAACCCACTGTCACAGACCTCCTAAAAAAGGGACTCCTGTGACCTGCTCATTCTCCATACAATACTCTCATTTTGCCGGTCTTAAAGCCCAATGGTTCCTACCGATTGGTCCAAGACCTAAGGGCCATCAATGCTGCCATGCTCCCCATACACCCTGTAGTTCCTAACCCCTACACTCTCTTGTCCCACATTCCATCTTCCTCTTGTTACTTTACGGTCTTAGACCTTAAGGATGCCTTCTTTACAATTCCTTTACATCCAGCATCCCAAGACCTTTTTGCCTTTACTTGGACAGACCCTGATTCTGGTCATTCCTGACAACTCACCTGGACAGTCCCACACCTCCCACAGGGGTTTTGGGACAGCCCACACCTTTTTGGACAGCCCTAGCTGCTGATCTTCTGATGCTAGATCTATCTTCCTCTAAATTGCTCCAATATGTGGATGACTTACTCTTATGCAGCTCCTCCCTTGAGCTCTCCCAACAACACATGGCCTCACTCCTCAACTTTTTGTGCCAACAAGGATACTGAGTCTCAAAGGACAAGGCCCCCATCCACAGTCCAATATCTTGGGGTTAAGATCTTATACGAATAGCTAGAGATCACACTAGACCACAAACAGCTTATTCAAGACCTCCCAGTTCCTTCTTCTAAAGCCAAGATTCTGTCTTTTCTGGGACTCACAGGCTTCCTTTGCCTATGGATAGCCAATTTCAGTCTGTTTGCAAAACCCCTTTATGATGCTTCCACGGGGGATCCATTTGAGCCTGTAGACAGAGTATCCAGCAAAAAACCATCTCATAAACTTCAGGCTGCTATTCTCTGTGCCCCAGTGTTAGCTCTTTCCAACCTTTTAAAACCATTTACTGTCTATGTCACCAAGTGAGCAGGTCTGGTACTGGGGCTCTTGGGACAAAACACTGAATTGCATTTTGCCCTTGTTGTCTATGTATCCAAACAACTAGACCTCACTGTCAGGGGTTGGCCTGCATGCTTATGTGCCTTGGCAATCACTTCTCTCCTAGCCCAAGAGAGCTCTAAACTAACTTTTGGCCAACCAATGGCAGTAAAGTCACCCCATTGCTTACAGGACCTACTCACACATCATAGCCTCTCACATCTGTCACCCCTTCGGCTACAACTTTTCCATGCTGCTTTTATAGAAAACCCGACCTTTTCCCTCCAATCCTGCCCTCCTTTTAACCCAGCATCACTGCTCCCTGAGGCCACTTAGGTGCCCACCCACTCTTGTATGGAGGGTATTGAAAATCTACTCCCTTCTCTCCCCAATATCTCCTCAAAGGCCATCCCTAACCTGGAGTTCATGTGGTTCACTGATGGCAGCTCAATTCCCGGCCATGTACCAGGCAAAAAGGGGGCAGGATACGCCATAGTCTCTCTCACGCAGACCACTGAGGCCAATGCACTGCCACTAAATGCCACTTCCCAACAGGTTGAACTGATTGCCCTCACCTGAGCCCTTACTCTGGCACAAAACAAGTGAGGCAACATCTACACTGACTCCAAATATGCCTACCATACCCTACATTCTCACAACTCTACCCGGAAAGAGAGAGGCTTTATGACCAGGAAGGTCATTGTCAACAGGCACCTGATACACGCTCTCCTCCAGGCAGCAGCTCTCCCAACATAAACAGGCATCATTCATTGCAAGGGACATCAATCCCCATCTTCTCCCATAGCCCAGGGAAATAACAAAGCCGATCAAACTGCCTGAAAAAATGGCACAGTCCTCCATTCCTCAAAATCAAATGTTAATTATTCCACCCCTGGAGCCCAGATACACCCCCCCAAGAAAAGGCCACTTACATAGAAAAGGGTGCACACTTAAAGATAACTGGCTCCTCTATAGGGGGCGCCACGTCATTCCAGATGATCAGATAATACCTCTCCTCACTAATCTCCACAACTCTCTCCATATAGGGACCCAACCCCTCCTACACCTTCTTAGGCCTTTCCTATATTATCCATCTCTAACTACACACACAAGCTATACCCCAGGCCTGTACTGTTTACTCCACCACCAGCCCCCAAGGAAGTCTCCAAACACGTACAGAAACTCACCAGTCCTGGGGACAGCTACTGGGGGAAGATTGGCAAATTGATTTTACTCACATGTCCCCCATCCAAAGAGCCAAATATCTTCTGACCCTGGTAGACACCTTCACGAGGTGGAGAGAGGCATTTCCATGTACATCGGAGGGAGCAGCCAGTGTAGTCCATGTACTCCTAACAGAGATTACTCCTTGATCTGGCCTCCTATGCTCCATCCAGTCTGATAATGGACCTACCTTTGTCTCCCAGATCACCTAACAGGTAATAGAGGCACTCAACATACAGTGGAAACTCCATATCCCCTATCGTCCCCAGTCATCAGGCAAGGTTGATTGGGCTAATGGGCTAATTAAAACTCAGTTAACCAAACTTTCCATGGAATTAAAACAAAGCTGGGTAACCCTCCTCCCTTTGGCTCTCAAGTGGTTTTGCTCAATTCCTTGAAAACCATTAAATTTAACCCCCTTTCAGTTAATGTATGGGTGATCTCTCCTATTTCTTAACTTACCTGATCCCTCACCACCTCTCATTGATTATTTTCCAACACTTAACTATGCTCGTCCTCTCCTTCAGACTCTAGCAGATCCAACTCTTCCTTCTCCAGACTCATCAGACATCCTACATCCTCCTCTTTCCCCATGTGACCGGGTATATCTCAAGGCTCTTTCCCAAAAACCCCTCCAGCCACGCTGGGAAGGACCTTTCACTGTCTCCTTAACCACCCCCACAGCAGTCAAACTTCAAGGAAAGGTGCTCTGGTTCCACCTCTCCAGAATAAAAAGAGCCCCTCTGGCTCTCCAGGCAGATCAGCCAAAAGAGCAACCCGAAACTCCTCTACTCTTCTCTCTTAACAGGCCCTCTAAGACTCAAACTCTCCCAAATCCCTGAAGAGCCACCATCTGACTGATGCCCCTAAGCGGCCTCAGCATGATTCTACTTTTTTACCCAGGCACTTCAGGAGGGCCTTATCTGGCTCTGGATCACTGATAATGAGGAGAAATGTGAAGTGGTAATTAAAACTATACATGAATGGATGATTGACAGCTACTATCAGGGCCCCCTGATTTCACCCCTGAGGAAGTTCCCCTCTACCTCTTTCTTCTAGTTGCCTGACAATGCCTGTCCCTCAATTCATAGATATCCCCTTATTCTAGACAACATTCATGGGGTATTGCAACACCCTGGCTATGGGCCTTCCCATTGACATCCTCTCCCTTCTGCTTCTTGTGTCCCTTGGTACCCTTCTTGGAATTGGACTCTTTGCCATGAGCCCAACTGACTGGTCCTTCTCACAAAAGTATGTTCTTGCAGCAACCTATTACCTAATTATGATTCTTCTCGGTATTCTTATTTGCCTTTGCTAATACACAAAATGTTTCTTCACCCTTCTCTTCTTCCCTTTGGCAGGACTCATCATTGTCCTGTCATGTGCTATGGGTTTCACACCACAATTCTCCCAAATCCCCTCATTTTCATCCTCCTCCCTCTACATTCAGTTTCCATGATCCCACTCCTACCTGTTAACCCCACACACATATACAACATACTCCAATTAACTCACTCTTTCCTTCTACACTATCTAGACAACATGCTACAGCTAACCCACTCCCTACTAAATAGACTCAATCCATCACTAGCCAGTGACTGTTGGCTCTGTATATCCCTATTCACTGCTTCCTACACAGCCACCCCAGTACCTCCAAAGGTCTGGACTACTACCAATAGTCCATTTCACTTACCATCCTCAATATAAGATGGGAGGTCCATTACAGCTACTTAACAAACAGTCCATCACCAACTTTCACATCACTGACATGACAAAAAACACAAACAGGTCATGCAGGCCGGCTCCTTCAATCTTATATGGCTATTGGTGGTCCACATGGGGGTCTCTCTTTATACGAGTGTAGGGAAAAACCTATACTTGGACCTATAGCTGATAACATTATCTTGAGATTCCGAGCCCCACTTTGCTTTCAGTGCAACCTGTCCATGGGCCCCATTGTGAGACACCTCCCCTCTCAAAAGTGCAATTACACGTTACAGTTACAGGCCTCATCAAGTCATGTTAACTACAAAGTCTCCCTAGATGCTCCCTTTCTTCAGCCTGTCCACTACACGGATGCTCCTACACTTACAACACAGGGTCTTCTCAATATAAATTCGAGGTTTTGCAATGGTCACCACAAGCCTTGCAAGGGTATATTTCCCTGGATCCCTTTCAACACAGCCACCCCCCTCCATCCCACTTCAGTGCCTTCTTATTCCAACATTTAACCATTCTTCGGAATGGCTTCTGGTGGATACCAAGAGATTCTTCCTCCAGTGGGGAAATAAGACCAGTGGGGCCACCCAAATCTCAACCCAAAGACCTTTTCAACCCCTAACAGGCGCTGTGTTGGCGGGAACACTAGGAGTATGGGAAAATAAAAACAACAAACTCACACATCTTTTCAACATACACAATCAATTCTGTTTACTCAGTCAAGGTGTGGAACTTGTGGAACTTGGGCCTACCTGTGCCTGCCTACCAACTAACTGGACTGGAACTTGCACACTAGTTTACCTCAGCTCTAACAGTGATATAGTCCCAAACAATCAAACCCTATCAGTGCCAATTAAAGCACAGGTCAGACATAGACAAGCTATCCAGCTAATATCCTTACATGTAGGACTAGGCATCACTGCTGGTATAGGGACAGGAGTAGGGGGCCTAGCTACCTCACTAACTCAATTTCAAACTCTTTCGAAAGAGTTAAGTGATAACCTAAAAGAAATAGCTAAATCAATCATAACTTTACAAAGCCAAATAGATTCCTTAGTGGCTGTCACTCTCCAAAATAGGAGGGGGCTATATCTCCTCACAGCAGAGAAAGGCGGTATATGTCTCTTCCTACGAGAAGAGTGTTGTTTTTATACAAATCAATCAGGTAT
The DNA here is from genome assembly GCF_053883595.1 of Heterocephalus glaber. NCBI lineage: Eukaryota > Metazoa > Chordata > Mammalia > Rodentia > Bathyergidae > Heterocephalus > Heterocephalus glaber. The sequence continues at coordinate 28,072,683 of NW_028258412.1, forward strand.
AGTACGAGATGCAGCAAAAAAACTCACTGAAAGGGCCTCAAGCATTGATCAACGCATAAAAAATGGGGCAAACAGAAACCTCTTTTCCCTAAATAATTGGCTGCCCTGGCTCCTTCCTCTGATGGGGCCACTAGTCATCATCTGCCTTACCCTGCTCCTCGGATCCTGTCTGTTTCGCTGTTTTCAAGATTTCTTACAGGAACACACGAGGGCATTTACCAACCAGTCACGGAACTTGTTATGGCAACCAGTGCAACGAGAGGACATTTCCACCTGCCGTCAATCCAGGTCTAGCCCAAATCTTCACCCCTTTGTCAGCTTAAAGTAGCTCGAGAAGAAGAGACCTTCGCCCAACAACCATAAAAAAGCCTGGAACGGTAACTTTTCCTCACCTTAAAATGGCCGCTACATACAATGGCTGCCTTTGCCTTACCATCATGCCCTTCTTCCCGCCAAAAGATCCTTGCTCCCTTCCTGGCAACCAGTGATGTCACAGGCTCCTCCAATCCCTTGGTGATGCACCTTACAAACCCTCCAACCCCTCACCGTCACGACATCTTCCAAGCCCCACCCAGACTCTATAAAGGTGCTCCAGTCCCTGCCACGGTGCTGCACTCCTTTGCTCAGAGGCAGCTCGGCAGATTGTCCCTCCAATAAAGGCTTGTTGCGGTACTGGTCTGGTCTTGGTTTTCGGCTCATTTACACCTTGACTTTGGTTGAATTCTTTTTCCACCCGCAGCACTGGTCTCAGTAGAATCCAAAGGCAGGATTGGCAGCTGATAACAGCACAGAATGAAGGAAACGATATCCATGGTGTTGAAGCACCGCAATCCGCCCGGCCGAGGCGGAGTCGCGGAAGCCTCGAGACAAGAAGCTCCTCCCGACTTCCGAGCCCCGGGCAAACCCTCCTTCTGTTCCCCGCAGCGGCTATTGCTCGTCCGGGCGAGTCGCTCACCGCCCGCGGGGACCCCTCCAGGCAGGGCGAACGCGGCCTTACCAGTGACCCACCTGCGCCCGAACACGATTACCTGTACGGAGGGAGGAAGAAGGCGCGGTCAGGACTACATTTCCCAAGATGCCCCGCGAGGCGCTCAGTTTTGTGTCCCGGGTGACACTCAGTGGGCGGGGTCCGCTAGTGTTTGTGCCAGGCCGGCGAGGCGAGTATGCGTGCGTCTTGGGCCGGGAAAGACGGGCGCGACAGGAGCTGTGTGCGTGAGTGCGTGTGCGTCTGGACGGCCGCGTGCTTAACGTCAGCCGCGCGCCGCCTGGACGGTGTGGGCCGCGGGCTGGGCGCCGTTCCGGTGCTCCGTGCGCTCCCTGCGGCCGCCTGGAGTGGCCCGGGAGAGCTGCGCGTGCCCTTGGCGCATCCTGGACCTGTCTGCGGCTGCTTCATCCGTCCCGGCCGTCTGCCGGATTCCCTGGAGTCCGCTGGAGGTACACGCAGGGCGCCGCGCCGGTGTGGGCTCACTGTCACACGCGCGGTGGCGTCCTCGGGCGGCCGTGCTACGAGGGGACCGGCGTGTCTCGGCGGCTGTCCCCGAGCTCTCCCGGCCCCGCGGACGGAGACGGAGCGGTGCGGCCGGCGGCGGGCGTGGGCTGCGCCTACTTTGAGGTCCCGTTTTCCTCACGCTTGAGTCCCACCGCGAGTTGACCTTGCAGTGTCTGCAAGGCTTCCCTGGCGTCAGCTGAAAGGATGATCTCTTTGTTAAGAGTAGGACATTGTTTTTCTTTCTTTTTTGGTACCAGGGATGGAACTCAGGACCTTGCATTTGGCAGGCAGGCGCGGCAGGAAGTTTCTAATACTGAGAGACATGTTGCTGGAAGAAGTCCAACGTGGTTTTTGAAAAAATGCACACTATTGGGCTAGCATGGTGGGGCGCTGTGGAAGGCTGAGGCAGGAGGATCGCAAGTTGGAGCGCAGCCTGGGCAGTTTAACGACTTAGAATCCCATCACAAAATAAAAAGCACTGGGGATGTAGCTCAGTGCAAAGATTTGGGTTCAATCCCAGTATGACAAACATAAATAAAAAGCAAAAAAATACATTAGTAGATTATGTTTTGGGTTATGTGCATCGTTCACTTAATAAATAGTTCTACTTTTAATAAGTTTGATGGCAGAAATGGTAAGGATAGATTTCTGGGGTTTTTTTGTTTTGCTTTGTTTTTTGTTTTGGTACCGGGGATGGAACTCAAGAACGTTGCGTTTGCGAGGTAGGCATTGAAACCACTGAGCTAAGTTCCCGGCCTGGGAAGGATAAATTTCGATTTCTTGGTCTAATCTTTAAAAACTGTATTTTAAAGGCCTTTTTGCTTTTTATTGTATTTACACTAGTCTCAAAATTGCCCTTCTTGGGCCAGGGATTTAACTCAGTGACGCCGTGCCTGTCTCCAAAGCGCAAGGTCCTGAGTTCAATCCCCGGTACCGCCCCCCCCCCCCCCCCCCCCCCCGCAAAACTGCCCTTCTCATTAATACTTTCAGTTAAGGTCAAGCAGGGTTGTGTGGTCTTAAAGAAATAAAGTTTGTGTCTGTAGTTCCTAGCTTACTAATCTTCAACTTTTTATAAAAAAATTAAATAGATTAACTGAAAGTATGTGCTTAAACTACTTTTATTTTTAAGGACAGCTTATAAGCTTAATTTTTATATTTTGACACTAGATTTGTTAAAAGTGATCACACGATTACTATGTCATCAAACATCTAATGTGCCAAAGATAAAGTTAATATCAATAATGCATACATGGATCCCACTGAAAGTGTATGGAGGTGAAGAATCTCAAATCTAGCTATATATTAATAGCAAAAAGAGGTGAGAGACAGAGAGAGAAAGAATATGTCACACAGAATACCAGGCAATAAGTATTACAGATGTTCACTGCAGCTGGTAACCTCAGAACTACACAGCACAACTTCCTAGCCCTTTAAACCACCTCAGCACTGAGGTATTTTTATGACAAAACTGCTCCTCTTCTGTTTCAGAATTGTTGCTCCATTTTGCAGAGCCTCCTGAACAGTGAGGAGGCTCATATTCCTGCCTCTTCAAAAAACATCCTTCATTTGTTCTTCTTTCTCTTTTCTCTTTTAGTGCCTATTTCTTGAGCTTTCCATTTGTAAGTTACAGGGCAGGGAGTCACAATACAATTCACAAATTAAAGCAGCATGTGTGCTTGTCAGTATTGTATGTAAGCATTGCCTCAAAGTTCTGCTTAAGACAATATTTAGATATGAGACTTACCTTCTGGAAAAGATTATAAAACTTTTTTTTTTGTGGTGTCAGGGATCGAACTTAAAACTATCTTTATTAAGATAATTAAGTCACCAACATGTATGAGAAATTTAACAACTATCAAGTTTTTAAGTGAAGTAACTGGAAAAGGAAACATGTTAACGGATTGCCTTACTGTCCTCAAGGACAAGTTAACACATATGTTTATAAAAACATTTGTTTATTCACAATAGGAAGAAATAGACTCATGTTAATTTTAACTAGAAATATGTGTGAATTTGACTGTATTTAGTTTTTGGGTTTTTGTTTGTTTATTTTTTGAAACAAGAGTCTTGCTCTGTAATTCCACTGGCCTTGAACTCACTATGTAGCCCAGTGCCACCTTGAACTCATGGCGATTCTCCTGCATCAGCCTCCCGTGTACTGGGATTACAGGTGTATGCCTACATGTCTGGCTAGGTTTTGCTTTTTTGACCCAGGGTCTCTGTATGTAGTTGAAGCTGGCCTTGAACCCAAGTGATCCTCTTGCCTCAGCTTCCCAGGAGCTGAGATTATAGTTGTGTACCATCATGCTCAGCAAATATGTGTGAAATTTTTTTTTTTTTTGGTGCTGGGGGTCAAACTCAGGACCTCATGCTTGCCAGGAAGTCACTGTACCACTGAGCTAACATCCCCAGCCTAATATGTGTGAATTTTATGAAAGCACTTAAAAGCCTTTCTAGAAGATGTGAAATAAGAATAAAGGATAAATAAGAATGGAAACAGTTTTGTTTTAAATTGTCAAGAAAATTTAACAATTTTTTAACAATTTTTTTTTTTTTTGGTACCAGGGAATCGAACTCTAGTCCTTGCGCTTACACTGCAGGCAGCGAAACTGCTGAGCTAAATCCCTGGCCCAACAATTTTTTAAAGAATTCCAATGCACCTTATATCTTCATGCCTTGTAAAATTATTATGGAAGTGGCTCATTCCTTTTTTTTTTTTACAGTTTGACTAGAAAAACTGTGTTAAGGAGAATTAGAAATGATAGGTTTCCTTTTTTTTGGTCGTACTGGGGATTGAAGCCAGGGCCTTCACACTAAGCTCCCCAGCCCCTTTTTAATTTTCTATATTAAGGACAGTGTACCACTAAGTCACTAAATTGCCCAAACTGGGATGGAACTTGTGATTGTCCTGGCTCAGCCTCCCAGTGTGCTGAAATTGGAGGTGTACACCACAATATCCAGCTTGATTTCCTTGATTTTCATTAAATAATTCAAGCACCAAAGCCTTATAATAACATAATTTAAGTAATATTTTAGGTTTTTAAAGCATTGTTTTAAGGGGAAAAAATTTCGCACTGTCACCATTTCTACTCTGCCTACAATGCTCTTTGACCTGAAGCACTCTTCCTAGCATGTCCACATGACCCAGGGCTCTTTCGGCTTCCAGCTGTGTCCCTGCGGGGGTGGGGTGGGGTGGGGGTATTGGCTGCTTTTTCACTGTGTATGTATCTCTGACTTGGAATGAACATCCAGGTGCATCATTTTTGCTTCTTTCTGCACAGTACCTCTGCTGCTTGGTCTTCATATTTACTGTCCAACATTTCATTATGAAAATTGAACATACAGTTAATTTGGAAGAATTTTACAGTGAGTACTTATAAACCCCAATCTAGACCCTACCGTTGTATTATTTGCATTTCAATGTAAAATCCAGACCTCATTATACTGTTCCCAAAAACTTGAGAATACACTTTTTTTCCCTCTTTTTTTGCAGTGCTGGAGGTCAAACATTCTGGGCAAGCACTGTCCGATTATCTACATTCCCAGCCAAAGAATACGTTTGTATTACTAACTAGAATTTGATAGTTTTTTGTTTTGATGTAAAATTTACATAAAGTGCAGAAATCCTATGTCTTTGGTGTTTTGATAGGTGCATGGTTCTTGCTTTTTGTGTGATTAAATATATCTTGGCCATTTCTGCTGGCCCCAGAGTTTTAACTTTATGGCTGCTGAGTACTTTTTACTGTTCACTCCTTGCCTTTTGCAATTGCCAAATAGTAGTAAACTTAGAATTTGGAGAGATCTTTGTTATCTTTTATTAGGAAGCATATTCTCCATATGTCTGAGTAAAAGTCTTGACTAGGCCTTACCAGCCCCGGCCCTAGCCCTCAGGCACTAGGTCTGTGAAACGGAGATGGTGAGGAGCAGATAAGGTAAGGTGGGTGCTGGTGAAGCATTGACAGATGCCAGCATGAGTGGATGTAAAGTGTAGGGCATTGTATAATGAGATTGTTCCAATTCTCATTATCCTATAAGAGAGATAAAAATAAATAGTAGTATAGAGCCAAGTGTTGAAGCATAGGGAAAGTGCTTCGTAATTACTGAGGGGATGATGGGAAGGCTTCATGGCAAATGTGGTATTAAAGAGAGCCCTGGAGTGTCTGGGACAGGCTGAGTAGTTGTCAGGGCTCAGAATGCAGACAGTTTTGAGGTCTGTGCACTAAGTGATTTGATTGGAGATGGCTGTGCAACCACTTGGACCTCAGATGGCAACTTTTAGAGTCTTCTTGCTGGTATTTGAAGCATCCTTCAGTCCATCTCTGCCTTTATAGCTTTGTTGGATTTTTTTTTTTTTTTGGTACTGGGGATTGGACTTGAGTCCTTGCACTTGTGAGACAGGCAGCAGAACCACTGAGCTAAATCCTGGGCCCAATCTTTGTCTTTATAATAGGCAAAATAATGCCCTGAAGATGTTCTGGGAACCTGTAAACATTTTACTTTATGTGGCAAAAGGGAAATTGGAGATATGATTCAAAAAGACATTAAGATGGGCCTAGAGTCATCTCAGGGGCCCTTAAAAGTGGCAGAGAGGGGCAGAAGGTGAGAGCTGGGGCACTGTAACTGGCAGAGAGGCACAGAGAGCTGTGTGAGGAGGGCACAAACAAGGAATAAGGTGCCCCTGCAAGCTGCGGGGGGCAGATGCGGATCCTGCCTTGCACTGCAGAGGAAGCAGCCGAGCCCACACCTTGACCTTAGCTCACTGAGCCCCGTCAGACCTCTCACTTCAGAACTGAGTGCCATTTTAAGCCATGCAGTGTGGTGGTTGGTTATGGCAGCAGTAGAAAACTAGTGTAGCCCCCCATCTTCAGGAGTTTACGACACAAAGCTGTTCCTCTTTTATCCTCTAGCTTTGTCTTTTCACTGACTCAGAGGAAAAACAGTGGTTATAAATTAGGTGATCTGGAAGTCTGGTTTTGAGACTTGTTTGTGTGTCTTCTCATTTCAATGGTGTGCGTGTGTGTGTGTGTGTGTGTGTGTGTGCGCGTGTGCTGCTGGCACCCTCACAGGTAACCTCCTCAGCACTGAAGGTGGTGGTATGGCAGCCTGGAAGGCTCCTCTCAGTGCTGGGGATGGTGGTACCAAGTGGTTATAAATTAAATATTTTTTGGGGTGGCCACATGTGGTAGAAAATACTGGCCTTATTGTAACATTCATATTCTCAAATTAAATTACTGAGTTTGAGGCTGTGGATTTAGCTCAGTGGTTCTGCCACTTGCCTCGCAAGAGCAAGGTCCCGAGTTCGATCCCCGGTACCAATAAATAAATAAATAACCAACCATGGTTGTCTCCCAGAAGATTTTACCTCTGAAGATAAAAATCTCCTCTTTGCAAATTTGAAGGTCATGGTGTGGAATTATGTTTGCTGTGCTGGGTCCTAGAATTTGACCCAGTGTTGTATTGTTTCTATTCCTAACACCTGAAAAAGAGCCTTCTAGGATGGGGACCCTTGGTCCCTATTGTGAGCTACCTGTTTTGATCTCGGTGTGTACCTTATAGACATCCTTCATAGTTTTCCCTGTCTTACTGGGAAGATTATTGGATTCCAGAGCACCATAACTGCTTCTCATCTTTCTTTTGTTTCCTAAACTGCAGTAACCAAATAGGAAGATGGGCTCCAAGCTCTCTGCTGTGACCCAGGGAAAGGTTGCTCCCTGCAGGCCAAGATCCGTTATGGTTCTGCAGTCAAAACCAGGAAAACAGTAATGCTGGACGTCGCCAGGCAGAGGATTTGGAACAGCTTTCCTCTGAGGGGTGCAGTTTTCTAGGATTTTGCTGTGTGAGCCGAGCCTTCCTCAGGCTTGATGCTCTCTGGTGCTCTTCAAAGCACACTGCTTGTGCCATCTGCTCCTGTGCATATCAGCATAGCCTCTGGAACCTTAAGCCCTGATGCCTCGATGTCCCTTCTCTCGACTCTTGCCTCTGGCCTCCTGGCTCCTTCGTATCCTGGTTGCACTATACCTGCTCTTTGATGTCCCCCTCAAGTCTGACTCCTTCCTAAATTCATATTCATTTGTTCTTATTTATTCTCTCTCTCTGTCTCCCTCCCTTCCTTTCTCCCTCTCTCTACAGTACTGGATATTGAGCCTAGATTCTTCACATTGAGCTAAATGCCCACCCCTTGTATTTATTTTTATTTTGAGACAGGGTTTTGCTAAGCCATTAACGATGTGCCTGAACTTGTGATTCTCCTGCCTCAACCTCTCAGAGTGCTGGGTTTACAAGTGTGCACCACCATGCCTGGCCTGGATGTTCTTATGTTTGTTCTGAAAAGAGGGCTAATTGTAGATCAGATAACTCTCACACTAGACACCCTCCCTTTCCTTGTGTGTGGAGCCTGTACACATAAACTCCATCTGAAGTTTATCTCCTATGTATCTCTACCTCGGCTAGGCAGTGAGTGCTGCCAGAGGAGAGCACAGCAGGCAGATGGATGTGAGGAGTGGATCCTCCATAATCGTGACTTGTGTTTGTCGCCTCTTGTTAATCCATAATTTTCTACCCAGACCCGTACTATCCTTGGAGCTCATGGCCAGCCTTCACTGACATTTTTTTTTTCTGGTATTGGGGATTGAACTCAGGACCTTGCACTTACGTGGCAGGTGCGGTGCCAAAGGACTAAATCCCCGGCCCTTCACTGACATTTTTTTTTTTTCTTTTTTACCGGGGATCGAACTTGGGTCCTTGCACTTGTGCAGCAGGTCGTGAAACCACTGAGCTAAATCCCCGGCCCCTTCACTGACATTTTTATTGAACTGTCAGCATCCCACCTATCCTGACTTGTACAGTGCAGGAGTGAGTGAGCATTTCTTCCTCTTTCACAAGCCTGATTTCTGCACCCCAACCTCTCCCTGACTTTCCTCTAATGCCAGCCCCCGTGTCTGTCATTTCCTTCCTCTCTGCATAGACACGCTCATCTCCACTCTGCTTTTTCTTCTTTTGCCATTTTCCAGCTTCATACCTATCATGGGATTTGTCTGCTCTGTTTCAATCTTACCTTTCTGGAAAGTCCCTGTTCTAAATCTTCTCCTTGTCTGTTGGTTCTTTGCTGCCTTTGTGGGCTTCTCTTTTCTTCCATGTTGAGTTTCTCCACAATCTAATTCTGACCCTATACTCTAGTTTATTGTTCAAGTTATCTTTGTCATGTTTTTATCTGGTACTGCCATTTGCTAGCTTTATTAAATATCACTGTTTCTGGGCTGGGGATTTAGCTCAGTGGTACCATGCCTGCCTGGCAAGCACAAGGTCCTGAGTTCAATGCCCAGTACTGGAAAAAAAAGAAAAAGAAATATCCCTGTTTCTTAGTAGGGTTCATGTGAATGATGCCATGGTGTTGTTGGTGACATTATATAGTCTCCTTTAGGGTCTTCTCTCCATCTGTCTGTTTCATCTGTGTCTCTTAAATCTGTGACAAGAGTCCAGAAAAGGTGGTCCTGTGTGCATCTGTTGCAAAGCAGGATGAGTGTGTACAGATAGAAGAGAAATGAGGAGGCAGATGGCATAGCTAGGTAACCTCACATTCAAGTGACCCTCCTGGCTGAGTCTTCTCTGGACCCATTCCCTAGGTGCCAGTCCCATCCCATAGTTCCTGTCATTCAAACTCCTCCCCATATACTATTCTTCGCTTGGTCATGCAGAAGCCACTAGCCCTTCCCCCCACACTCCTATCCTTCAGTGTCTAGGACATACCCACCTCCCAGAAGTGCTGCTCCTGGCCCACCAGGTTGCCCTGTGTGTCCATCTTCTGGATGACTGTGAGTCTCCTGCCTGGCTTCTTTGCTGTCTTATATTTTTCTATAGTCCATCACTCAGCTGTCCCTAGAATGGCATTTTTAGGACACTAATCTGCTGTTTCCCATTGGAAAGAGTCCCACTTCTGAGAATGCCCTGTTGGTCCCTGAGCTTTGAGGCCTGGCTGTGCACACCTCTGTCCTTGTTTTCTTGCCGCTTTGTGCCCATATCCCATGCACCAGCAGCCTTGAGCCCCTTCCCCTAATACATCTTCTGGGTGCTTCCTTTGCTCATGCTGGTTACCAAGCTCCTTTACCTGCCAGGCCAGCTCTGAGACCTGGGCTGGTCCTCTGTAGATCACCAGTCTGTGCTGGGCATCTTCTGTGCTCCTGTGACCCTGTGGACATGGTGCTGTTATAGCAGTGGTCTGTTCTTGGGTGTCCATTCTGTTTCTTTTGATTTTGACTTGAGGGCAAGGTTAAGTTTTCACTTTTTTTTTTGGTACCGGGGATTGAACTCAGGACCTTGTGCTTGCAAGGCAGGCGCTGGAACCACTGAGCTACATCCCCAGTCCTAAGTTTTCACATTTTTATCCTTAGGTTCTAGTGCAAGGCCAGCCACATAGTAGTCAGTAATGATTTATTAAAATGGCAGAGGGCTATCCAGATTTCTAACACCAAGATAATTATCAACGTGCCAATGGTTCCCCTGGAGCAAACAACTTACCCTAGTGCCTCTGTCCTTGGATGACTGTTGGTACTCTGGAGAAGTCTGCACTGTCCAGTTGCATAAAGGGACCCTTGTGTAACTGGTGCCTGGATATCATTACTCTCAAGAAGTGGCAGAAAATGAAGATTAATAGACAAAATAATGGCTTAGATTGGAGATTGTCAAACTTAGCTGCACATTTAAATCATGTGGGGATATTGTGAAAAAGACCCCGGCCCCTCCTCATGAAATAGGTCTTAGTGTGGGACAAACACCTGGCAGTTCCCATGTGCAGGCAAGAGAACCACTGGGTTAGATAGTGGTCTCATTTACCCAGAAATGGCTGTCAAAGGAAATTAGGATGAAGTGAGGCCTGTTACAAGCTAATTTTTATTTTAAATAAAAATGGGAGAGGCATTGAGATGAACTTTGCACGTCTTTTGAAGAGGCCACATGTACTTTTGGGTTTTTTAAATTGTTTTTTTCTTAAATTCTTTTATTGGTACATTTTAGGTATACAGTGTTTACATTTATCATTGGGTGGTTGTACCTGTACATGATGTATCTTTGTTCTTATTTTTTCCCCATTACCTATGCGCCCTTCACCCCCTCCACCCTTCCCTATTTACATAGACTTTGTTTCCATTTTTCTTTTTTCTTTCTTTCTTTTTTTTTTTTTTTTTGTACCGGGGATCAAACTCAGGACCTTGTGCTTACAAGGGAGGCGTGATGCCACTGAGCTAAATCCCCAGCCCTTTTTTCTTTTTTCATGATTTTTCCTTTCCCTTCCCCTCCCACTTCTCCTACCCCTTTGGACCTTTTCTTCCTATTTCAAATTGTCAATTATTCATTTTAATCCTTATTTACAATTTCAGTTTCTCACACTAGAGAAACTATTTGGTATTTACACATGTGTCCTATTTATTTCACTTAAGAGTATGGCCTCAAAATGCATCCATTTAGATATAAATGACTCTAGTTTGTTGTTCTTTATGGCTCAGTAGTACTGCATTTTATTAAAAAACCACATCTTCTTTATCCAGTTTCCAGTTGATGGGCACTAGTTTTGGTTTTTTAAATAAGAGCTATTGAAAATTTATTAGTGACCAGCAATTTCCTGCCACCTTACCATTTCTGTTTGCAAGTTAACCATTGGATGAACAATGTCTCACTGTATTGACTTGGAACTGACCTCATTATAATGCCACACATTTGTCTTAATTCTATCTGTGAAACAACTGAGAATAAATACACATGTGGCATGAGTCCTGCTCAAGTGTGAGGGCCATACTCTTGCTTAATTTTGTGTAGGCTACACATCCCTGGTCATTCCACCTTTTGCTCATTGTGAAGAGTGTGCTTTATGAGGAATAATACAGTTTCTGAATGTCCACAGCTCTTTTTTGAACCCTTAGAACATACTTGGCATATTGTAAGCACTTAGAGTATCTGGTGCAAGAAGGAGAAAAACTAAGGAACCATATGAATTTATTCAACTGTGTCCTGGTAACTATTGCTTCTTAAGACATACCTTGTACTCTTGTGATGATATATACACAAAGTACATATAGTATCCACTTTTTAAACATTTTTCTTGTACTATCTTTTTTTTTGGTACCAGGGATCAGACTCGGGTCCTTGTGCCTGCACAGCAGATGGCAAAACCACTGACCTAAATCCCTGGCCCATCTTGTGCTCTTTTTAAAAGTAAGTTTTATTTTACTTTATCCCATCTCCCCCAAACCCCTTCCCCCCCATGAACAAAGCTTTTTTTCCCCATTTTTCCTTCTATTTTCACTTTTTTTGTCTCCCCTCTTTTCTCCCTCTCTCCTCCCTTGTTCCCCTTCCCATTTGAACACTTTCTTCTCATTTCCCAACATCCATTATGTATCTCGGTCCTTATTTCCACATTTGGTTTCTCACACTAGAGAAACAGTGCTGTATTTAAACATGTGTGTCCGATTTATTTCACTTAATATGGTCTCAAGGTTCATCCATTTAGCTATAAATGTCTGAAGCTCATCCTTCTTTATGGCAAAGTAGTATATTGCATTGTATTAAAAAACCACATTGGGCCAGGGATTTAGCTCAGCGGTGTTGCTGTCTGACTTGAAAGTGTCCTGAGTTCATCCTCAGTATAAAAACAATCAAAACAAACAAAACCTCACATCTTCTTTGTCTACTTGTCAGTTGATGGGCATTTGGGCTTTTTCCAAGATTTAACTATCACAGACTGTGCTGCTATAAACATGGGTGTGCATATATCACTGTGTTATGATGCTTTTAATTCTTGCAGGAAGATACCAAGAAGAGGTATAGCTGGGTAAAATGGACCCTCTAGTTTTATTTTTTTGAGAAATTTCTGCACTGATTTCCACAGTGGTTGCACCAGTCTGCAGTCCCACCAGCAGTGGAAAAGGATTCCTTTTTCCCCACAGCCCCTCCAGCATTTGTTATTGGTTGATTTCTTGATAGCAGCCATTCTTTCTGTAGTGAGAATCTGTGTTGTTTCAATTTGCATCTCTCTCTTTTTTTTTTTTTTGTACGGGGATCAAACTCAGGACCTTGTGCTTGCAAGGCAGGCATGGTGGCACTGAGCTAAATTCCTGGCCCTAATTTGCATCTCTTGAATGACCAGTGATAGCATCCACTTTTGTATCTTGATCACTCATCTTGTGTACTCTCTGCCTTTGTTTTTGTTTTTTTTTTGGTACCAGGAATCAAACTCAGGGCCTTGTGCTTGCCAGGCAGGCACTGTGCCACTGAGCTCAATTCCTGGCCCACACTGCCTTTGTCATCAGGTAAAATTTGTAAACTGATTCTTATTCATAGTTCTGGGGAAGGGATTGAGAACAGAGTAAGGCAGAGACTTTACCCAGTCAGACCTTTACCCATAGGTCCTTCAGGGACCTGTGTTTTGTGATTTGTGCTGTATACTTTGTTCATTCATTCCATCTTGATTCTTGTATTAGTGGCTGTGGAGGCAAAAAAAAATCACCAAACCTTCGAGGAGAAATCAGGAGGTAACACAAGAAGAAATGATATTTGATTCTGCAGGATGAGTCAGGTTTTGCCAAGAGCCAAGGAAGGGAAGACTATTCCTGGCATAGGAATTATAGAGATAAAGGCACTTAGGCACTTCAAGTCGGTCCTCATGGCTACAGGGAAAAATGGGGTGATTCAATGGAATACTCAATCTAGTGAGAGGAAAAAGGGCCCATCCACAGAGTACCTTATTGCATCCTAAGGAGCTTGGTCCAATTTTCTATTGTACTGGAAGACAGGGAATTTTAAGCAGGGTATGAAAGTTTTGTGATTTATGGAGTCACTGCTACAGTGGGCACTTGGAGTGGGAGAAACCAAGGCCAGAGAAGCCAGTAGGAGGTCTCTAGGTCAGGAATTGTCAGGGCCTGAGCCACTACTGTGCAGTGGGAATCTACGGAGGATATGGGTGAGAAAGATGTATGGGAGTATGAATTTACAGGTTGTGACTAATTAGATGCCACGGGGACAGTCTAGAAAGACACTTGGATTACTAGGTTGCTAGATGCCATTGTAAAAATTCACGATATTTCTTACCATGAGTCAGGCGCTGTTCTGAGCATTCCTAGTATTAGGCAGGTGCTCTTTTATCCCCATTGTATAGATGAGGAGACTGAGATACTGAGAGGTTAAGAAATGAGGTCTAGGGCTGGGGATTTAGCTCAGTGGCACTGCACTAGCTTCACAAGTGCAAGGTCCTGAGTTCGATCCCCGGTACCAAAAAAAATGAGGTATAGAAATAATAGAGCAGGGATCTGAACCCAGGCAGTTTGGCTGCAGAATCCACAGTCAACTACAGTTGGAAATCACACGTACAGTTAGTGGAAGAAGATAGTCTGAAGACAGGCAGGTCTGCCCATGTCCTACCAAGGTCCCCAGTCCTGCACAACACGCCGAATCACCCTGCTGCAGACAGGTAGGTCTTCGCACACCCTACCGAGGTCCCGAGTTGCGCAGAGCACACTGAATCAGCCCGCTGCAGACAGGCAGGTCTGTGCACACCCTACCGAGGTTCCGAGTCTCGTGGAAGACACCGAATCACCCCGCTGCAGACAGGCAGCCACCTGGTTCCACACTACAAAGACGTAGAGGACACCAGACCACCAGACCATGGTACTGAGTCCCACTGCTCCTGGTCCAGAGGAAGGGGCTTCCCAGTCACCATCCCTCCCGCTGCTCCCAGCCCAGAGGAAAGGGCTTTTGGGGCACCTTCTGTCCTGCTGCTCCTGGCCCAAAGGAAGGGGCTTCCGGGCTACCATCCCTCCCACTGCTCCTGGCCCAGAGGTAGGGGCTTCTGAGCCACCATCCCACTGCTCCTGGTCCAGAGGAAGGGGCTTCCCGGCCACCATCCCTCCCATGGCTCCCAGCCCACAGGAAAGGGCTTTTGGGCCACCATCCCTACCGCTACTCCCAGCCCCTGTCCCACCTCTCCCAGCTCAGAGGAGGTAATCCATGCAGGCGCTAACAGCCCCCCACCCCAGTCGAAATGAGAAAACAAATAAGTCTCAAAACCAGACTTCCAGATCATCTACAGCAACCCCAAAGGGAAATGAGATGGAACACTCTGATACTCAACCACCTGGACCCACTGAACTGGCAACAAAAGGGGATCTGGAACAAAATGAAATCAGAAATAATTTCTCAGATAACAGGAGAAATTGTGCCCCTAGTGCAAGACATGATTAATAAATCTAGAGAGGAGCTCAGGAACATGATGGAATCCCAATATAGGAAACAAATGGAATCCATAAAACAGATGCAAATAGATTTCCAGGACATGCAAAACTCCACTGAAAGTCTACACAGCAGAATGAGCCAATGTGAGGACAGAATTTCAGATATAGAAGATAAGATTGCAATTAGTGACCGGGAAAAGAAAAATTGCTTCAAAATTATAAGGGGACATGAGAAATCAATCCAGCAGCTGCTAGGTGATGCAAAGAAGAATAACATAAGGCTGATTGGACTCAATGAAGAAACAGGAGAGAGTGGAGATGACATAAAAAATCTCTTCACAGAAATAATGGCAGAAAACTTCCCAAGGAGGGGAAAAGAGCTTGACATACAGATAAGTGAGGCATATAGGACTCCAAATATCCTTGATCAAAAAAAATCTATACATAGGCATATAATTGTTAAGATTCCAGAAACTCAACAGAAGAACAAAGTTCTACAAGCAGTTAGAGAAAAGAAACATCACATACAAAGGAAAGCCCATCAGAATCACAGCAGACTTCTCAACACAAACCATCAAGGCAAGAAGATCTTGGAGTGACATATTCCAAGCCCTAAAAGAAAACAGCCTCCAACCCAGATTGATGTACCCTGCAAAACTATCTTTCAAAATGGGTGGAGAAATAAGATACTTTCATGACAAAGAGCACCTTAGGAATTTCGTGAATACCAAACCAGCACTCCAAAGAATTTTACACAATATCCTAGGAACAGACATTGAGGATCACAACCCCAGGAAGCAAAGCAGAATGAACCCATCTGGCATGACAAGAAATTAAATGTAGGGCCGGGGATTTAGCTCAGCGGCTTTGCCGCCTGCTGCACAAGCGCAAGGACCAGAGTTTGATCCCTGGTACCAAAAAAAAAAAAAAAAAAAAAAGAAATTAAATTTAAAGGGGGAGAACCCAACAAAAAGAAAAAGTCTTGGCAATGAGAAGTCCATATGTTTCAGTTATAACCATCAATGTTAATGGTCTCAATTCACCAATCAAAAGAAATAGACTGGCAGAATGGGTCAAGAAGCAAAATCCAACAATATGCTGCATACAAGAAACACAATTCAAAAGGAAACTCACAGACTGAAAGTTAAAGGGTGGAAAACAATACTCCATGCGTCAGGAACCCGAAAAAAAGCAGGAGTAGCTATTCTCTTTGCATATCAAGTAGATTTCAAACCAACACTGATTAAGAGAGACAAAGAAGGACACTACATCCTTGTAAAGGTACTAATCTTTTTTTTTTTTTTCTTGTGGTGTCGGGGATCAAACTCAGATCCTTCTGCTTGTGCAGCAGGCAGTGAAACCACTGAGCCAAATCCCTGGCCCAACATCCTTGTAAAGGGAAGAATCGAAGAGGAAGAGATGACAATCATATATATCTATGCACCAAACACTAGTGCACCCAACTGTATAAAACAAATACTAACAGACATGAAAAGTCATATATGCACTAATACAATTGTAGTGGGGGACCTCAACACCCCACTGTCACAGATAGATCAACTAGACCAAAAATAAGTAATGAAATACTAGAACTCAATCGGACTCTTGAACAAATGAATTTAACAGATGTTTACAGAGTCTTCCACCCCACAGAATCAGAATACACATTCTTCTCAGCTGCACATGGGTCATTCTCAAAAATAGACCACATACTCACACATAGAACATGTTTAAGTAAGTGCAAAGGAATTGAAGTTATCCCCTGTATATTATCAGACCATAGTGCGATGAAATTGGAGATCCATAGCAAAAGAAACTCAAAAAATTTCATAAACGTGGAAATTGAACAACACACTTCTGAATAACCAATGAGTCACAGAGGAAATTAAAGAAGAAATCAGTTCCTTCAATTAAATGACAATGACAATACAACATATTGGAATCTATGGGACACAGTGAAAGCAGTCTTATGAGGGAAATTCATAGCAGTGAAGATGCATATTAGGAAAACAGAACAAGCCCAATTAAACAACCTGATGCTGAACCTCAAGCTTCTAGAAAAAGAAGAGCAGGACAACCCCAAAGCACATACAAGGGAGGAAATTATAAAGATCAGAGGAGAAATCAATGCAATGGAGACTAAGAGAATGATACAAAAAATCAATGAAGCCAAGAGTTGGTTCCTTGAAAGAATCAACAAAATTGACAAACCCTTAGCCAACCTTGTCAGAAAAAGGAAAGAAAAGGCCCAAATCCATGCAATTAGGAATGAAAAGGGTGAAATTACAACAAACCCAGCAGAAATCCAGAGGATCATCAATACCTACTTCCAGAACCTATACGCCAATAAGATGGACAACACAGAAGAAATGGACAGATTCCTAATACATATGAATTACCAAAGTTGAATGAAGAAGACCTAAAAATTCTGAGCAACCCAATATCAACCAATGAAATTGAAAATGTAATTAAAAACCTATCAACTAAGAAAAGCCCGGGCCCTGATGGCTTCACTGCTGAATTCTACAAGACATTTAGGGAGGAACTGCTGCCACTACTGTTTAAACTCTTTAATGAAATTGAAAGGGAAGCATTACTCCCAAATTCATTCCTGGAAGCAAGCATCACCTTGATCCCCAAAGCAGAGAAAGACCCAACTGAAAAACAGAACTATAGGCCAATCTCACTAATGAACATAGATGCAAAAATCCTTAATAAGATACTGGCAAACGGAATGCAGAAGATCATCAAGAAGATCATACACCCTGATCAAGTGGGATTCATCCCAGGGATGCAGGGATGGTTCAGTATACACAAATCAATGTAATGCACTATATCAATAGAGCCAAGGACAAAAACCATATGTTTATCTCCATAGACGCAGAAAAAGCATTTGACAAAATACAACATGCATTTATGATAAAAACCCTACAAAAACTTGGAATAGATGGTCTCTACCTCAAACTGATAGAAGCCATCTATGAAAAACCATTAGCCAATATCATACTAAATGGTCAAAAACTGAAACCCTTCACACTAAAATAAGGAACAAGACAAGGATGTCCACTATCACCACTCTTGTTCAATAGAGTTCTGGAAACATTAGCCACAGCGATTAGACAAGAGAAAGAAATAAAAGGAATAAAGATGGGTAATGAAGAAGTCAAATTGTCATTATTTGCAGATGACATGATACTCTATATAGAAGACCCCAAGAACTCCACCAAAAGTCTTCTAGACTTAATAACCAAATTCAGTCAAGTAGCTGGTTACAAGGTCAACACAAAAATCAATAGCTTTCCTCTACACCAATGACAGACTCACTGAGAGAGAAATAGGGTAAATAATTCCTTTCACAATAGCATCCAAAAAACTGAAATACCTAGGAATCAACCTAACGAAAGAAATCAAAGACCTCTTCTCTGAAAACTATGGCACTCAGAAAAGAGAGATTGAAGATGCTATCAGAAAATGGACAGACATCCCCTGCTTCTGGGTAGGAAGGATTAATATAGTGAAAATGGTCATACTTCCAAAACTGCTATATAGATTTAATGCAATTCCAATTGAGATCCCAGCAGCATACTTCATGGATCTTGAGAAAACAATCCAAAAATTCATTTGGAACAAGAAGAGACCCAGCATAGAAAAAGCAATTCTAGGTAACAGAGACATGGCAGGGGGTATCACAATCCCGAACCTGCAACTCTACTACAAAGCTACTGTGATAAAAACAGCATGATACTGGCAAAGAAACAGGCTTGAGGACCAGTGGAACAGATTAGAAGATGCAGAAACAATGCCAGACACACTCAGCCATGTCATCTTCGATAAAGGAGCCAAACACCCTCACTGGAGGAAAGATAGCCTCTTTAATAAATGGTGCTGGAAAAATTGGGTTTCAGTTTGCCAAAGATTAAAACTAGACCTATATCTCTCACCATGTACTAAACTAAAATCAAAATGGATTAAATATCTAAATATTAAAATAGAAACTCTGAACCAGTTGGAACAGAGGTTAGGTAGAACCCTTGAAGACATGGGTGTAGGAAAAGATTTTATGAACAAAACCTCAGTTGCCCATGAACTAGCACAATCAACAAGTGGGATCTCTTGTTATTAAAAGGCTTCTGCACAGCAAGAGAAACCACCAGCAGTGTGAAGAGACAACCCACAATGTGGGAAAAAATCTTCACCTGCTCTTCCTCAGACAAAGGTCTACTATCTCAAATCTATAAAGAACTTATAAAGATCAGACCTCCCAAATTTAAAGACCCAATCTGAAAATGGGCATCTGAAATGAACAGACATTTCTCAGACAAAGAAGTAGAAATAGCAAATAAATACATGAAAAAATGTTCAACATCACTGGTCATTCTAGAGATGCAAATGAAAACAATGCCGAGATTCCACTTCACTCCAGAAAGAATGGCTGCTATCATAAAATCAACCAATAACAAATGCTGGCGGGGCTGTGGGGAAAGAGGAACCCTCCTCCTCTGCTGGTGGGAGTGTAGACTGGTGCAAGCACTGTGGAAATCAGTATGGAGATACCTCAAAGAACTAGGACTGGAAGTCCCATTTGACCCCACTATTCCACTGCTGGGGATCTTCCCCAAAGAATTAAAAGAATCATACCACAGTGATATATGTGCACCCATGTTCATAGCAGCGCAGTTTGTAATAGCTAAAACTTGGAAACAACCCAAATGCCCATCAACTGGAGACTGGATAAAGAAAATGTGGTTTTTTTTATAAAATGGAGTACTACTCAGCCATAAAAAATGAGAAATTAGAGACATATCTAAGTGGATGCACATTGAGGCCATACTCTTAAGTGAAATAAATAGGACACACGTGTAAATACCGAATAGTTTCTCTGGTGTGAGAAACTGAAAGTGTAAATAAGGACTAAATGTATAATAGGTAAAATGAAATAGGAAGAAAAGGGGCAAAGGGGAAGGAAGTGGGATGCCTAGGGGAAAGGATAGAAGGGAATGGGATTAATACGAGAAAATGGAAAAATAGGAACACAATCTTTGTAAATAGGACTGGAGGGGTTGAAGGGAGAGCTGAGCAAGGGTGAAAAATAAGAACCAAGAGAGACTATGTAAAGGTGCAGATTTCCAATGATGAATGTCATTATATTGTATACCTAAAATGTACCAATGATTAGAATGAATAATCGATAATGTAAAATAGGAAGAAAAGGTCCAAAGGGGTAGGGGTAGTGGGAGGGGCAGGAGAAAGGAAAGAAGGCAAAGGAAAAATGATGAGAAATGGAAAAAATGGAAATAAAGTCTTTGTAAATATGGAAGGGCGGAGGGCGTGAAGGGAGGGCTAGGAATGGGGAAAAAATAAGAACCAAGATGCATTATGTAAAGGTACAATTCCCAATGAGAAATGTGTTGTATACCTACAATGTACCAATAAAAGAATTAAAAAAAAAAGAAGAAGATAGTCTGACAGAAAGATCTGCTTATCCTAGCCCAAGTATTCTGTGCAATGGGATAAACACTGGAGATACAGCTGGAAGGTATACTGTGTCGAGTGCCCAGGAGTTTTTAAAAGGGTAGAAAAAGTCTATGTTAATGCAAAGCCTTGTGCAAGACTGAACACCAGGATACAAAGAGACCTAGATGTGGAAGGAGCAAAGTCAGAGCCTCAAGCATGTCAAGAGGTAGCAGTGTCCTCTTGTGGGTGTCAGTGGTATGCGTAGAAGCCATGGTGCTTTTATTTCTGTAGATGTCCCCACAGTTGAAAAAAAAATTCTTAAATCTCAGAAGACAAAGAGCCAATAATATGAAAGAACAAAGCACAAAATAAATAAATGTAAACATATGGGAAATAGTTTTCTTTTTTTTTTTAAATTCTAGGTTTGACTAAAAATACAGTGTAACTTTAAAATGACTTTGAGACAGCAAAGCAGCTAGAATTCTCAGGACAGAATCCTAGAGAAGAGAGAGTCCTGCAGAGAAGGAACCCTGGAGATGTGCGAGGCGCCCAGTAGAGTGTTTCACATGCATCAGAGGAATTCACCAACCCACCAGAGAAAGAGTCCACGGAAGGACTAGAGGGAATAGTACCTGACGTTCTCAGGGCTGAGAAAAATGCCCATTCCCACTGGGCCTCCTGGAAAATGTCTAATTCCTGAGTATTGGGTAGGTCTTGTCCACCCTTGCAGTGTCTAGCAATGTGGTCTTGCTCCAGTAGTGGGAAGTACTTACCCTACCTGGCAAATTGTAAGAATAAGGCCAAAAAGATGAAGCTTTTTCCAAGTGATCTAATACATCCTAAAACAAAGCTCAAGGTGTATAGAAATACAAACATATCCAACATGATAAAACAGTATTGAGCATCTGGGCAGAGCTTACCAATCATGCAAAGAAGCTGAAGAACATGACCCATAATGAGGACAATAATAACAGAATTAGCAGAGGAGGACTATAAAACTTAGAATTATTTCATATTGTCAAGAAGTTAAGGAATAGAAAATATTGAAGAGAATCAAATTGAAATTCTAGAGAGAAGAACTTGTCTGAAGTGAAAATATACTGGATTAATAGCAAGTTAGACTTGCAGAAAATAAAACTATCCAGGCTGGGGATTTAGCTCCATGGTTCTGGTGCCTGCTTTGCAAGCACAAGGTCCTGAGTTTGATCCCCGGTACCAAAATAAATAAAACTACCCAAAATGAAATGCAGAGAAAAGAAAAAAGAAAAAAATGGAAAGAGCTTTAGTGAGTTGTGGACATCTTCAGGTTGCTTACCGTAATAGTACAGTCCCATGCTGCATAAACATTTTGGTCATTGACTAAACATAATTACAATAGTCCCATAAAATTATGATGGAGCCCTCCCTCGGCCACCGCTGCCGCCTCCTGCCGCTCCTGGAGCTGCTTGTGTGCTCATTCAGTGCGGACCTGGTACCTCTTTTGTGAAGCGGCAGCTGAGAAGACTCGGGCGCTCGCTATGGCCAATGAAAAGCCCAAGGAGTCAAGACTGAGAACAATGATCATTAATTTGAAGATGGCGGGGCAGGATGGTTCTGTGGTGCAGTTTAAGATTAAGAGGTATACACCACTTAGTAAACTAATGAAAGCCTATTGTGAATGACAGGGTTTGTCAATGAGGCAGATCAGATTCCGATTTGATGGACAGCCAATCAATGAAACAAACACATCTGCACAGTTGGAAATGGAGGACGAAAATGCAATTGATGTGTTCCAGCAGCAGACAGGAGGTGTCTACTAAAAAGGGAAACTGCAACAACTCTACTCCAGAACTCTGTTCTTATAGACCAAGAATACATTCTCAATTAGAAAACTGCAATTTGCTTCCACTGCATCCTGACTACTACAGTATAGTTTTCTCTATTCTTTCATTTTCCCCTTCTGGATTCCTTTATTGTACATAAAGTATCTGGTGTATGTGCACAAGCATGTTGCATTTTTTTTCACTAAATGGCCAACAGTATGTTTTGATTGACATCAGATGGAGACGGGATGGGGAGATACTGGTTCTGTGAAAATAATTCCCTCTCCATTAGTGCCATGCTCATCAGCTCTTATCTTTATATTCCAGTAAGTTGTTTTGCTCTCACTGTTTTAACAGAAAAGACAACAGAAAAGACAACAACATAAAAATCCTTGCATACCTTATTTCATTGGAGAATTTTAATGTTCTTCATTTATCATTGTAAAACCAAGCACCATTTTATAAGTTTTTTGTACGTAGCTGTTACATGTAGGGCAATCTATCTTTATGTAGGAGTAAATTACTCTTTAAAAGAAAAAGAATCCTAGATAGTTTTCCCTTTAAGTCAAGTGTCTTGTTTAAATATACTTCTTGTTTAAAATGAAAAAAAAAATTACGATGGAACCAAACAATCCCTATCATTTAGTGATGTGGTAAATTATACTATTATACTACAGTGCATTACAGAAATTTAACATGTACTGCCAGTCATATAAAAATATATCATAGCCAGGTACAGTGGTACACACTTGTAATCCTAGCTACTTTGAGTTTGAGGCAGGAAGATTGCAAGTTTGAGGCCAGCCTGGGCAACTTACTAAGACCCTGTATCAAAATAAATAAAAAGAGAATTGGGATGTGGCTCAGTGGTCTGTATCCTAGAGCAGTTGCCTAACATGCACAAGGCCTTGGATTTGATCCCCAGCACCACACAAAAAATATAATAGGTATAATTTTGGACAGTGTGTAATACTTGATAAAGGATGGCTGCATTATTAGTTTATGTATTTACTTTTTAATTGCTATTTTAGAGCGTACTCCCTATAAAGTTTCCTGTTAAACAATATGCCATGCTAAGCTGGCAGCAGTCTCATTCATCTTGTTTACTACATCTTGTTTGCATTCAGAGGCAGTGGTGAATGACTGACCAGTACCATTAAGTTGTACCTGAGTAAACTCTTTATGCTCCCACAACAATGAAATCACCTAATGATGCAGTTCTTAGAGCAGATCCCCATTATTGATGAGTGACACATGCATGTTGGTAACTGGAATACTCGGAGAAGAGAGCAAGGGAGAGAATATATATATAAAGAAATAGTGGCTGAAACCCCTCAAAATTCCATGAAACTATAAACCCACAGATAAAGCAAGAGGAAACCTAAACAGATAAAAACTACACCAAAGAGAATTTAAATCAAATTTCATTAAATCAAAAGAAAATCTTAAAACCAGCCAGAGGAAAAGTACATGCTATGTACAGAGGAGCAAAGGTGATACTGGATTTCTTACCAGAAATAACACAAATAAGAAAAATGGAACTGTATTTATAAGGTGCTAAAAGCCAAAATAACTCTACTTAGAATTATATACTTAGCAAAAAATCATTCAAAAATGAAGACAACCTAGAGAATGGAGGAAAATATCTACAAATTATAATTCTGGTAAAGGTTTAGTAGGTAGAATATTTATAGAATACCTACAACTCAATCACAGTAATACAGATAACCAAGTTTAAAAATGGGCAAAGGACTTGAATAGACATCTCTGCAAAGATTTACAAATGGCCAACAAGCATATGAAAATATAGGCTCAGGATGTAGCTCAGCCATACTGTGCCAGTACCAAAAAAAAGGAAAATATACTCAATATTGCTAGTTGTTATAAAGAATCCACTTGTCAAAAATAGGCTTTTGGAAGGAAAACTTATTCCAGTAAACAGGAAATAAAATCAGATTCTGGCAGCTAGCTGGGAAAAGCTGAGTTTATCATATCCATGTGTGGAAGAGCTGACATTGGGAGAGAGAGCAGTAGCCCACTGGGAGAGAGTTCATCTGTGAGAGGATGGGCTGACACCAGGACAGAGATTAGCAGCTACCTGGGAAAGGAGTCAGGGTTACGTAGGTATCGAAGGGGCTAAGGAACCTGGGGTGACATGGTTATGACTTGGATGCCCAAGGACGGGCTGCTCAGGTATCTAGACTGTTACCGAACTTTTCAGTGCTAGGGGAGTTGTATACTTCATTTTGAGTCCATTTGTCCTATTTACTGAGAAGCTGCTGTTGTTTGCTAAAAGCCTGTTTGCTTGGTCCTGTTTGTTTAGGCCAGGCCTGACATTAGTCATTAGGGAAATGCAAATCAGAACCACAATGAACTATCACTCTATAGCTACTAAGGTGGTTGTAATTTTTTTAAATTGAAGAGACAGTTTATTATACATGGTCCAAATATAAGAACAAAGACTGCAGTGGTTATGAACCACTTCCACCATGCAATCCAGAAAGCTAAGCTCATATCATTATTCCAGAGTTAGAGTTGGTATTTGACATGGCCTGGACTTGTTGTCTTAAGTCTCGTAGGGCAGATTAGGAAGAAAAAGACCATCAGAAATAGTTAAACAAGGAGAAGAGCAATTAAACTTCCTAAAAGAAATCATTTTATTTTATTATTATGTTTGCAGTTCATGCAGTTTACTGTCATCTTGGAGAGTGGTTATGTGTACACATCACACTTTTATTTTCTAACCCCTTCTTCTTCCCTTTCCCTCCCCTTCCTCTGTTTCCCCATCACCTTTTTGAACTTGCTGATACTATGTCTTAACTCCTGTTTACATTGATTGGAGTTATAAGGGTCCTGTAAGTGGCACCTCTCTATTCCTCTCATTTCCCCTTCCCCTGCTCCTCACTCCTCTCCTTGTTCCCTTGAACCACACCCCTATTGGATGAGATCTGTCCCCTTGTCCCTTTCTATCCATCTTTTATCATTTTCTTTCTACCTTGCTTCACTCAGATGAGAGATACCATATATGGTATTTAAATTTGTGGGTCTTATTTCACCCAACATAATTTCCAGGTCCATCCATTTTCCTACAAATGCCTCAAATGTGTCATTCTTTATAGCTGACTAGTATTCCATTATGTGTGGATAGCACATTTTGTTTATCCAATCATCTGTTGATAGGTATACACACTGCTTCTAGGGTTTAGCTATTACATATTGTGCTGCTGTGAGCATTGGTATGGAAGTATTGATGTAGCATGATGACTTATGCTCTTGGGGGAAGATACTATCGGGGATAGCTGGGTTGCATGGAATTTCTAATTTCAGTTCTTTAAGAAATCTCCATACTAATTTTCATATTGGTTATGCTAGTTTTTGTTCCCACTAACAATGCAGGAGTTTTCCTTTTTTGATGGCTATAATTTTTTAAAATGGAAAAATGTGTTGACAAAGATGTGGATAAATTGGAAACGTATATTTCTGCTATGAATGTAAAAGTAATGGAGCTGTTATGAAAAATAATCTGGTGATCCCTCAAAAAGCTGAGCAAATTGAGCATGATGGTACACACCTGTAATCTCAGCAGTCTAGGAGGCTAAGACAGGAGTATCACAAGACTGATCTCAGACTGGGCAATTTGGTGAGACCTGGTCTCAATAAATAAATAAATAGGGCTGAGGCTATAGCTCAGTGTAAAAGGTCCTGGATTTATAAAACCATGTAACCCTGAGTATATGCCTAAGGGAGTTGAAAATGAACTTAGATACTGGTACATCAATGTTCTCGGAAACATTATTCACAATAACTAAAAGTTGGAAACAACCTAAGTGGCCATCAGCAGATGGATAAGCAAAATGGCTAAACAGTGTATAACCAAAATGTGGAATATGATTGAGGCTTGAAGTTCTTTTTTTTTTTTTTTTTTTTTAGGTACCAGGGCTTGAACTCAGGACCTTGCGCTTGCAAGGCAGGCATGGTGCCACACAGCTAAATTCCTGGCCCAAAGCTTGAAGTTCTAATGCACACCACAACATGGATGAACCTTAGATGACTCATGTTAGGTGAACTAAACCCAGACAAAAGGAATGTGTAGAAGGGCAAATTCCTAACGATGGAAAGGACATGAAAGGTTACCAGGCTAGGAGAGGGTGAGGATTTTTTTTGCGGGGGGGTACCTGGGGTCAAACTCAAGACCTTGTGCTTGTGAGGCAGGCAGCACCGCTGAGCTAATTCCCTGGCCCAGGGTGAGGAATTTTTGCCTAATGGTTACAGAGTTTCTGTTTATAATGATGAAAAAAGATTTGAAATTAATGCTGATAGTTATACAACATTGTGGATAAAATGCCACTGAAATATTTGTTTAACAGTGGTTAAAATGGCACATTGTATATTATTTATATTTTACCAAGGTTTAAAAATTCTGTAATATACCAAAACTATTAAGTTACAAACTTTATTTTTATTTTTAAATTTTTTTTGGTACCGGGGATCGAACTCGGGCCCTCACACTTTCAAGGTAGGCGGCGGATCCACTGAGCTAAATCCCTGGCCCAAGTTGCAAACTTTAAAGGGCAAATTATAATATGAATTTTATCTCAATAAAGCTATTTTTTCCCAATAAGTCTATTGGTACATTCTAGGTCTAAAATACAGTTACATTCATCATTGGGATCTTGTACCTTTACATGAGTATCTTGGTTCTTATTTTTTTTCCCCTTCCCCTGCCCTCCCTTCACCCCCTCCACCCTTCCCTACTTGCAAAGACTTTGTTTCCATTTTTTTCCTTTTCTCATATTTTTTCTTTTCCCTTTTTTCCTTTCCTCTACCCCTTCCACTTCCCCTGCTCCTTTAGACCTTTTCTTCCTATTACACAATATCAATTATGGATTTTTAAAATTACAATATCAAGACCTAGGAGACATTACCACAGATTTTACAGAATTTAAAAGGATATAGAAAGCATATCACAAAAATCTTTTTTGAAATAAGTTTGACAACTTCTAAGAAGTACCTTGGAAGGCAAGTTAATGAAACTAACTCTGGAGGAAATATAAAATTTGAATAGCACCTATTAAAGTATATTCCTAGCTTGAGAACCTACCTATATGACAACAGCAGGCTCATATACATTTTAACTGATAAATTATATCAAACATTTAAAGCAGAAAAAAAATAAATGAACACTTCTCCCCTCATTTTAGGAAATCAACATTGTGCTAATCCTAAAACTGGATAAAGATAATAGAAGAAAAAAGTATGAACTTAGATAGAAATTTGTTTAACAAAACATACTATTAGAAGTCAGATCTGGCAGTATATAGAAAATGGTTTTGTCATAGGGATGGCAGTGTTGGTTCAGCATTGGAAGATCCACCCGCAAAAGTCATCATTTTAACAGAGGAAAGGAAAAAGCCATATGAGCCTGTCAGTAGTTGGAGAAAGAGTATCGGACTAAATTCTACAGCTGTTCATGGTAAAAGCTATCAGGAGACTAGAAGTAAAACAGAACCTTCTCAGCAGATTAAAGACATGTACTCCATACTTCCAGTGAGAACACCTTATATGAATGGAGAAGATACAATGCTTTCTCCTTAAGGTGGGGAACAAGGGCAGATATGCTTACTCTTTATCTGTCCATTAAACTTTGAAACCTAGGCCCAACCAAAATAGCCTGGCAATAAAATGACACAATTAGGATAAGATTGGCAAGGTAGAAGTAAAATCTTAATATGTAGATGAAATGATCATCTACAGAGAAAATACTAAGAAATCTCTAGGAGCCCCTAGAACTTATGTTTGAATTTAGCAGGATTAGAAAACACAAGGTATATATAAAAATTCAGGTCTGTGTATACTTGCTATAAATGAAGAATTGGATATTGAAATTTAAAAGTTATGTAGGAGTACAAAGGACCTAGAAAAGTTAAAAAAAAAACGGTGTTGGAAGACGTTTAGTACCTAATTTTAAGACTTCTTCTAAAGCTACAGTAATCAAGGCAGTGTTGCTGTAAGGAAAGACATATAGATCATTTGAATAAAACAGAATCTAGAAATAGAACCACACATATATGGTCCACTGAGTTTTGAAAGATTATTTAACATTAGCATTTTATAGAATATAAACTCAATTCAAGAGCCAAGGAAGAGATAGTGTTTTCAGCAAATGGCACTAGAACACCTGGTATCCTTATATAAAAAATTAACCTCAACCCTTTATTTCCATACATGAAAATAACTTGAAGGGATCTGTGAACCTAAATATGAAAGCTTAAAAGTATAAAACTTTAAGAAGAAATTATAAGGGAAAATGTTTATGAATTTAGGGTAGGGAAGAACTACCTAGGGTACAAAAAAAATGATGTATAAAAGAAGAAAATTGATAAATGAGATTCCATCAAAATTTAGAACTTTAAATGACATCATTAAAATGAAAAGTCCTTAAACAGACCATATTTACAATGCATATAACCTATGATCAGACTGTATAAAGAACTCTTACAGCTCATTAATAGACAACCCAATTAAAAAGTAGACATAAGAAGATGATAAATAGTACAGCACGAGGAAAGGTGTGCAACTCTAGAATCAGAAAAATACTAACCAGTACAATAACAAGATTGAATTATACCCTCATTAAGGAGATGAAGTTAAAAGTTTTAAAAGCCTTGTCATGACTTTTTCTTTTTGTTAGATTCTCCCCCTTTGTGTTTAATTTGTCGCACCCAATGGATTCATTCTGCTGGGTTTCCTGGGGTTGTGATCCTCATTGTCTTTTCCTAGGGTATTGCCTAAAATTTTTTGGAGTGCCGGTTTGGTATTCATGAAGTTCCTGAGGTGCTCTTTATCATGAAAGTATCTTATTTCTCCATCAACTTTGAAAGATAGTTTTGCAGGGTACATCAATCTGGGTTGGAGGCTGTTTTCCTTGAGGGCTTGAAATACATCACTCCAAGCTCTTCTTGCCTTGAGGCTTTGCATTGAGAAGTCTGCTGTGATTCTAATGGGCTTTCCTTCGTATGTGATTTGTTTCTTTTCTCTCACTGCTTGTAGAATTTTATTCTTCTGTTGGATTTCTGGAATCCTATTATATGCCTATGTGTAGATTTTTTTTGATCAAGGCTAGCTGGAGTCCTATATGCCTCACTTATCTGTATGTCAAGTTCTTTTCCCTTCCTTGGGAAATTTTCTGCCATCATTTCTGTGAGCAGTTTTTTTTATGTCGTCTGCACTCTCTCCTGTTTCTTCATTGACTCCAATCAGTCTTATGTTATTCTTCTTTGGATCGTCTAGCAGCTGCTGGATTGATTTCTCATGTTCCCTTACAATTTTAAAGCAATTTTTCTTTTCCTGGTCACTAATTGCAATCTTATCTTCTATATCTGAAGTTCTATCCTCATATTGGTTCATTCTGCTCTGCAGACTTTTGATGGAGTTTTTAATCTCCTGGTTTCCTATGTTGGGATTCCATCGTGTTCCTCAGATCCTCTATTTTTTTTAATCTGTGTCCTCTCTAGACTTATTAATAATGTCTTGCACTATGACCACAAACTTTGCTGTTATCTGAGAAATTATTTCTGATTTCATTTTTCCCAGATCCTCTTTTGTTGCCAGTTCATAGAGTCCAGGTGGTTGAGTATCAGATTGTTCCATCTCATTTCCCTTTGGGGTTGCTGTAGGTGATCCAGAAGTCTGTTTTTGAGTCTTGTTTGTGTGTCTTCCCATTTCCATGGGTGTGTGTGTGTGTGTGTGTGTGTGCGCGCGCGCGCGCGTGTGCGTGCTTCTGGCAGCTTCTCTGCCCTAGGACCGTGGGATGGCGGCGGGGGAGCTTCCTTCCTGGTGCTGGGACTGGCTCAGCTTCT